>NC_138374.1:134309252-134324798 GCF_054177405.1 Leptonychotes weddellii
TACAAGAGGGAACCACCCGAGAAAGACAAGGAAAGGGCAAGTTAAAGTCCCATCCTCCACCCAGACCCTGAGAAGAGGCAATAGGACCCCAGCCTCTCCCTATTACCCACCAACCTCATGGGACTTCCTTTTACAGGCAGGGAAACTGAGGCCAGATCCCCCACCTTATCCTGAGATCCAACACTACCACGCTGCACGCAGCTCACCAACACCCCCGATCCTTCTGGCATGCTCGGCCTGTACCTGCAGACCCTCCGCAGGCCCCTCCCTGTCTGCCTAGCTCATCCTTTACATCCCGCTAAGGTCCAGCCACACAGTGGAATACGATTCAGCCATGAAAAGGAATGCGGTTCTGATGCCTGCTCCCATGGGAAGGAACCTTGAAGAGATGGTGCTCCGGGAAGGCAGACAGACAGGAGAGGTCACGCGTTGTATAATTTCATTTCTATGAAACACCCAGAACAGGTAAATCCACAGAGACAGAATGAAGACCGGTGGTCGCCAGAGGAAGGGGCAGGGGATGGGGAGCGCTGCTTTGTAGGTACGGGTTACCTTTCGGGGTCGGGAAAAGGCTTTCAGAGGCCATGGCTGCACAACGCTGCCAACTACTAAATGCCAACTCACACTTTAAAGTGGTTAATTCCAGGGGTGCCTGGGGGCCTCAGTCGGTGAAGCGTCTGCCTTCGACTCAGGTCATGATCCCGGGGTCCTGGGACTGAGCCCCGCATCCGGCTCCCTGCTCAGGGGGGAGCTGCTTCTCCCTCTCCCTCTGCTTCTCCCCCTGCTTGTGCGCTCTCGCTTTCTCTAGCAAATAAATACAAACTTTTTTTTAAGTGGTTAATTTTATATTATGTGAATTTCACCTCTGTTTAAAAAAACTCAGCCAGCGAAGGGCACATCTCCTCCCTGTGCCTTCCCTGACAGCCCCCCCCAGGGCCAAGCACTCCGGCTCCGGGCTCGGGTGGCCTCCTGAACACACCTCCATACAGCACTCACTGGGCTACAGTGAAATCGACGTGTTTCTGCACGTCTCCCTGTGAAAGCCCGTCTCACCCGCCCCTCTCGCCCCGGTGCTTCACACGGCCCCGGGCAGACAGCAGGCAGTGCCCAGCGTGGTCCACCAGGAGAGCAGAACCAACACCAAGCTCCGCTCCCCAACCCAGAGCTGCCTCCCATCACGGCACCGGGGAGAAGCCGAAGCACTCCGCTCACGGGGACCAAGCGCTGCCCGCGTGCCAGGCGCCGGGTGAAGGGCTCACGCTCTGTTCCTGCACTTAACCCTCATAAACCGAAGCGGTAGGGCGAACTATTAACTCCGTCTTACAGGTGAGGCTTCAAAAAGTTCTCTCTTCTGTCTGAGGTCTCGGAACTAGGAAGTGGCAAAAAGGGAAGGTAGGAGCAAGCCGAAACCCAGGCAAGGAGGCCACGGGGGGGACGTGGCGTTCCTGGAGGAACGCCCCATCGGGGTTGGAGGATGGTGTCGTAAGACATCCAAGAGGCTAAAGAATGGGGTTTAAGAACTTGCCCCACGTCACGCCACTACGAAGTACTAATTCCAGCCAATGCTGTCAGGGTGTGGGGAGCTGTCAAGGGCAGAATGTGCAAAAGAGCAGACAGAAGTCCCTAAAACTCAGAGGTGAGGAGGAGAGTCCCAGAGCTCATCCCTCTTCCCCCCCAAAGTTTCTATTAGCCAAGTACACGCCCCCCTCAACCGGAAGGGCCTCTTGGAAACCAGACAAACAGATAAAGTCTGTCCTGCTCTAGGGCCAGGAAAGGGGGCCCTTCCTCAGACTCTGAAGGAGCAGAAGGAGCCGAGAGCCACACCGGAGAGGCCCGTCTTGGAGGAATCAGAGGAATGACCAGGCAGAAGCAAGACAATGGAGCAGGAGGAGCCAATGTGTCCACTGGTTCCAGACTAGAAGTACTTCCAGAGATGGCATCTCCCATCCTCTGAGCACAACACATCCTCCTTGGAAGAACACCCCCACCAGCATGGTGTAGCAGGCCTGCACGAGGGCCAGAGCACCCCCATCCTCGATTCAAGAGCCTCGCTCGCCACAGGAGCCCTACCCATCAGACACTGTCTGGCTTGGGGGAATCATGCATCTGGTCCTTCCTGCTCTGCCCCCAGCCCTAGTCCCAACATGTTCTAACTCCCACTACCCTTATCCCCCAGTCTTAGGAAAGCCAGGAAGCCCTGGAGACTAAAGAGGGAACATTCCAATTGCACATGCTCTTTAGGGACTCAGACATTCCAATTCCAGTTCCTCAGCGACCCTGATAAACTTGTGCGGTCACAATCTCAGCCCCTAAAACTGGGCAGCTCACCCTAACCCCTGGTGGCAACAGGAAAGCATCTGAAAGGGCGACGGAGAATAAAGTGTGCATCCTAAACAAGAAGGTCAGCCCCTTCCCTTCACCCCAAAAGAGACAAGAGAGAGGAGAGGCAAAGGGGGTAACCACCACTTCTGTGGGGAGAGATACACCCACTTCCCCGACAGTGGTGACCTCCCGCCACATTATCAGGATGGTGAGGACGGCCTTCGAGGGGTGCCCACGCTCCCCCCAACACATGGACACTCATTTGCCCCCTCACTGGCTCAGCTCCTGTTCCTCACCCTCAGACCCGGCCCCAGACCACAGCTCCGCCCCAGCCATGCTCCTCACCAGGGAAAAGGGAAACTAAGGGACCCGCACAGACACACCTGCAGAAACTCTTGAGGAACCCCCTACACCCCACCCCACCAACCTCCCCAGAGCTCCCATGCCACCTTCTCAACCCCATGGACAGAACCCGTTGCACCACACCCCATTGTTCATCCCTCCAGCAGGCTGCCTCCTCTGGCCTCCACCCCATACCAAAATCCCAACTCCTCAGGAACTGTAGGGTCCTGGAGGAAAGGCAGGGTTCGTGGGCTTTTAAGTCAAAGACTCCAAGGCGCTTTCCAAGACAACTGTGGCCTGAGGGGGCTGAGTCTGGGCCGGAAAGCCAAGAATGTGGCCTCTCCATGCACTGGAACCCAACCTATGATGGTGGGGGAGGGCCCTCTTCTTTCTCTCCCTGACTCCTCCAGGGCCTCCGATTCCTTTAGGACTACAGCCAGAACCCCTGTTCTCTATTCCCCAAAGCACACACCCTTTTCTAGAAAAACCCACCTCCCAGACAGGCATCTCTTAAGATGGCCCACTCCCTCCCACTTGTAGGTCTCAGATACTTAAAGCACTCCCCTTGCGCCCTGAGAGAGCCACATCCAAGAAGCTGCAGAATCATCCAGACAGCTGTCCTTCAGGCTTTCTACCAGGAAAATCTGCCTGTAGATACAAGAAGTAGTACCCCCAACACACACTCAGAAACACACACACCACCTAACGCAGTGCACACACTGGGACGTACCCATCAACACTGGTTGCACACAAGAGAACAGATTTGCTCACCCCCTTTCCACCACACAGGTGCACGCACACCTATCCAGGTATGCCCCATTCTGTTCTTACACACCCGCCTTCCTCAGTACCTACACCCTTCTTTCCCAGAAACCCCTCCGCAGTTCACACACACAGACACACACCCCTTCCCCCGAGTATACACGTAAATGCACATCCAAGCACACAGCAGATACACGGTCAGCTGCTCCCGGGGTGCACACACCTCCACAGAAAAACCCCTACACCTCCAAACCCAGGGGCCCACCTGCAGGAACACGCAGCACATCACGGCGCACGCACACACACACACAAAAACAAAGAATCACACACACTGAGCCTCCACCGATGCTTTAAAACTCACTAATGCAGAGCCCCCAGCCCCCCAGATGGGTAAATCTGAGTGGGGAGAGGGATGCCGGCGCCTGTCCCTGGGTCCCCATACACAGTGCCCGGGTCCCCGGCCCGCCAGCCCCGTCCTCGAGCAGCACACACACCCCCTCTACTCTCCTCGATCGGTCCCCAGACTCCACACTACACCCGGAATGCATACCTGCCCCGTCCCTCCCCACACTCCTGAAGGTGTGTCTGCACCCCTAAACACCTCCCCGCTTCCAATACCTCCAGACTCCGATCCTTGCACTGCCTCTCCACCCCCCCCCCCAACACACACTCCCGGTCTCCGGCTTCAACCGGCTCCCCCGGGATCATTAAGGCCCCCGCCGGGGCCCCGGGCCCAGGAAAGTCCCTGGCTCTCAAGGCCCGGGCTCCGCCCCCTCCCCAGGAGCCCCCCGGCCCTCCGCAAAGTTGGGGGGGCACTCCGCCGTGCAGTGGGAAAACGGACCGGAAGGGGGGTGCCCCGAGCCCCCCTTCCCCCAGCAGCCATCCCGCCCGCCCCGGGACCGGGCACCCCCTGGCCCCCCGCACGATTGTCCTCCTTTCCTGTTTCTCGTCCTCCTTTCTTTTTCTGGCAAACTTTGCCCGCGCCCCCGCGGCCCGACACTCACCGCCGCCCCGAAGTGCCGGTGGGCTCGGCCCGGCGCCTTTGTATCCGCAGCGCTCCGGGTCGCGGCGAACTCGGCGCTGGCGGACGGGCAGCGCGGGCGAGGGCGGCGCGGAGGGGGCTCCGGAGCCGGCCACCCCCTCTGCGTCCCAGACCGCTGCCTGTCCCCCCCTCGGGGCCCCGGGGGCAGGGGCCGGGGGATGGGGGCGCTCAGGCTCCCATGGCGGGGCCCAGGAGCACGGAACCGGGGCCCGGGAATCGCACCGGAGCCGGCGGCGGAGCGGGCAGGGGACGGACAGGGGAGCGGGCGAGGGGCGGGGGGCCGGGGGGGCGGGGGGCGCGCGCTCCCGGGCGCCGCCTCCCGGCTGTTCCCGCCGTCGCGCCCCTCCCGCCGCCGCGCCCATTGTCTGCGGCCCGGCTCTTCCCGGAGCCGCCGCTCCCCGGCCGGCGGACCTCCCCAGACGCGCGGGGCCCTCCCGAGCCTGGGAGAAGGCCGCGGCCCGGCGACCCCCGCCCCGAGCGGTGACCGGGGAGGCCTCGATCCCCGGCCAGGGCCCAGCCCGCAGCCCCTCCCTCCTGGGGCGCCTTTTCCCGAGCCGCCGGTGAGAGACCGAGCCCCCGGACCCCCGGGGATGGAGGTGTCCGTTCTTGCGGGCCACACAGCCGGCTACACAGAGTCCAATCTGGGACGTGGAAAGATTGATTTCCTCCCCCACCCCCCCAGGGCTGCGAGAAGGGAGAGTCGTTTCTGATTTTAATTAGTGGCAGGAGACGCTCCCCGCTTCCCGTGCATACGGGGATTTCCCTGACACCCGCACCACCGCATCCCCCCTCCCCCTGCTTCCAAAAATAATTTAATTACTCGGTGTTCTAGCTGCGAGCGGCGACCGCCCAGTCAGTATGGGACGCTCCCTCATTAACACTTTTTTCCTCCCCTCTGGTTTCAGCGTTGGGATTAATTACAAAGGGAGCCCTGCCCTGGGGGAGCGAGAGAGGGGGAGGCGCAGGGGCAGGGAACTTGGATGTAGGGGAGAGGGGCGCTTCTCCCAGGAAACCTCCAAAGGCCTATCAGGTCCTTAACCCCAATCAAGCAGGCTCTTGGCCCTAGGGGCTTCAGATACCTTGGAGTTGGGGGTACTAGACGGGATGTAGGTATCCCAAAACATCCCACACAATTGGGGCATTTCTGCCTTGGAGCATTCCAAGGAACCAGCTGGACTTCCTGAAGTGGGGCAATAGCTCTGAGCCCCCCGAGAGTCTCCCCCATCATAAAAGCCTGGGTTGTGGGAAGTCCCTATGCCCTTTGGAGTGAGCAAAAGCTTAAAGTATTATTATATTATCTTATTATTGCTGCTCAACCCTACACTTACCTTGGAATAGTAATACTTCCAAAGCACCTTCGCATACTTATCCCTTGCAGGTCCTCTCACCATCTCAACATCTTTGGGCTTTCAGTCCTGATACCTTCTAACCCAACCCTGTGATTAAGAAGTCCCAAGGGAAAGAGGTTCTCAGCTTGTTTGGGATTTCTGCTCCTCCCTAATGAAATTTTTTCTCTGAGACTGAAGCTTATCCTTCACAGTTGTCCATTCTAACCTAACCAACCACGAGGACAGAGCCACCTTCTTCTGCATGGTTAGCACTCAAAGATGGAAAACCTTAGGAAACACTTCCCTTCTCCTTAGCCCTTGCCTCTCCTCACCACCCTCCGCCCCCATCACACACCACGAGTGAGCAAGTGACTCACTACCAAGACTGCATGCGATATGCAGAATCATTATTTCCAGGACCCAAGTCCCTGTGTACTGAGTTCAGGTGCTTGGTGCCTGTCACGTGCCCGGCACCAGGCTGCACCCGTGATCCTGGCGGTATATGAAGGATACGTGGCAGAAGAGCTGGGAAAGGGAAAGGGAGGCAGAGCAGGCTTAGGTGTTCCCAGCCCTGCCCCGAGCGCACCCCACCCTGTGCCAGGCAGCGAGTGTCTAATTTGACTCACTGTTGGGGCACCAGCTTCAGCATGAAGTATGTTCACATGATGCTAGCCTGTTTCACAAGACTCAGAAAGGCCCAAAGAATCAGAATTATAGATATCTGGAATAACAGTTCTGTAGACTGGCCCCACCTAAAGTCAAAACCTAAGTCAGGATGTCAACAGATAAAGTTTCAGCGTTAACAGATACCGGGCATCGAGCTGGAATAAACTCAAGCTCTCCTTTCTCCTCTCCGAGGGTGGGATAGGAGGCTTTCAATTCTACCTTTGCAACAAAAGCACTGGATTACAGAGGCGAGGTCCGACATTCATTCTAACTGGTGTGATGTGTCCCATGCAGCAATTCTCTGGGCTACCTTCCACGCTCACCCCTAGAATGGAAACCCATCTGGATTCACAGAGTGAAGAAATGGAGATCCAAAGAGGAGGTCCATGTATCCTAGGGCCCAAGGGACCTAGGCTAACTCTAGGAGGGAAGAGGACACTGAGGTGACATCCAACTGGGATTTTCCCAAGGGCCTCAACCCACAGTGACAGAGGGAGTCAGGACCCTGAAGGACAATAGAGTGGAACAGATTATTATATTTATTATTATTTATTAATTTCGAAAACGCAGCTCCTAGCTTTGAGGACATGGGCAAGTTTCTTCATTTCTTCCGGGCTCAATTCCTGTTTATATAAAATGGGACTAATAAGGTAACAGAAGGAACCCTTTCCATATACACATCATGCCCCAGTCAATTCTCAATCAAACTTGCCCTCTTTGTTAGGTACCTTACAAGATTCCTAGTGCTTTCTAGAACCTCACAGGCCTCAGGCAGTAGGGATAGAACAGGCTGACCAGAGGCCTCTCAGGAGCCGTGGAGGTTTCACCTCCAGGGAGGATGCAAAAGGCTCGTGAAGTGGCGATGGACACTCTCTAAAGGAAAATCCCAGCTGAGAGGAGGGCCTGCTTCCGGTGCAGATGAGGCTGTTCCCAGAAGTCAGGCCCAGACCACAGTGGCAAATGTTAGGTCTTCCACTCTGGTGAAAAGTAGAGCCCTTTCCCAGCACTGCTGTTTAGAAAGGGGTATCCTTAGGACTTTGCTTAACCACAGAAGCTTCACCCCCTAGCAGGATGGCCATCAGAGTCTTTCAATGTTGAGTGATCAGCAATTTCAGCCAACTCCCAGGTACAGGTGACCCCAGTCATGCGCACATCCCGGCCACAACCACCATCTTCCTAGAGCCCTGCTGATAAAACTGGGCACAGTTCTTTTTTTTTTTTTTTTAAGATTTTATTTATTTGACAGAGAGAGGGAACACAAGCAGGGGGAGAGGGAGAAGCAGACTTCCCGTGGAGCAGGGAGCCCAACACGGGGCTCGATCCCAGGACCCCAGGATCATGACCTGAGCCGAAGGCAGACGCTTAATGACTGAGCCACCCGGGCGCCCCAAAACTGGGCACAGTTCTATCTCCCAGGATAATTAGAGCTCTTTCACTAGTACCCACTTTCCTAGAAAGGCACCTCTCGATGCTTACAAAAATATTTCCGGATCCAGTCTACACTGTGAAAACAGCTGGATTTTTTTTTTTATTTTATTTTTTCATTTTTAGTAAGAAAGGAAACAAAATAGCAAAACATCTTAACTGGTTAAGAACGCTGTGTATCATAGGGTTGTTGCGAGGTGTCTCTCTCTTCACTAAGCTCCTGGTCTCTTTGAGAACAAGGACAGAGCCTCATTCATTCCTACATCAATGGCACATAAGTCACTAAATTGGTGTCAGCTCCCTTCTAACTTCCTTCTCTTTTTGTAGTCCTCACCTGTCCCCAAACTTTACCATCCCCTGTCATCCAACCTTTATCAAGTGCGAGGTTCCTCAAACCCCATCCTGTTATCACCAGTCTAAAGAGTTACCTACAATGAAACCAGGGGTTCTCAAACCTTGACTGCAGATTTTAATCACCTGCGAAGCTCTGACAACATACCAATGCCCAGGACCCATCCCAGAGTCATTAAACCAGAAATTTCCAAGGTGCACCCAACTATTGGTGCTTTTTAAAAGTTATCTCAGTGATTCTAACGTGAGAACCACTAAAGCAAACTCTTCCTGATTTCCTTCCTCCCTCCTCAGCAGAACAAATGCCCCACGTCCCTTGCCAAGGATACGTCCTCCAGGTTTGCCTTAGATACCGTCCTTTCCTGCGCCCATCTGTTTCCCCCAGTCTCTCCTGTGTCTAACTTGGGCCTCCTGGCTCATCCTTGCCCAGCTGGCAGAACAACATAAAATAGGCCCCTCCACTCTGCAGGCTCCCTTTGCTGCAGTGCTCCCTCTCCCCTCCTTCTCATCCAACCCTCCTAAAAGAGTAGATTCCTCATCACCATCCTCCTTCCTCCCTTCACCCCTTGGCTTCCTGCATCTCACCCATCCTCTCAATCTCTTCTCCTGACTTCAAACACTGGTATTTCCCAGGACTCAGCATTCGGCCCCTTTATGCCTCACCTTACAGGCTCTCCCAAAGTATTGTCATTCTCTCTCGTGCCTTCCATCAGCACTTACTTATTCATGCTCCTAAATCCAGATCGCTCTTCTGAGCATCAGACTCATATTTCCAGCATCCTGCTGGACATTTTAACTTGGCTCTTCTTTGGGTGTAACAGGTTTAAAGGGGACACATTACCTTCCCTCCACCCCCCACTCCCTTGGCTTATTCAGACCTTTCTCACTTCCAAACTTGCATCGTACCCTTCCAATGTATCTTCCCCTCCACGGCCAGTGTGCTTTTTCTGAGAAAGAGAAATCAGATGGTCACTCCCTTGCCTAAAACAAGCTGGTGGTTCCCCACTGTCAAGGGGTGAAGTCAAGACTTCTTGGCACTCTGTGTGAGGGCCTTGAGTACCTGACTCACTCTCCCCTACAGCCCTCTCTCCTGTTACTTCCTGTGCATTCAAAACCCAAGTCTTCAACATGCATACATTCAAAGTATCCTCAGGTATGGGCTGTTCTGCCAAGTTGGGACTCTGTTACTGCCTCCCTCTACCTTCACATGGTGTTTCCTTTGCCTAAAATGTCATCCCCCTCCTTCTCTGCTCAGAAAGTTCTGTTCATCCCTCCAGACTCAGCTGTGTTCTCCTCTTTGAGGCCTCCCCAACTTGCCCAAACAAAGTTAGATGCCCCTCCCCCAGAGGGCCTCCTTTGTGCTTCCAGAGCTCTGCATTTTATGACATTGTATGGTAATTTCTCATTTACATATCTGTCTGCACAGCTGGTCTGTGAGTTTCTGAAGTGGGAGAAGCAGTGCTTTCTTTATTTTCTAAATGCAGAGCTTCGCTCAGTGACCACCACGCAACAGTAAATGTTTGTCTAGTGGAACAGAACAGAGGAGAAGAGCCTGAGAAGAGATAAGCTGTGGAATATTTGATGTTAAAGGAATCTACTTGTAAGTAATAAAATAACATTTTGAGACTGGAAGAAATCGTTCTCTATTTTACAGATGAGGAAAAGGTGCAGAGCAGGTAACATCGCCCCCGATCATCAGCAAGTTAGTGGCAGAACCAGAGCTAGAACCTAGGTCTCCTGATATTTTTTTTTAAGAGAGGGATGGGGAGGGGCAGAGGGAGAGGGACAGAGAGAATCTTAAGCAGGCTCCACACCCAGCGTGGAGCCTGATGCAGGACTTGAGCTCAAGACCCGGAGATTATGACCTGAGCCAGAATCAAGAGTTGGACCCTTAACCGACTGAGCCACCCAGGCGCCCTAGGTCTCCTGACTTCTTGTTCAGTAGTCTGTCAACTGCACTACATTAACTGAACATCAAAGATACAACGCAGTCACTCTTCGCTTTTTGTGGACTGTCGCTGTCTTTGAGACTTTAATGAAAGCTACAGGTTTCCCCAAGAAAGAACACACATAGAATTTCACATCCATTTTCAGGGGGTACAGGGAGTTAGTCCCTGTGTGAAAGATGGTGTGAAGGAAGACGAATCTAGAAATGGAGAGACCAGTGAGAAGGCTAATGCAGTAGTTGAGGGGAGAGAGAGAGAGAGAGAAAGAGAGAGAGAGCACAAGAATGAGAGCAAGCAAGTGCTGGCTCCAAGACCAGGGGGATAGAAAGGAAAGTTCAAATTGGAGAGGTGACCTGGGGGTGGGATGGATAGAGTTGAAGAACAAAGAGGCATTTAAGATGACTCAGAGCCTTCTGGTATAGATATTAAGGAAAATGGTGATGCCACACATCAAATTATGGGCTTCTGAGAGAGAGTAGGTTTGAAGGCAGATAAGGGGTTTGAGTTGACAGGAGGCTTAGGTATCTGCAGGCCGTCAGGGTGGGGGCGTCCATAGGAAGCTGGCAATAGTATACGTACCCTCACATCTTCTCCTGCCACTCTTCCTCTGACCATCTGCATAATCCATTTCTCCTGAACCAAACACATACTTTCCTGTCTCCATCCCCTTTGCTCATCCTATTCCCTCAAGATGGCGTGCCTCCCATCCACCATCACCCTGATCCAAAATATTTCAAGGTCCAGATCAAATGACATTCTCTCTATTTTTTTAAAAGAGAAGGTGGTCAATTTAATAACATAGAACAAAACAAAACAGAAAAAAACAATCACCCTGAAGCCCCTCTTACTGATCAAGGTATTAATTCCCACCCCAACTTCTTGCCTGATCATCTGGCTCTTTTACACATACACAGTCTTACACTTTTCCAACGAGTATTTATTATTAGTTAAGCCATGATTCAAGATCCCAGGGTGGGAATCACCTTGTGCACATGTCCCCCTTTGCCACCCTGGGAGAAGGATGGAGGATACAGGAGAGGTGGGTGGAGCCAGTTCAGATCTTCCCAGGAAATGTGCTTTCAGCCCAGCAGTCGTCCCAGGCTGACACCCAGGATATGGGGTAGAGGGACTTGTACACAGGCCGGTACCATTCACACACAGAGACATCACCCCTTTAACAATCGCTGCCTTCTCACGGTGCTGGAAGTCCAGGTAGGTCTGCCAGCAGTTCCTAGTCTGGTTCTGGTTGGGGAAGTGGCTGTCAAAATGGGCAGTCTGGTAGTTCCTGATTTTGGTCTTGATGTCTTCTGCCATGGTGCGGACTCTAAAGCCATCCTTGCACTCACAGCTCAATGTGACCCTCAGCAAAGATGCCGGAGTTGGACCACAAGCAGAATTACGACCTGATATTTTCTCTATTAAGCCATTCCTGTCACCACCAGTTTAATCTGTAAAATCCCAAGTCTTTCTCCATATTTTCTATTTTGAATTTCAGTTATTTACATTATTGAGAAAAAGGCAGAGAAGAAGGAAAAAAACAAAAACAAAGGACAGATGGTACAAATAGATGACAAATAGCAAGATGGAAAATTTAAACCCAACTATGTCAATAATCACATTAAATGTAAATGATCTAAACATACCAATTAGGAGCGCCTGGGTGGCTCAGTTGGTTAAGTGTCTGCCTTTGGCTCAGGTCATGATCCCAGGGTCCTGGGATCGAGCCCCACATCGGGCTCCCTGCTCAGCAGGGAGTCTCCTTCTCCCTCTGCCTCTCCCCCTGGCTTGTGCTCTCTCTCTCACTCACTCACTCTCTCAAATAAATAAATAAAATCTTAAAAAAGTAAACACACCAATTAAAAGACAGAGCTTGTCAGATTGGATTGTAAAAGCAATACCTAACTATATACTGCCTACAAGAAATCCCTTTCACTGTATAAAGACATGAATAAGTTACAGGTAAAAGGATGGCAAAATATATAACACGCTAACACTAATCAAAATAAACTTGGAATGGCTATATTAAAACTAGATAGAGTAGATTTAAGGGCAAAGAGTATTACTAGGAATAAAGAGGGTCATTTCATAATGATAAACTGGTCAATTCATCAAGAAGACATAACA
The DNA here is from genome assembly GCF_054177405.1 of Leptonychotes weddellii. Taxonomy (NCBI): domain Eukaryota; kingdom Metazoa; phylum Chordata; class Mammalia; order Carnivora; family Phocidae; genus Leptonychotes; species Leptonychotes weddellii. Next base: position 134,321,561 of record NC_138374.1, read on the forward strand.
ATTTGAGGGGCACCTAGCTGGCTGAGTTGGTAGAGCATGGGACTCTTGATCTTGAGGTTGTGAGTTCAAGCCCCACACTGGATGTAGAGATTGCTTTAAAATAAAATCTTAAAAAAAAAAAAAAGAAGACGTAACAAATTTTAGGTATTTATGTACCTAATAACAGAGATGCAAAGTACACAAAGCAAAAATTGATAGAACTATAAGGAGAAATGGATGAATCTGTGATTATAACTAGAAATGACAATACTTATATCTCAGTAATTGATAGGACAAGTGAACAAAAAATCAGTAAAGATATTTAAGGACTTGACCAACACTATCAATTAACTTGACCAAAATTGACATTTATGGAACATTCCACTCAATAACGGCAGGATACACATTCTTTCCAAGTGTGCATGGAACATTTACCAAGATAGACCATATCCTAGGCCATAAAAGAAGTCTTGGTAAATTTAAAAGGGATGCGATCTGGGGTGCCTGGCTGGCTCAGTTGGTAGAGCGTGTAATTCTTGATCTCAGAGTTGTGAATTTGAACCCCATGTTGGATGTAGAGATTATTTAAAAATAAAATCTTTAAAAATAAATAATAAGTAAATAAATAAATGGAATAAAATCATACAAAATATATTCTCTGACCACAGTGGTTTTAAATTGTATGTCAATAATAGAAAGGTATCTGGAAAATCCCCCCAATATTTGGAAACTAAACAACACCATTCTAAATAATTCATGGGGAAAAGAAGAAATCAAAGAGAAAATTTAAATTTTTGAACTGAATGAAAATTAAGAACCAAAAGCTGGTTCTGTGAGAAGATAGGAAAAATAGATAAATCTAGTCAGACTTATCAAACAAACAAGAAAAAACCACAAATGATTAATATCAGGAATAAGAGAGACTACATCACTACAGATTCTAAAGATACTAAAAGAATAATAGGAGAATTTATGCAAAACATTTGACAGCTTAGTTGAAAATAATAAAAGAGGGGTGCCTGGGTAGCTCAGATGGTTAAGCGTCTGCCTTCGGCTCAGGTCATGATCCCAGGGTCCTGGGATCGAGCCCCACATCGGGCTCCCTGCTCAGCGGGCAGTCTGCTTCTCCCCCTCCCTCTGCTTCTCCCCCTGCTCATGCTCTCTCTCTCTCTCTGTATCTCTGTGTCTCGAATGAATAAATAAATAAATAAAATCTTTAAAAGAAAGAAAATAATAAAATATCAAACTCACTCCAGAAGAAATAGATCACCTATATTACCCTATAGCTATTAAGCAGATTGAATTGTAGTTAAAAATGTTCCCACAAAGGGGTGCCTGGATGGCTCAGTTGGCCTTTGGCTCAGGTCATGATCTCAGGGTCCTGGGATCAAGCCTTGTATCGGGCTTCCCTGCTCAGCAGGGAATCTGCTTCTCCCTCTCCCTCTGCCTCTCCACTCCCCCCACTTGTGTTCTCGCTGGTGCTTTCTCAAATAAATAAATAAAATCTTAAAAAACAAAATGAAACAAACACTTTCCCACAAAGGAAACACCAGACCTAAATAGCTTTACTGGTGAATTCTATCAAACATTTAAGAAAAAAAGATATACCAATTACACACAAACTCTTTCAGAAAATTGAAGCATTGGGAATATGTCCCAACTCATTATACATAGCTGACGTTACTCTAACACCAGAATGAGACAAAGACATTACAAGAAAATTATAGACCAGGGGCGCCTGGGTGGCTCAGTTGGTTAAGCGACTGCCTTCGGCTCAGGTCATGATCCTGGAGTCCCGGGATCGAGTCCCGCATCGGGCTCCCTGCTTGGCAGGGAGTCTGCTTCTCCCTCTGACCCTGCCCCTCTCATGCTCTCTCTCTCTCTATCTCATTCTCTCTCTCAAATAAATAAAATCTTTAAAAAAAAAAAAAAAAAGAAAATTATAGACCAATGCTGCATATGAATACAGATGCAAAAACCTTTAATAACATTTTAGTAAATCAAATCCAACATTATATAAAAAGGATAGTACATATCATGACCAAAAATGCAAAGTGGAGTAAACATCTGAAACACTGAAAACATTTCTAACAATTAAAAAAGAAAAAACAAAAAGAAAAGACAAGAAAACATATGATCATCTTAACATCTATCAAAAACACATTTGACAAAAATCCAATATAAATTTCTGATCAAAAAAAGTCTCAAGAAATTTGGAATAGAAGGAAACTTCTTCAACCACATAAAGGCATCTACACACACACACACACACACACACACACACACGATAACATCATGTAAAAACATCATAGTAAAAGATTGAATGCTTTCCTCCTAAAATCAGGAACAAGGCAAGGATATCTGCTCTCACCACTGTTCTTCAGCATTATACTGGAGGCTTTAGCCAGTGCAATAAGGCAAGAAAGATAAATAATGGCATCCAGATTGGAAAGGAAGAAGTAAAATTGTTTTTTTACTTTATTTTTTTTAAAGATTTTTATTTATTTATTTGACAGAGAGCAGGAGAGAGAGCAGGAAAGAGCACAAGCAGGGGGAGCAACAGAGGGAGAGGCAGAGGAAGAAGCAGGCTCCCACCCAGGTGCCCTGAAGTAAAATCTTTTTTATTCAGAAATGACATAATCATCTATACAGAAAATTCAAGGAAATCTACAAAAAAGTTACTAGATCTAACAGCTGAGGTTAGCATGCTTTCAGGACATAAGTAAGATCAATATGCAGAAATCAATTGTGTTCCTACCTACTAGTTGCATTAGTTTCCCTTGGCTGCCATAACAGTCTCACAGACTGGGATGGCTTAAAACAGCAGAAATTTATTCTTTCACGTTCTGGACGCGGGAAGTCTGATACCAAGGCATTGGTAGGGCCATGCTCTCACTGAAGGATCTAGGGGAGAATCCCTCCTTGCCTCTTTTAGCTTCCAGTGTCTTCTGGCAATCCAAGTGTTCCTTGGCTTGTAAATGCATCACTCCAATTTCTACCTCCATTGTCTTTTCCTTGTGGGTTTTTTTTAAAGATTTTATTTATTTGACAGAGAGAGGCACAGCGAGAGAGTTAACATAAGCAGGGAGAGTGGGAGAAGCAGGCTTCCCGCGGAGCAGGGAGTCTGATGCGGGGCTTGATCCCAGGACCTTGGAATCATGACCTGAGCTGAAGGCAGATGCTTAACCGACTGAGCCACCCAGGGACCCCTCCCTGTGGGTTTCTATATCATTTTCCCTCTCTGCATGTCTGTATTCAA
>NC_138374.1:134325298-134332796 GCF_054177405.1 Leptonychotes weddellii
TTTTTTTTTTTTAAAGATTTTATTTATTTATTTGACAGAGAGAGACACAGCGAGAGAGGGAACACAAGCAGGGGGAGTGGGAGAGGGTGAAGCAGGCTTCCCGTGGAGCAGGGAGCCCGATGTGGGGCTCGAACCCGACGCTGGGATCATGACCTGAGCCGAAGGCAGACGCTTAACGACTGAGCCACCCAGGCGCCCCCTCAAGTTTCTTTCTTATAAGGACACCAATCTTATTGGATTGAGGGCCTACCCTACTCCAGTATGACCTCATCTTAACTTGGATTATATTTGCAAAGACCCTACTTCCAAATAAGATTACATTCATGGGTACCACAGATTAGGACTTCAATATATATCTTGGGGTCACACAATTTAATCCAAAACACTAGCAATGAACACTCAAAAGTTAAATTTAAAAATATTATTGATTATAGCATCAAAAAACCCATAAAATACTTAGGAATAAATCTGACAAAAGATGTGCACTGAAAACTCCAAAACATTGCTCATATAAGTAAAAAAAGACCTAAATAGGGGAGCCTGGGTGCTCAGTCAGTTGAGCATCGGACTTTTGATTTCGGCTCAGGTCATGATATCAGGGTCATGAGATTGAGCCCTGCCTCTGGCTCTGTTATGAGCAGGGAGTCTGGTTGGGATTCTCTCTCTGCCCCTCCCCATGCCTGCTTGTGCTCTTTCAAAAAAAAAAAAAAAAAGAAAGAAAGAAAAAGAAAAAGACCTAAATAAATGGCAAGATATATATTACCCATGGATCGGAAGACTCAATATTATTAAGACTTCAATTCCCCCAAATTGATCTAAACATTTAATGTAGTCCCAAACAAAATCACAGCAATGTTGATTGAAATTGGTGATCTGATTCTAAGTGTCATATGGAAATGCAAAGGGCCTAGAGCAGCCAAAACAACTTTGAAAAAGAAGAATACAGCTGAAAGACTTGTATAAATTCAAGATTTATTTCAAAGTATGGTTGATGCACAATGTTACATTAGTTTCAGGTGTGCAACATAGTGATACAAGTCTAGACATTACACTGTGCTCACATCCCAAGTGGAGCTACCCTCTGTCACCTTACAGCCCTGTTACAGCACCATCGACTCTGTTCCCTATGCTGTGCCTTTCATCCCATGATTTATTCATTCCATAGCAAAAGCATAAAACACAATGTTTAGTAAGAAGAAAAAAGAAAAGTAAAAGAAACAGAATGAGATGTTATTCCACACGATTGTCCTGAAATGTAAAACACACAAAATAATGTAACGTATTGATCAGGGATACATGTATGTGTCAATATGGGAGTGAAAGGAGAGTCAAATGACTAAATAAATGAGAGCATGCCTGTGGCTGGGGTGGCAAGGAAAGTGGGAACAGGGATGGAAAAAAGAGGAGGCAGCAAAAAGGGAGGTGTGGACCAATTATTTAGTGTGCCACAAACTGAGGGATTTAATAGATGATACCAGCTAAACGGAAGAAGAACAAAAGCATTGTTTTACTTAAAATACATTGTATTTTTTAAAGAAAAAAAATGTAGCATAAAATGAAGAAAAATGAATTAGCTTTTTTCAAGAGGCCAAAGATATGAACAGAAGAAATACAACCTCTAATGACCATATAAAACTAGTATCATCAATCTCAAAATGAAGAAAATATTAAGAAAAACTCCATATTCCCTTTTGCCTATTGAATTGGAAAAAAATTAAAAGAATGCTAATATTCATTGCTATGAAGGGTGTGAAGAAATGTAGATTCTCGTGTGTGGTTGGAAGTATTATACCAATAAGGACTTTTTGGAGGGCATTTCGGAAGTATCTATCAAAATTTTAAAGGTAGGGATGCCTGGGTGGCTCAGTCAGTTAAGCATCTGCCTTTGGCTCAGGTCATGATCCCAGGGTCCTGGGATCCAGTCCCATGTCCGTCCATCCCTCCATCGAGGCTCCTTGCTCAGTGGGGAGCCTGCTTCTCCCTCTCTCTGCTGCTCCCCCTGCTTGTGCTCGGTCTCTGTCGAATAAATAAAATCTTTAAAAAAAAATTCAAAGGTATATTCTCTTTAATACAGCAGTTCCATTTCTAAGAATCTACCCTCCAAAAATGCTCACATAAGTGCACAAATATATATGCATAGAATGATGTGGTACACTGCATTATTCATAACAAATATTGGAATTAGCTTAAATGTCCATCAGCAGGAGGATGGTTATATGAATTATAATACATATGTCCTAGTGAGAAGTTTAAAAAGTGAAGTTCGTCTCTATGTACAGATATAAAAAGATGTTTATAATGTATTGTTAAAGAAAAAGTAAGTAGCAGTACATATTAAGTTAAAGTCTAATGGTCAATGTACAACATAATTGGCTCCGGGACTCCAGTCCTTGCATGCGCTTTTCACTCTCCGGGGGTTGGTGTGCTTACACGTCTGTCTCCCCACACCCACTCCCTGTCGGACTGCCTGGTATTTCAGAACCTAGAACAGTGTCTGGCCCACACTGGCTATTCAGTAAATGTACAGTGCATTGAATAAAAGAGGACTGACTAATGAAGGAGGTCAGCCAGAAGGTAATAAAAGGAGAAGGCTGGAGGTTCCATGCCAGTAAGGACGAGAGGGAGGTAGGTGGCTCTGGGCTCAGGGCCCTCCCAGTCTCTTCCACTTGGGCGTCAAGCCCGAGGCCCCACTTAGGAGGCTCAAGAATCCCAGGTAAAGCCAGAGCGAGGCTCTGAGCTTGGTCCAAATGAGGCAAGAGCCACCAAAAGACTGTCACCTGCAGGTGGCCATGTGGCTGGTGGAAGGCAGAGGTCTACGGTGGAGGGAAGGAGAGGAAATGAAGCCACTTCTAGCGCTCCCCCATAAAGCCAACACTCAGACTCCCACATAAAAAAGGACATAGAAACAAGCACACATATGTTCTCCGGGACAGCGGCACAGAAGCAGGCGAGCACCCCAGAGACAGAACACACACACACACACACACACACACACACACGGACACACAGCAAATGAAATGGACACAGGCAGGAAAACAATCCATCTGGAAATGATAACAGCATTAACATACGTAAATGAAACACCCCCGAATTCTAGACCCTAGTCATCCCCAGTCAGCAACCACCCCGCCATGCACCTTCCAGAAACTCTGACAGGAACAGAATTCTGGATTGCAGCTCCCACCACATCTCCCTCACCTTTTGTCCCCCTCTGGACGGACCTCTCCCAGTTTGGTGGCGGCTCCCGCCCCAGAGGGAAGTGAGACGGCTCTGCCGGGCGCCGGCAGGGGGCAGTGTTCAACAAGTGATCATCAGAGCGGCTCCGGGAACCTTGCCTAAGTGCGGACCCGGGAGGAGGACCAAGAGCCAGAGGTCCTTCCACCCACGCCGCGTTCTCATCTCTACCCACCGACCCCCCCAGGCTCTCCCTCCTCTCCTGCTTCTAAGCGGCCCCCTTCTCAGCTGCAGCGTCTCCTTGATGGGTGTAGCAGAATTCATAGTTCAGCTTTTCTCCACTTTACAGAGAAGACGGAGCTAAGGGACCTCCCCTTCGGGGCTCCCCATAGCCTCTCGGTCCCCTCCCACTCTGTCTTGGTTCCCAAGGTTGTCGGGACTCTGAGTTTTCGGTTGGACCCCTGTAAGTTCATGCCCGGGAACCTCACGAGGGGTCGGCGCCAGGGCCCCCTGTCGGGGGATGCTGCACCCTCACTGACACCACCGGCATGACCGGTGGCTCTGGTTAGATGTCAGGCCCCTTCACTGCCTTGGCCTGGCACCTTGTACAGTGCACAGACTGTACAACAGTGCAGGTTGGCCCTGCTCCTACCTGCCCCTTACTGTGCCATTTAGTGGGCATTCATGCTGAGCCCTGCCGGGATGATCTCATTTCATGCTCAGAACACCCTTGTGAGGCAGGTCTTACTCCTGAGACCCAGGGAGCGCATGTGGTTTGCTTGTTACGGCGCCGCGAGTGAAGGTGAACGTGGAGCTTGGACTCAGGTCCTCTGGCTGCCAGCCGCGGGCTCTCTGTCCCCTCCATCCCAACACTGCCTCGCTTCTCCCCCACTCCCGCTCCGCTTGTTTCCTTCTTCTCTCCCCGAACCAGCCTTCAAGGACTGTGGCCTTCTGTCCACTTCTTTCTTCTCTACACAGGCTTCGCCCAGACCTCGGGGGCTCAGGAAAGGACGCAAGCAAGTGAGCAAACAAGAGGCAGAAAGATGGAGGGAGGGGAGGTCCAGCTAGAGGCAGAAGAGGAGGCACAGGCAGGCCCTGCGTGGGGGATGGAGAAGGAAGGGAGGTGAGGAAGAGGAGGGAGAGGAAGCCCCATGCCCAGCCTGGAAAGGGGCATGGCAGGGCCTCCATTGTGCAGCACAAAGGGGCCAGACGCCTGGCAGCCTACACAGAGTGTGTGTGTGTACGTGAGTGTGTGTGTGTGTGCGCGCGCGTGAGTGTGTGTGAAGGCGGGAGGAGTGGCTAAGAGCCTCCCCTCCACTCTCAAGCCTCTGGGGCCTGCTGGGGGCTCTGCCACCGGGGGTGGGCTTTGCTGAGAAAGGGGCAGAGCGCTGGCGGGTCAGGGCCTGCGTAACTAGGAGGGCATGGACAGCTGGAAGGGGCTGGCAGGGGTGAGAAGGGGCTGGAGGAGGAAAGGGGGGGTGAGGTACTCAAGTCCCACTCGTGCCGGGTGCCTCCTCCCGGTTGCCCAGTCCACTGGCCCACCTGACGGGTTTTGGAGGACGTAGAACGAGGGTCCCAGATGCCTCCTCTCCTGACATTCTGTCCCTCCCTCCCTGGGTGTTAGCCCGGAGCTCCCACTTTCCCTCAGTCCTCAGCCTGGGGACTTGGGACTCCCAGACAGTCCCCTCTCCCAGCGCCCAGCCCCCTGCCCCCTCCCCCTCCTCCTCCCCACCTCCAGCTTCTCCAGTCCTGGTCCTGTGGAGCAGAGCAGCAGCCGAGGCCAATTGATTATCTGAAGAAATTTGGAGCTAGCAGAACAGCTGCGGCTGTCCCCCCACCCCCAGGCCCTGAGGGATCCCTGAGCAGAGGGGCCCAGCAACCCCTTCTGCTCTCCAGCGGGTCAAAGTGACAAGGGGGGAGGCAGGGAGCTCCGAGGGCCGGGGCTACTGTGCAGGGGAAGGCACCGAGCTCCAGAGCCAGAAATGGAGGACACGGTTCTAACCCCAGTCCACCGACATGGGTGAGTCACATGGCCTTTGTGGACAGTGGCTTACCTGCCTTCAAAACAAAGGTGTTGGATCCAGTGACGGCCATGCTCCCTTCCAGCTCCAGCCCTATAGTCCTCAGGTTCTCCCTGGTCTCTGTGCAGCCCTCCCTCTTGCCAGGCTCTGGGCAGAGCACATTTCCTCTAATGCAAATGGGGAAGGGAAGATGTGTGGGGGTTTCTCCCTCAGTCTAACTTAAACCCCTCTTGCCGCTGATGTCAGGGATGAAAACAGCACCTTCGGAGTCCGGACATGTCTCAGCATTTCCCTCCCATTGCTTGCCTTCAGACTTCCCAGAGGGCCTCCAGTTTGGAAAGGATCTTTGAGTTTACCTAGCCAGTGTTCCAGGGAGGCAGGAATGGACTCGCTGGTTTCCGTCTGTGGTCCTCGCTCCAGCCCATCTATTTGGATTCCTCCTCCTCGAGGCAGGCACTTCCGTTGCTGGACAGCTCCAGGTGTTGAAAGGTTTTTCTTCGAGTTAAAATCTGTTTCCTATAACTTCCCCCTACTGGTCCTGGTTCTGCTTCCCTGGGGCCTCCCAGCAGGTCTTGTTTTTGTTTCTTCTCTCAATATTTGAAGCTAAGGACCATATTGCCCCCTGAGTCTGCTCTTGTGAAGACACATAGCCTCAGTTTTTCAGCTATTCCTTCTGCAAAGTTGTCTCCGGACCTTTTGCCTTCTTGGCCACAAAACTGAATACTCTGGTTTATTGGGGTTCTTGTTAAAATATGAGGCCCACAGAGTCTCACCTGGCAGGCTGGGTCATTTCAGGGAAGTGGGGTGTTGGCAGTACAGGATGTAAAGGACCTAGGTTTGAACTTTACTTCTGCCCCGACTAGCTGTGTGACCTTGGGCAAGGCCCCCCTCCTCTCTGGGCTTTAGTGTCCTCATGTATAAATTGACTGTAGGGTCTCTTCCAGGAGTCCTTTGATATTCTTTCAGAGCTCCTTTTTATCCCTTTCCCTTCCCTCTCTGAGTCCCAGGTTGTCCATTATGTTCTCCCCCATATCTTCAGGTTGCGGAACATAAAGTGGGCCAAGAACAAATTGCAATGAATACTGACCCAGCTCAGAGACAACAATGAGGAGAGACAGATTTTATGTCATGGCTTTTCCCAGCAGCGTGGACCTACAGACACATGTGTTACTTGGGTTCCCCTGGGAACTCAAGCTCATCCTCAGGCCCAGAGAGAGCAGAGCAGAAGCACAATACCAGAGGGGTCAGAAAGTGTCGCTCAATGAATACCAAGATGGAGGTACATGGGACTCTCGGTGGGCAGGTCTGGGACCTGTGTGTTACACCCTTCCCTGCACCTCTTTGCCCTGTGGCCCCTCCCTCTCTCTGTGTACCCACCACACTGAGCTCTCAAAGCCCCATCAGAAGAGCCTTCAAAGCCTAGGACCCTCCATGCCTAGGCCAGCTGCTAAGCCCAACCGAATGATCCACAGCCATACCTGGTGCTAGAACGAGGTCACTTTAATTTTTCTTTTCGTATGAAATTGGAACTGCAATGGGAGGGGATCACACACAGGACACAGGACACAGACCCCGGGGCGGGGGCCTGCTGTTGGGGCCATCAGGAAGAAGTGAGAGGTCATGGGAGAGGGCTAGAGAGAGAAAAGAGGCAGGCAGGACTGGGGTGCGACTGTCTGGGGGTGGAGAGAGCTACGGAAGGGTCCAGGAGCCCTGGAGCTGGGGGAAGGGCACCATCCCAGAGGACTGGGTGTCCGGACAGATGGATCTGAGGAAGGGATATGGGTGTGGTGAGCAGAGAGGATCTCCCCCACACACCTGGAGCTTGCAGAAGGAGTAAGAAAGGGAAAAGAGTAACCGGGGAGGAAGCAAGAGAGACCCAGCTAGGACTGCCAGGAGCCCCCTCGCTCTACCCCAAAGTGCACAACTCGGCAATAAATAGTAATATTTATAAATAAATAAGTAAATAAATAGATGAATAAATAAATAAATACGTAAATAAATAATATCCTTGTAGAGCGCGGAGTCTGGTGTCGGGGAGGAGGGAGCATGGGAAGGACCGTGAGCTCACTTCTTCTGCACCTGCCCTCTGGCCCTTCATTCCACTGCTGACCCTGGGCTGCCGTGAGCAGAGGGGGCTAAGCAACATATGGCGGGGAAGTGCAGAGAGCCTGGGAGTGGGGAGTGGGGTGGGGGGGGTGTCTTCCCTTGCTGAAGCCAAGCTTAAGGAAGGAGAAAAAAATCTATCTATAATGAACTGGCCCTAGGTCCCAAAGAGCTGAGCATTCCCAGAGGGCAGGAATAGA
>NC_138374.1:134332896-134341235 GCF_054177405.1 Leptonychotes weddellii
CAACAGCTGTACACAGGGAGGGAGAAAATTGGGATGCTGGGTGGGAGGGGGCAGGGAGCTTAGAGAGGGCAAGGCACTCACTACCAAGTAAGATCGAGGTCTGTCTGTGCTGAGCCTCAGGAACGAGAGAAAACAGCGTTTTTCTGCGATTCCCGCTGCTACGACTGCCCTGGCAGGAGCTGTCTCGGGAGCCCCCTGCCTGGCCGTGCCTGGCCCTCGGGCCACCAGCGCTGGGCTGAGATGTCTGAGAAGAAGCCCCCCTTGCACTCGGAGCCCAGGCTTCCCCCTTCCCCTGCCGATGCCGCCTCCCTCCCGGGCAGCAGAAGCTGGAAAGAGGCTGGGAGACAGACACAGAATCTGGGGTCTCCGAAAATTTGGTCGTGGGGGTAGAAGAGGCAGCAGCCCTTGAGAGAGCTAGGGGGGCCTCTTAGGAACCCCCGCAAGAACTGTACACCGACCACCCAGGCAAACGTTTCTGACCAGCTGGGCCCCAACCACAAACGGTGGGAGGTACATGAGATTCGCCCTTAGGGGGGGCCCTGGGGTCGGTAAGAGGAGGTCTGGCTCCCGCTAGCCGCCAGCCAGCAGGCACCTGCGGGGGGCACCCTGCCTGTGCCCCGGGGCCTGCGGGACTCCGTGCCGGGGTGCAGGGGCGGGGGAGAGGGGCCTGCGGACTCCCGCGAGGCCGGAGGCAGGCCCCGTCAGACGTCCAGCACGTGGTTCAGGTAGGAGATGTAGCAGATGGCCAGGCGCAGGATCTCGATCTTGGACAGCTTCTTGTCGGGGGGCAGCGTGGGCAGCAGCTTGCGCAGCTCGGCGAAGGCCAGGTTGAAGGCTTCCACGCGGATTCGCTCCCGCGTGGCGTGGGCCGTGCGGTATTTGGCCGTGGCCCGGCGCCGGCGCCGCCGCTCCTCCCGGCTCAGGTGCTGCAGGTCTTTCCGGCCGGGCTCTCCGGGCTCCAGGCCCCGGGCCTGGCCCCCTCCGGGACCCCCAGGCCCAGCCCCATCGGGGCCCGCCCCGCCCCCGCAGTCGCTGAAGCCTGACTCGGTCTCGGAGTGGGTGGGAGGCAGGTCCAGCTCCACCGTGTCTGAGTTGAGCATCATGATGGAAGCCCCCTGCCCTGCGAGATCAGGATCTCCTCCCCACCCCTCCCTCTGGGAGCCTGCAAGCTGTTTGTGGGAGGGGCAGGAAGGGCCTGGGGGAGTGGGGTCTGCCACTGAGCTGAGGAGGTCAGAGCCACTTCAAGGTCCCATGGTCAGGGTTCCAGTGCCGAGCCTGGAGGAGAGAAGAAGAAATTGATTGGGGCGGAGGGCGGAATTAGGGGACAGCTCGGAGATGGGGAGGGCAAGAGGAAGGTCGGAGATGCGTTGGGAGCAGGGAGGTACTTGCGGGGGGAGAACAGAAACATGGGGAGGGGTGGCGGTCTGGGAGAGACAGGCAGGTGGACAGGCGTACAGGAGTAGGAGGAAAGATGGTAAGAAGAGAATCCGGAAGGGAGCATCAGGAAAGGAGGAGAGGTGAGACGGAGTGGGGGCGGGTGGGGGGGAGGACATAACCCAGCAGGAGGATTAAAGACCTAAAACGAGACAGCTCCTAGAGGAAAACACAGGGGAAATCTTCATGACATTGGACTTGGCAGTCAGTGATTTCTTGGATATGATGCCAAAAGGAAGGCAACAAAGCAAAAAAGGACAAATGGGACTATGTTGAACTTGAAAACTTTTTAAGTCAAAGGCCACAATCAGAAGAGTGAAAAGGCAAGCTGCGGGAGAAAATACATGCAAATCATATACCTGATGAGGGGTGAATATCCAGAATATTATACAGAACCCCGACAACAACAAAACATCAGATCCCTCAATTAAAAAATGGGCCAAGAACTTGAACAGACATTTCTCCAAAGATGATACACAGATGGCCAGCAGGCATGAAGAGATGCCCCACATCACTCATCATCAGAGAAAAGCAAATCAAAACCACAATGAGCTAAAACCTCACCCCCGTGAGGATGGCTACTGTCAAAACAAAAACAACATCAAATAACAGGTGTTGGTGAGGATGTGGAGAAAGTGAGTCCCTTGTGCCATGTTGGTGTGTTGGTGGAATTGCAAAATGGTGCAGTCACTATGGAAAACCTAATGGAGGTCCCCCCCAATTTAAAAATAGAACGACCAGCTGATCTAGCAGTCCCACTTCTGGATGGTATCCCCCAAAAATGGAAATCAGGATCTCAAAGAGATATCTGCACTTCCATGTTCACTGTAGCCCTAGTCAGAATAAAGAAGATACGGACAGAAGCCAGACGTCCATCGACAGATGGCTGGATAAAGATGTGGCATATACAGTCAGTGGAATATTATTCAGCCTTAAAAAGGAAGGAAATCTTACCATGTGCTGCAGCAGGGATGAAACTTGAGGACATTACACTACATGAAATAAGCCTGTCACAAAAAGACTGATACTGTATGATCCCACTTATATGAGGGATCTAAGCAGTCAACTTGAGAGAAACAGAAAGTACAATGGCAGTTGGGGGAAGTGGGGGGAAGGGGGAAGTGTTGTTCAAAGGGTGTAGAGTTTCAGATTTGAAAGATGAAAAAGTTCTGCAAATCTGTTGCACCACCGTGTGAACATACTTAACACTACTGAACCGTGTGCTTAAAATGGTAAATTTTATGTTCGTGTTTTTTTAACCATAATAAAAATATCCTGTAGTAATAGAAAGAAAAAGAACACTGAGCAAGACTGCAGTCACAATTTCAAGAGAGGTTGGCCGTGCCTCGAAACCTTCCCCAGTTGTGATGGGAGAGCTATAAGCCTTGGCCTTGCCCTTTCCTCCCTCTCAGGGCCTCTCTCCAGCCTTGCTGCCTCTCTGGGGGGGGGGGCGGGGGGAGGGGATAAACACGCAGCTTGCCCATTGTAGAGTGGACTGGGACATATGGAGCTCAGCACAGCTGCCCCGGCTCAGTCCCTGCCGGCCCCCCACCCCCCAACATGACCACTGCAGACACCTGATCCTACCACCCTGTCCACTAGAGTCAGGGGACGGTATCTCTTCTGGCCATGATGACCCTCCTCAGGACCAGCGCCTTCCTCTAACTCTGTCCCCAACACCCTCAGCCGTGGGGCGCCATTCCCTGGTGCTTTTGGTGGCTCCACAAAGAAGAAGAGGGACAGAGATCATCATCAGCTTCCCACTCGGGGTACTTCCCCAACCCCCCATCCGCTCAGATATGGCCTGCAGGGAAAGGGACGTGGACAGCTTCTTGGGGACACCATTATGGGACTTGGCTAAGGTTGGCTTGTCCCTGGGACCAGAGGAGGTCAGGGTGAGGCAGCAGGGAAAGGTCTGGGAAGGCTTTGCTTCGGAGGAGTGTTAGGGGGAAGAGGGCACCACTCACTGGGAGCTCAGTGGGACCGAGCTGCCCGAAACAGAAACGCCGAGGCTCCTTCCCTTCCTCACCAGCCTGGTTCTCCTGCCTGAGGGCCCTCCTCCCAGGGGTCACGACCCCCCACCTTGCCCCACCCCACTGCAGAGAAGCCAGGCTCAGGAATAGTTGACAAATAGTTACTAATTGCTGGGGGTTGGCGGGTGCAAGGGTCTCCACATCTAACAGACACACACGCACAACCATCACACAAAACAGAAGGTGGTCAGTGCTGAAATTCAAAACACGCTCCACGTTCCGGGCTCCAAAGGGACAAGAGGGGTGTCAACAGGGTGGGAGGCCCCGAAGTCTGCACCTTCCAGGACCTGGTTACTGCCCCTGGGCTTCAAGAGTTCAGCTGCGTGTTCCTCCGAGCACATCTATCAGCCCGTTCTCCCTCTGCCCCGTGCCCGTGTTCCTTCACCCTTGACCGCTCTGCCATGCCCTCCCCACCCCTCCCCTCCATGTGCTCCCAATCTGACCCCTGTCCCACCTCCACCGGGCCCCGCCGTCCACCCCAGCTCCGGTCCTGGCAGCAGCTTCTATTTACCCATGCAGTCCTCACCCCCAATCCACTTCTGGTCCCAAAGTTCCAGGCTCCAAGGATGAGGGAGAACAGCAATCCCAAGCATCGGGGGTAGGACCTCCAGCCCCACTTCCGCCATGCTCAACCCGATGGAGAACAGACAGGCACAAAGAGTCCAAGGGGAGGAGTGGGGAAGAGGGAAGTGCAGGGACACAGGAGAGAGGATCTAGAGGGAGGCTCAGGGAGGGGACCTGAGCCAGAGTGCAAGGGACACACCCACCCCTCCCCAGCCCACAGTTCTCCCTTTACCTAGGAAGACCCTGTGAGGGGATCCACGCTGGCAGGACAGGGGGCCGCGTTGACAGCCCCAGTCTCCTCTGGCTGCTCAGAGCTCATCCGTCTGCAAAGTTAGGGACCAGCTTTCTAGAGCTCTCGGGAACAGCAGTGTGGCGTGGCTGCCCCGGCTCCAGGGCTGATGAGAGGGGTACACATGGTGAGGGTATAGGGCCCAGGTGGAGGGGGTGGGCTTGGCCAGGTACGGGGGCCAGCGGCACGCACGCACACACATATACACACACCCCCACAGACACATACACACCTGAGCGGGCCCAGCCCTGTGTATATATGGAGATACACACACACACCCCCAGCTCTCCATTGGCTGGCCCAGGCCCCCCCCTCATCAATATTAAACAGCCAGGCCAGGCAGCCATTGGCAGAGGGAACTGGGAACACCCCCCCACCCCACCTCCTGGGAGCTGGGGGTAGGGGCTGGCCCTGGGGGGGGCAGGGAGTAGGGGAGCAGGGACATCTGTTCTCCATGCATATTTCATAAGCAAGAAATGGAGAGCCGCGGGAAGGGGTGGGGCTGGGGCGAGAGCCAGGGCAGGATCACAGATGAACCCCTCAGTCTTCCACACCAGGGGCAGCAGGGACAGGGGCCCCCAGCATGCCAGGTTTAAGTGCCATGGTCCTATTCCGAGTCCCGGTGTGACTTTGACGGCCCCTTCCCTGTGTCTTTTCTCCCGGGAAGAAAGCTCTCCGAGGTACTAACAGGGAAATCTAGAAAAGTGCAAGTGGACAGCGCTAAAACGCGGAAGAGGATCCCAGAGTAGAGTCCTTGCCGTCCGCAAGCTCTCATCCTTCATGAAGCTGCAGCCGAGCGGACCCCTTGGCAGGCTGTCTGTGGCTCTTGTTCAGGCCCCTGCCCCTCGTCACCCTGGGACTCAGTCACCCCACAGCTTCTATCCCAGCCCTCGTCTTCCCACCTACCCCGTCACCAGGAGGAGTGGGGTCAGATTCCTGACACAGAGCCCACGAGGAATTTCTCTAGGCTGACCCACTGGGAATTAGGGGCCCTTGGGAGGAAAGGAAGGGCTAAAGGCAGAGGAAGGACGCGGGAGAAGGCAGGGCAGCCTGGGCAGCTGGGAGTGTGCCGGGGCAGCAAATGAGCAGTGAGAAAACCAGATACAGAACTACATGCAAACAGGCATTGATTAAGTTCACAGGGGCAGCTCAGCTGCCTCCAGCCCGAGGGTGCGTGTGCATGTGCACGCGTGTGTGTGTGCGTGCGTGCAGGGTGGCAGGGGCCGGGACCAAGGGAAGCACAGAGAGGATGTGGGCTGGGTTTGTGTGTCTAGTCCTCTCGTCCAGCCAGCTGTTGGGTATCTTCAAGGAGCCTTTGCGAGTATCCGGAATGAACCGTGGCCGGGAGCCCTGCAGAGACAGGGTGCTGCGGTGAAGAAAGCCCTGGCGGCTGTGTGACCTCGGACAAGTCACTTAACCTCTTGAGCCTCCACTGTCCTTTTCTGTAAAATGGGGTTCATTATAACTGCTTCTTAGGTTGCCATGGAGATTGAGCTATTGCATAAAGGGCCCAGACCTTAGAAGGAGCACACCCCACCTGCAGGTTGTTGGAGGCATTTGCCGTTTCCCTGGTGCCGGATCGACCTTTTTCTGGGCTTTCTCCAGGGTGAGGCATTCCCTAAGGGGAGTCCTATAATCCCTCCCCAAGCTCCCCACCACTCCTCACCCCCAGGTCTGGGAGGTGCCAACTCCCACCTGGGCAGGCCCAGACAGGTGCCCGGGCGCCAGCAGATGGGCTGAGCTGGAGGGGAAAGGAGGCTTGAGGAGGGGGGCTGGGGGCAGGGGATCAGGTGGCGTCTTAGTTCTTGCATCATCATTGCCATGGTGCTGATTAAAAACCAATCTCCACCTAATGAGCCCCCAGCAACAGCAACGCTACCTCCCCCACCCTCCTGCCCTCCACCCTGTCCAAGAAACTGGGAGACAGAGAGACCCAGGAGAGAGTGCCGTGGGGAGAGGAGAGATGCCCACCAACGGGGGCTGAAGAGGAAGGGGAGCCAGGGGGAGATGTGGGGACAGCGAGCACACTGTCGGTGGGTAACAGACATGGGGCAGGCACGGGGAGATGGACGTGCGGGGGACACAGAGAGATGAGAGACACCAGAGAGGAACTGCCAGGATGGGGAGGCTCTGCGGAGACTCAGAGATGCAAGGTCGGGGGGTGGGGGGAGACACACAGACCGGAGATACACGGGAATTCTGCGATGATACTGCGTGGTACTGGAGAGCCCTGGGGGAGGCCCCAAGACAGGGTGGAGACACAGACGTGGAGGAGGCAGGGCACCAGGGACGGGGAGACCAGATTCATAGAACTCTAGGGATGAGGGACTGTGACTGAAGCCGGGAGGCCCGGATCCCACAGGGGGAGATGTCGAGGGAAACAGAAGCAGAACCTAGAGAGACCCCAGAAGCAGAGGCACCGCATGCTGGGGGTGGGGTGGGAAGGCAGGGAGGAATGGGGTCCCTGTCCTCAGCTTCTCTCCTTGTAGGTTGTTTGGCTCTGAGAATTCAGGCCTCTGATGCCATCCTTGGTGTACCCAGCCCCAGCTGTCCCCACAAACTGGGGTTTGATGGTGAGGGGGCTGAGAGGCTGCCCTAGGACCTCCTTCTCCTCTGCATCTTTCACCTGGGACCCTGGACTCTGGGGCCCCCGGCCCCAATCTTCACTCAGGGATTCAATTTTTTTTCTTCAGGGGAGTAGCCAAGAACACAAGCCTGTGATAAAGAGGAGCCAAAAGCATGGCGTATCAGAAAGAATGAGTAATTCCACTGAACCGGGAGCCCGTCGACCAAGTCCCAGTGACCTTGGCCAGGTCATTAATCTTGACTGAGGCTATTTTGTCCTCTGTGAAATGGGGATCCTGCTGCCTTCCTCACAGGGCACTTGTCACACAATGCGTGGGGGAGCGCGAGGCCGAGTGCTCGCCCCATGCCTTGAATTTGTGCACGGTGATTTGAAGGTGGCAAGACCTTCATGCATGCATGTATTTGAAGCATTATGGTTGAGGGAGCAGGGAGAGCTCTGAGGTCAGCCCAGGCTGCCCGCAGCCCCGGCCTGAGGGGGCAGGAGACCCCCCCCCCCCAGCTGGGTGAAGGTCTCTGCCACAGGGAGGGCAGGAAGGGCAGGAAGGGGGATGAGCATGGCCCTATGGCTTGTTGTCATTAGTTTGTGTGTTATAGGTGTTCACTTTCTCAGATTGTCACCATGTTTTCATGTCTACACAGCCTTCCAGGTGGATTGCTGGGGTGGAAGTTGGAGTGTGGGGAGGACACAGGGGCCGGGGCCCAGTCCTTGAGGGTGGGGGGAGGCCTGGAGGAGCTGGGAGGCAGTGGGTTTGGCAGGAGAGGGGGTGACATATGTGGGGAGCCCTGGGGACCCAACCAGGCGAGCGCTGGCAGGGAGAGCAGACGGCGTTAACCCTCGCGGTGCCACGCTGCCTGACCCTTTCCCGGGAGTGGCCCCGGCTGGGCTGTTATGCGGGGAGAGACTGGTTCGAGTCCTGGCTCACGGGAGCAAGGCCCGCAGGAGGAGCCTGGGCCGGGGCCTCGGTGTGGCTGGGAAGCCTTGGCCCTCCTCCACCTCCTTGTCTGCTCCCACGCTGGCTCTGTCAGTCGGTCTTTCTCCATCTCCCCTCTCGGTGCCTCTAGAAGGTGACAGCGGGTCTCCACTCTGGTGAACCACGCAATCTGTCACCCCCTTCGCTGCCAGCCCGGCTGGAAGCCCCCCTCTCCAGCGGCCGGCCGGGCCCTCTCCCGCCCCGGGCCCCGGGCCTCTCTGCCTTTGTCCTCCCGGGCGGCCTCGGCTTTCTTCTCTCCTCTTCGCTCACCTCTCCGCAGCCCCAGCCCAGCCCCAATCTCATTAAGGCCTCCAACCACTGCCCCTCCAGCCTCCCCTCCTCCCTCCCCCATCCATCTGTCTTCCCCGCAGCTCTGCTCTTTGTGTCCACCCATCTGTCACCAGCAGCTCCGGGCCCACTCCCCTCCCAGCCACGCCCGCCGGCCTCCCCCCCCACCCCCTC
>NC_138374.1:134341335-134430699 GCF_054177405.1 Leptonychotes weddellii
CACCTGCAGGAGCCGGAACCTGGAGGCTTACTCGCAGTTGCATCATCCTAGGCCTCCTGAGGTGGCCCCTGCGCTCCCGTCCGTGTTTTCCCCGACTCGGGGACCCCTGTCTCCACCGCAGGACGGTGGGGGCCCCTGTAGCTTCTGCGTGTGGATTCAGGAAGGAATACAAATCAGACCTGAGGCTTGTTTGAACCCCCACCTTGAAGGGGCTCTACTTCCCAAGCTCAACTTCGGGGAGGCCTGCCAGACTCTGTCTCAGGACGGGAGGCTGAGTCTCCGAGTGGCTTTCCAATGACTTTATGCTGCAGTCCCACCCCCCACCCCCAGACTCCTAGGGTCCTGGGGTTACAGGACAATAAGTGCCTCCCAGGCCTCCCTCTCTGGGAGGAAAACTTCCTAACGACCTTAGAAAGTTCAAGAATTGATCAACTTTTTTTTTTTTAAGTTTATTTATTTATTTATTTGAGAGAGAGAGAGAAAGACAGCATGGGGACGGAGAAGGACAAGCACACTTCATGCTGAGCTTGGAGCCAGACCGACAGGGGGCTCCATCTCACGACCCTGACATCATGACCCTGAGATCATGACCTGAGCCAAAACCAAGAGTCTGCTGCTTAACCAACTGAGCTGCCCCGGTGCCCCAAGAATTGATCAACCTTTTAATCCCCTCTGCCCTGAGGAGTTTAATATGGACGGGAGGCCACATGGAGGGCGGCTGTGAGAGCCAGCAGGGCCCCCGGAGAGCAGCCCCTTGCCTGACTCCGCCTCGGGCAGGCAAAACAGGGCCCAGGGCTGGGATGCCCTTTCCAGAGCCACACAGACCATTCATGGCACACCAGACAATCTGGTCCTGAGCTCTTTCCACGACAACGGCCTCGCCCAACGCCAACCTTCTGTCCTCTGAGCACAGGTAGAACCTGTTCCTAGCACTGATTCATATGCTGCCCTGCCTGGGTATTTATCTTGTGTTCTGTGCCATCCTGCCGTCTAGACTCTGGATCCTAAGTCTCTAAGGGAAGGCGCCGTATCTCACCACAGCCTTTTATGATGCCAGGCCAGAACGCCTTGCCCACAGCCATGCTCAATAACTGTTTATTACTGCCATGGCTGCCAGGGCAGATACAAGACGTGTTCTAATCTCAGCTCAGCTCGAATTTGCCGTGACCTCGGGAGAGCCACACACTCCTCTGGGCGACTCATGTATTGAGTGAGTTAGACCCTACATACAATTTTTAAGGTCTTATTATGTGGTTCCATGAAGAAACAGAGTCCTACTGAATAAGGTGGGATCTTGGTACAGAACGCCAGACTCTGGATGAAAACGCCTCCTCCCAGGATGGCCTTTGGGAGCAGTCCCCACTCTCTCTGTGTGGGAAACACAAGAGTAGACCCTTCACTCAGAGAAGCGGGGGAAGAAATAGCAGCCATCAGGAAAGCCCTCAGTGCTGAGACACAAGGGGGCTGCAGGACGCAGAGCCGGGCTGGGTCCTGGGCCAGAGTGGTCGGCTCTCCAAGCCCCGCCTGGGTAGCAGTAGGGAGGGGAAGCGACGCATCCCGGGGGGCACAGGGCTGAGCAGGGCCCGAAGCAAGGGTGGGGGAGGCAGGCTGAGGAGCTGAGGTCCATGGTCCCTAACCTGCTGCCAGCCAGTCCCGTGAGGCCTCAGGGTACAGCGGGTGCCTGGGGAGGAGCCAGACCAAGGTCTCAGAGAAGGGGTCCCGGAAGGGGTCGGCCGGGGGTCTGCGCCCCTTCTACGGAGCTTAGCCTCCCCAAGAGCCATGGAAAGAGCCCGTTTGTTGCTTTTGTATTTGGGGGTGGGAGGGTTGTGGGGTCGGGGTGGCATGGGAGGCAGAACACAAGCTGGTGTGGGGTTGTCGTCCCCAGGCTGAGGAGACTGGGCCCCTACGTCTCGCACCGGTGCCCACCCCGCTCAGCCCCCTCGCTGGTACCCAGCCACTTCCCGGCTTCCCGAAGCTGCCAGCAGGCTGCGGGAGCTTACTGCCCTGTCCGCCGGGAGACCCTGTTGGCCGAGGGAGGCGCAGAGTCGGCCCAGCGACTCGGCAGCTGCGCCCGCCTCCCGCCAGCACAGCGTGCGGGCCAGGAGGGGTGCGGGGGTGGGGGTGGGGAGCAGGGCTCAGTTCCACATCCCAGAACCCCAACGTGTCCCCTTCTCTCAGGCAGAGAGAAGCCTGAAGGAAAATCAGCCCCTGGGCAGGAGACGCAGGACGCGAGGCGAAGAGCCCAGCCCCGGGGACTGCGAGCAGGTCCTTCCCCAGCTCAGGGCCGCAGTGAGGGGAGAAGGCTGGCCTCAGGCGCCGCTCCTGGGGAGTCGTCCCCTTCCCCCCCCACCCCCGCCGTCATTTAGCAGTGTGGCCATACTCTGCAATTTTGCTCCCAGGAAGACCCAGGGAATTAGAGTATTTCCAAAGAGCCAAGGTTCTCTTTCTAGGAGAGTCCAAAGCCACTCTTGTTTTGGTCTACAAAATGCCCACGAGCAGCAGAAGGCCCGATGCCTCAGCGTGCCACCCCAGGCCCCGTGGGACCTGGCCCCAGCCTTGTCGCCTCCTCAGCTGCGCCCTGAGTAACTTGCCCTTCCCAGCATGACCCGTGCCTTCACGGCTCCGTGCTTCCACGGCGGAACTCCAGACCAAAACTCAGATGCCTGCTCTGCTGGGCAGCCTTTCCAGGTGCCACCCCCAGTGCCCCGAATGCTTCCACGTGCTATCAGAGCGCTCCAGATACACGGCACGCGACCGCACTGGCTCGCCCCCGTTCCTCCCCTCACCCCAGCTGTGAGCCACTCAGGGTCGGGGCCGGTTCCCTTCGTTTCTGCACCCTAGCCGGTGTCTCAGGGCAGACAAAGACGCGCCTGAGGGAAGCCGGAGCTCCGGGGTTCCACAGGAGCCCCGCCTGGGGGACTTTTCACCGTTTCTGGCAGAGCCTTACTCCTTGGGCCCCCGGAGACCCAGAGACAGCACGTGAGGTCACAATTTTGTGACTTCCAGTCGGGGGTCACCAAACGCGAGGGTGCGGAAGAATATGAACAGGTCATGTGGGACCGTCTATTTTAATGAAACTTGCTATTTATATATTTACACACACACACACACACAAAGGAAAAAAGAAAACAAAAATAGATATTACAGCTTAATAAAATTACAACTGAGCACTGTGAGCTGGAGGCGGGACACGAAGCCAGCAGCCCACCCCCCCTGCTGTGCAGCTAAGGGTCTGGGGCCAGGACAGCAGGGGGGAGACAGTGGGCATGGCCCCCAGAGGGCCCGGCCTGCTCCTCTGGGCTTCCTCGTAGTTTGTCCCTGGCATTCGGCCTTCCTGTCCTTCTTCCTGGTCAGGAAAACAGGAAATGGTTGGGTACGGGGTGGGGTGGGCTGGGGAGGGCGGTCCTGGGCAGGATGAAGAGAAGGGGGACCCTGAAGAAGGTAAGTGAGGGGGCGCAGCTAGGAGTCGAACAGGAGTAAGAAGCTTCTGTTTCCCATCCCAGAATCTGGCAGGGGTGAGGACGAACCATGGAAGGGGAGATGGGCAGGGGGAGCTGGAGAAGACAGGTGACTTCTCCCTGTCTCTTTTGGGCGGTTCCACTTCTTTACATTAATTCCAGTCTGAGCAGGCCCAGAGAGGTTGCAGTGACAAATTAGTGGTTTATGTCCCTGTGGGACACGTGGTCTAGGACATGAACGGTAGAGCTGGTGGGGAAAGCCGGGCTCCCCCTTCAGTAAGACACAGCTCCCGGCTCCCGGGGGGCAATGAAGAGGACGTCGGCCTTGGCATTGATGCAGTAGGTGACGACGAGAGAGAAGATGAGGGTGCCGAAGCCCACCGTCAGGGTGATGAACTGCAGGAGGGTGGGCAGGGAAGGACAAAGGTGCTCTCAGAACTCAGCCCGGTTTCATCCCAATTCTGGAGCTGGCTCCGAGCGCTGAGTCCTGAGCAATCAATCGGAGGCAACATCTTCCCACTTGGGAGACCGAGTCTCTCCATTTGGAAAGAGGAGTAAAGGATCTCTGTTCTTCCTTCCACCTTGTCTTACTTAAGACTTTTAGCACCTTGAAGTTAGGATCCATGACTTTTGACTCTGGTGGCAATTACATCACTGACTTACTTGTGACAGGTACTCAATAAACGGTGGATCCCACACACATCCCAGGAGCAGCAGGGGGGGACTGCTGGCTGGGAGTGGAGGGGGGGGGTCCCCAGGCAGAGGAGCACCTCCTTGGGTCTCCATGGGAGCCTCTCTCCAGCGTGCACATAGACTCAAACTCTCAGTGCAGATAGGCGTCCTAACGGGGCATGCCAGCTGACAAGGGACAGAGCTGCAGAAGCTTTCTGTGGCACATCTGGGGCCAAGGGGAGCTGGGAGGGGTGTGAGGGCAGGGGCAGCAGAGCGAGGGCAAGGTCATCTCTGGCCCATCCCTCCCGGCTCACCTCCAGCTCTCTGCTGGCTATCAGAAATATGCGGGCTCGGATGTCTTTCCAGCGGCTCTCAGTCCACGTGGAGTACTCAGTAGAGCCCCACTGCCTCAGTTCAAAGGCGGGGGACAGGGCCCGGGCCAGTCGCGCCGTGGAACGCACACAGCGCGGCAGCCGGTCCGTCTCGCTGGAATTCAGAGGGCCCTGGACCCACACGTACTCATACAGCTGCACGGGAAGACGGGCCACGGTGCGGGGCTGAGGCGGTCCTCTCTCACCCCGGACACGGTCTGCTTTCACCCGGACTTCTGCCTCTCCAACACTCCAGTCCAAGGGGCCGCATCCCTCCGCCTCTCCATCCCAACCCCTTGGGTCCAACTGGGCCTAGGATATTCTCCAACTTCCCCAGGGGAAAGGGGCCCTCGGGGCACCTCCCACACCCACTACCACTCACATCCTTGTTTTCAGTGGGGACTTTACTTGGATCCTGGCACTGCTCTCGGGTAAGGTCGACTAGCTGGCCGGTCAGATTTGCCAAGGCATACTGTACCACGTAAGTGGTGTTGGTGGGGCTGGAGACAGCGATGTAATGCTGAAGGGGCCCGTCACCTGAGTGGAGGGGAGGATTTGCAGGGTGGAAGGTGGGTGCGGGTGGGAGACAAAGAAGAGCCCGAGGTTGGCAGGAGCCAGAGAAAAGAAGGTTAAGAGAATGAATCCCATACATACCAGGAGAAAGAACGGAAAACAGGGGAGAAAAAAAGGAGAGGAGAAGGAAAAAAAAAAAAAGTAAGGATTAAGCCGAGATGGTCTTTCTCTGTCCCTCGCCTAAGCCGAGGGTGCCACGCCCACAGCGGGTGCTTACCCAAGTAGGACCTGAGGTCCTGCCTAAGGATAGACTGGAACCAGGAGTTGTTGGCTCTGACCAGGAACCCATAGAGCAGGCGGGTTACCTAGGATCAGGGCAGTGAGAAGCAAGAACCTTGTGACCTGGAGCTCAGGGAGAGTTCTCCGTGGCAACCCTGTTGTGGGCCAGGAGCCGGGCAGACAGAGGCGGGCTCACGAGGACGCAGGTGAGGCCCACCCGGGAGTGCCCTGGGGCATCGGGTATCCTCACTGGCACGCCGGGCTCCCAGGTTCGGGAGAAGAGACAAGTGACAGAGAGGAGGGGCAGGCTGCTGTGGGAACAGAGCTGGCGAGGAGGCAGGGTCCGCCTATTCTTACCGTGTGGGCATCGGCCTGGATGGTGTCGCTGAAGTTGGTTCCTCCCGCGAGCTGGTACAGTGCACGTCCCAGCACTGTGGCCACAGCTGCCAGGGCCTGCGGCAGGTTGAGGAGGGGGGCTTAACGGCCCACCTCTTCTAACCTCCAAGCAGCTTCACCGTGCTCCCCGCGCTCCCCCCCAGCCCAGGTGAGTTCTACCTTGGCAGTGTCGGTCACGAAGTTCAGGTCCTCCTCAGGGCTCTGCCACTCAGGGTAGCTGACGTTAATGTTCTCCGCAGTGTCGTACATGCTCTGGTAATAGCTGCCGGGAGAGCTGGCGTGAGCCTCGGCCTCCCTCACAGGCCCTTCCTGCAGGAGTAACTCTTTTCCTCCTCCTGGGTGGGGGGGGAGGAAGAGACCACGAGGGTCCCATACTGAAGATGGTGTGGGGACCGAGAGATGGGAGAGGAGTGGTTAAATACAAGGACCTTCCTGACAGACAAGGGAGAAAAGGCAAATGAGATCAGAATGCGGGAGTCTCCCTTCCGGGGAGAGCTTCAAATGGAAGAGACGCTCTCCCCACTGTCTGGGCTGGAGACACGCAGGACGGCTGGGAGGACTTTCAGGGAGCACGCCCGCCATCACCAGAGCTCTTGTGTGGTGGTTCCAACAAACATTAGCACTGAGGGTGGCTGGGGGCAGAGGGAGATGAGCAGGTCTGCTCCCAGACACACAACACTGCACTGGGTCCAACCACCCTCTGCTCCCCGGGGAGCCCTGCGGAGGCACATCCGAGAAGCCCAGAGGAGCGCTCCTAGCCTTCAGCACTGATATACGCCGGCCCCACACAGAAGCAAGGCCGAATGTGTGCAAATGATGACCATCCCTCACCCCAAAGTGGTGCAGAAGTCAGACATGGAGGAGAGGGCTGACCTGAGGCACTGGAAGTGTCCCTACCCGAAATAAATGAGAAGGTGCTCCTTGGCTGGGGTCAGAGAACTGGAACTTAAGTATTTTTACTCAGAAACCCATTTGGCCTCATGGCAGAGGGAAGAGAAGCGGGGGGCCTAGCAATCCAGCCCGAGTGAGAAGTTCCCTGTTAGCCTAGGGCTTCAGTTAGGGGCAGTCTGGGGTGCCCAGAACCAGGACAGAGGTGACTAACAGGGCCTCACCCCTTCTCTCTGGAGTCCCTCCATCTGTAGGGGACACTTTTACCCCAACGGCAGGAACAGGTTACATTTCAGAGCACGAGTACCGTCTGCATGCAGCACAGCACCCCTGGGCGGCCCCCCACCGGCCAGCTCGCCGTCCTCCAGCCGTGGGCGCTCCTGTTGGAGATGCTGCCCTCTGCTGGCAGCTCTGGGGACCCAGGCCTCGGGGGAGCTGGGTGAGGCGGGCCAAGTAAGGATGGTCTGTGCCAGGGAAGGCTGAGCGGGGCCTGTTCTCTAAGGTGACACCAACTCAGATGAGGCGACCGGCTTGGATGTGAGCAGGCTACTGAGCAAAGAGCACAGATTGACCTGAGATCTGGAGAGGGTACTGTGGGGTCAGGGGAGAGTGGTGATCTTTCTTGACACAGAAGACACTCCCCTCCATGGACCCCAGACTGCAGAACAGATTCTCTCCCAGAACGAGGATGCAGTCTAGGTGAGTCTTACTGGTTATGGAAGACAGTGGAGTGGTCCGCGAGAACAACGCCGGAGATGTTCCGAGCCCGAAGAAAGCGCTGCAGGGAAGACGGCGGGAGGGGCTGGGACTGGTTCAGCCTCCGGAGGGCCACAGCAGGGACGCCGGCGCCACTCCTCTCCAGCGTGCTCAGCAGGGCCTCCACCTGCGGGACTGGGTCAGCTCAGGGCGGCTGGGCACAGGGCGGCCAGAGGTCTCTTCCAGGCCCTCTCCCTCAAGTCCCCAGCTTGGGAGCTGCCCCCAGCCCTCTTGCAGCCCAATTCCTCAAGCCTTTGGGGACTGAGGCTGAGTGTCCTGCAGCTCACACTGTCTCATCCTCACTGGATGCTCAACTTCCTACTTGCGCAGGATCACAGGAGGAAGTTGCCCCCACAAAACTGCACTGGACGCCTCACAGGAGCCCAGAGCAGGGGGAGCGGTTAAAATGGGATGGGAGGAAGACCGCCTCACAAGAAAAACAGGCCTAAAGCTGGGCCCCGAGAGGAGGGATGGTCTTGAACAAGTGGTGAGGAACGTGGAAGAGAGCTTGGGTAGAGAGTCTGACGCAGCCAGCAATTGGGCAGGGCAGCCCGGACAACTGGGTCAGTGCGCAGCACAGAGAAAGGGAGCTAGTCATTTCCCTGTCTTCTGCTAGGCTCCGAGTCAGCGAGCTACCCATCCCAGGAAATCAGACAACCGGGCGCCTGGGTGGCTCAGTTGGTTAAGCGACTGCCTTCGCTTCGCTCAGGTCATGATCCTGGAGTCCCGGGATCGAGTCCCGCATCGGGCTCCGGGCTCAGCGGGGAGTCTGCTTCTCCCTCTGACCCTCCTCCCTCTCGTGCTCTCTGTCTCTCATTCTCTCTCACAAATAAATAAATAAAAAATCTTTAAAAAAAAAAAAAGAAACCAGACAACCGAGCTCCGCTCACGGTTCTTCCCGGGGAGCTGAAACGGCCATGCTGTTCGTCCTTTAGCTGGCACCTGACCCGAGGTCCTGTCTCACAGGCCCCGGGGGCCAGTGGGGGGTTAAGGCCTGGGCAAGGGGGGCCCATATTCTGAGCGTTGAAACAGGAAGTGAGGAGGAAAGATGCTCAGATTACCTGATGCTGTACGGATGCATTTTTCTGAGACATGGGGTCTGTGTGCATCCAAAGCTCTAGTGAATTTCTTAAGGCCACCTGGGGGAGGATGAAGATGCAACATGTATCAACGGTGTCCACTGTGGCCCATAGCTGGGAGAAAGGCGTAAGGTCAGAGAAAAGTCGAGGGGAGAGGTGGCGGCACCAGCAGTGAGGACAACAGGACAGAGGAGGCGGCATGAAGTAGGAGGGAGGGGTGAGGACGCGCTGCACACCTGTCCCAGTTCCACGAATGACTCAATGTTCTCTAACTGCACAGGGAACCTGCCCGTCTCCATGTCGTAGACCATCCTTGAGCTGCCGATGTAGTCAAAAGTTTCCTGAGGGTGAAGGGGGGTGGGCAAGGGAACAGAGATTCCCAAGGGTCAGGGCAGGCTCCGTCCCGGAGGCCAGATCGCCACGGCTCAAGGCATGAAGGCTATAGGCTTGTGTTGTCGCAACTGCCGCCGGCTCAGGAAGTCCTGTGACTCCACCCTCCGCTCCCCCCCACCTCCCAGCTGTGACTAGCCCTCACACGTGTGTACCACAGGACTTCTCGAGCCCAGAAATGGGAGAGCAGCCTCCCCCCGCCTCCCAGCTGTGACTAGCCCTCACACGTGTGTACCACAGGACTTCTCGAGCCCAGAAATGGGGAGAGCAGCCTCGGCAAAGGCCCGAGGCGAACATCAGCTGCTACGTGCCCGCTCCTTGCCTCTCCCTCCCCACTGCCGACTCAGCCACGGCTGCTATTCCCTGATTCCAGGGCCAGGCTGTGGTGCCAGTGGGGGGAGGCAGGAGCCTCAGGGCCCTGGGGTGGGAGTGGCAGTAAAAGGCTCCAGAGAATAAAGTAAAAGGATGCCTCCAAAAGATCGCATCAGTGGGGAGCAAGGGGATTGGCAGCACAGTGATTCCAGGTCAGGGTGCAAAGGCTTCTGAAAACGTGGGACTCCACAGGGGAGACACATGGAGGCACATCCAGAAGCTCTCTGCCGAATAACAACTTAGGTCCTAAGTGCCCAGATCTTCCCCAAATGATAGCCACGCCCACACTGATCCTGCCCGCCGGCCCCCCCCATTCCACCCCAGCCAAAGAGCCCGTACCCCTTGGAAGAAGACGAACATGACATTGCGGGGAAGGGTGGCCACATCAGGGGCCTTCTGCAAAGCTTCAGCAGCAGCCAGCTGAGTGACGAAGGAGGCCACGGCACTTTCAGCCCCTGGGGCCACATTCCAGAAAAAGGAACGACTGTCCAGCTGGGCACAGCAGAAAAAGCAGGGGAGGTAGGCTTTGAAAACAGCAATTAGGACCAGGCCCCAGGTCCCCAAATCCATTCCAGCCAAGAGAATGTTCATATCCTGGCATAATGGCTAAGCCGGGGAGCCCCAGAGCCCAGACCCCTCTCCACAGAGGCTCCCCACCATAGCAACTTGGAAATCTGATATACCCGCGAGAGGCCTGCCAGCCTGTTCTATGCCAGCCCCATCCACCCTGATCAGGGGCCAACACTCACCCGGGTCGCAGCAACCACAACCTTGTCGTCAGGCTCTAATGTCCCAGATATATTTATAGGCTTAAGCATGCTCCATACATTGTAGTCGGACAGGGGGTCACAGACGATTTCTGAGCAGGACACAGGGAGAAAGCAACAGAAGTAAGGGAGAGCGCAGCCCCAGACAATGCCTGGAAGACTCCTCTGCCCACTGCCCCGTGGACCCTGTCATCATTTCCTGTCTCCGCTGCTCTACATTGGTTTTTCTGCCCCGTCCATTTCAGGGACAAGGAGCTTCAATTGTTCAGAATCCTTTCCGCTGCTCCCACCGCACGCTCCCTGCCTGTAGCTGTCCCTCCAACACTCCCTGGTGCCCCGTACACCGGGCAAGCCTTGGACCTGTCCTACCTGGGTTGATGCTGAAGGTGCTCTGGATGGAGCTGCGCCGCATGCAGGTGACCGTGCTGATGACGGCATGCATGTGGGAGAAGAGCTGCATGGCGCACAGCGGGAAGGTAGGCGCTGAGCCGTTTGGACTTAGGTTGTGATCGCGGTAGCACTAGGGAGGGAGAGGGAAGCACTGAGACAGTCCGTGTGGAGTCCCGCCCAGACTTCCCAGAAGGAGGGCCCAGCCCCATCGGGAAGCCGCTCTCGCATCTGTCCCTGAGCTAGAGTTATCCTGGTACAGACCCAGGGTGTCCAAGGTCCGAGAGAAAACCTCACCAAGGGGTGCAAAGGGCCACAGGCTCAATGACTTAGTTGGGGTGGACAACACGACCCCATCGCAAACGGCCTGGCCCAAGTTTTTAATGTGATGTGATGTACAGAGCAGTGAACCAAGGATCAAAAATCAAATTCAAGACCACTTAGACATCAACTCACCATGTAACCATGGAACAAATCTCTTAATCGCTCTGCATGTCAACACAAAGAAGCTAGACCACAATTAGCATTTACTGCAACTAAAAAAGAATGTCAGAGGTCTCAACACTGAATCTCTCAATTCCTAGTCTGACGTTCCTAACCAGGGCTCTACACTTTATTTCACATCAAAGAACGTTTATATTTTCTTCCAGCCTGAAAGCTGTCAACGCTGTAAGAGCTGGCAGGACAGAAATGGGAAGGGAAACATGAAAAAAATAAGGGAAACGTGAGAAAAATAAAGGCATTGGCTCTTCTTGGAGCAACTGTCTTTCAGAGGGCGCGCTGGTAGATGAGGTCCCTGCAAACAGGTGGAGTGCCTACAAAACTTCTCTTTGCAACTGGAATTGCTAGGAGCTGGCTGTCATTACCTGCTTGATGACCTTGGTTTCATTTTCATCTTCAAGAAGGAAGATGGGGAAACTGAAGTCTTCATAAGCCAAGCCATCACCCAGGGGGTTCCACTGGATTTCTCTGCAGTGAGCAAATTCTGGCCCGTAGGAGTTGGAGTAGATGCCTGAAGGGGTGGATGTGGGACAGACTGTTGGGACACTAAGCATTTAGGGACCAAGCGAGGGAGGAACGCTAGGATAGGATAGTGTTGGGACCAAGAGTTCCAAAGGGAAGGGTGACTCAGAGAAGCAAGCATCAACCTGTCACCACCTACAGTAAAACAGACAGGGGTAGCAGGGAGCCTGAGGCTGGCTGATTAGGGATCCGAGCGTGACGGGAAGCGGAAGAAGGGGAAGCAGCAGGCAGAAGGGATGAACGGTACAAAGACAAGACACAAAAAACACTATCTGCTACTTGGGAGTCGGCTGCTCCCCCTACGCACAGACAGATACACAGACTGACGCATACCCCTGACCCCTCCAAAGACACGAGGTCGAAGCAACAGTGAGCTCTGGGTGACGGGAGGTCCCCCGATCCTCTGGGGCTCTTACCAAACCCATCATTGGGACACTGCACGCTAGGAGAGAAGCCTGATGTGGGGCTGGGCTTGGCCAAGGACACGGCCAGGCCAGCAATGCGGCTGGTTCTCCCCTTCAGCTTCTCCATCAGATTCCTGGAGTAGGGAGGGCAGGCCAGGAAGGAAGACAGGAAGGTTATTAGTGGCCCAATATCCTGCCAAGGATGGAAACAAATGGAGAACTCATGGAACCCGACCTGTTGACTCCTTGCTATGCCCCTGAAACTAATGTAACGTTGTGTGTCAACTATACACTTATAAAAATTAGAACAAACCGCCCCCGCCGCTGACTGTTGACTCATTTCTTGCTTCTCCATCTCTAACTCCTAAGTGAGGACGATGACCCAGCCTGAGCTCAGGGCTTAATCTCATCTACCCTGTCCCTGAGGGACCCCAAGGCCCCTCCTTCCTCCCTAGAGCTCTAGTTATGAGGTCACCATGATGATTCCACTGATGGTGCATGTTTTCTTCTAAGACTCCCTCCCACCCCCCCCCCCCGATCAGACCAGGACAGCCAAGGGAATTTTTTATTCACAGGTGTGAGGATGGTCCCCCAAGCCTTCCCTTCTCTGGCTGTGGTTTCCCAGCAGACACACACAGCCCTCACCTGGTGAAGAGCGTGCCCTCCAGCAGAACCACATAAGGGGGGTTGGGGCCGTCGGTCAACACCCACTGCAGGTCCTCTTCCTTCTCCACTACGTGGATGACCCCTGTGTCCCCATTGACGGAAGCTGCCGGGACAGAGTGGGTCACATTAAAGCTCCCACAGTTGGGGCGCCTGGGTGGCTCAGTCGGTTAAGTGGCTGCCTTCGGCTCAGGTCATGATCCTGGGATCCTGGGATCGAGCCCCACGTCCGGCTCCCTGCTCAGCAGAGAGCCTGCTTCTCCCTCTCCCTCTGCCTGCCTGTATGCCTACTTGTGCTCTCTATCTCTCTGTCAAATAAATAAAATCTTTAAAAAAAAAAAAAAAGCTCCCACAGTTGACAATTCTGACTTTGCCTCACTGATTCTGCAGATCATTTATCCCCCAAACATGGCACAGGACATTGGGTGAATGCCGCCAGCTCCAGGCTTAGACTTGAACTGAAGGCTGAGTCGCCCGGCTCCATCTGAAGGCCACCAGCTGGTGGGCCTGACTGGAGAACAAGAGTGCCCAACAAGTCTCCTCACCAGAGGCTTTAGTCACTAAATCTCAGAAAGGCTTACGGGCATTTTCTTGCCCTCTTCCCTCAACCTCATTTAGCCATACATACAAATTTCCAGAACAGCAGACACCGGAGTTTTCAAACCCGTATTTTCTCCAGGAAATGGCAGGTTCTAGATCTCTAGCTCAGAGTTCTAGCACCGAATCTTCCTTTGTGAGAACACATGTGCAGACTCCCTTGGGTTTAGGAGAATTCCTGGGTCTCCACTCCTATGCCCTATTTGGGAATGACTTTACTTGCTTTTAGCCAGTTTTAGGTAAGGTTAATCAAGAACCTTGGGGTCTCTAGAAGACAGCTTCCCAACTGATGGGCCTTGCTGGATTAACGATGAGCTGACATTGACCCCCCCCCTCATTTCTGGGGACCTAGGGTTTCCAAAGACCCTAGGCTGGTCACTCCCAGCTACGAGCAAACTCATCCATTACCCCAGGATGCCCTGCAAATATCATCCATTTCAGTATATGCCAGGATGCCACACAAGTAACATTTTCTATGTGTCTCATGAATGACAAAGATTAGGACGCACTGCAGTAGAGGATCGATAGTTCATCGTCCTGAATGCCTGTCAAGTCCCTAGTGATCCATGTAGAGACATCCTATGGTCTCCCCGTGAGCCTTCTCCCCAGGGAAAATTGGATGTGTTATTCGTATATTGTTTTAGGGCAGTAGTTCTTGACTCTGGTTGTGCATCACTTTGGAGTTTTAAAAAATACAGATACTTGGGCCTTATTTCAGATCTACTAAATTAAAGTCTCTAAAGGTGAGGCCCAGGTATGTGTACTTTCCAAACTTGCCATATATGGTTCTTTTTTTTTTTTTTTTAAGATTTATTTATTTAGAGAGACAGAAAGAGAGAGAGTGCACCTGCATGAGCGGGAGGGGCAGAGGGAGAGACCCTCAAGCAGACTCCATGCTGGGCTCGGACTCTGACATGGGGCTTGATCTCATGACCCTGAGATCACAACCTGAGGCGAAATCAAGAGTCAGATGCTTAACCAACTGTGCCATCCAGGTGCCCCCCTCATATGGTTCTTTATTGTACATAGCCAGTCATGAGAATTATGGTTCTAGGTCAAGCCAGTGAAATATTTCTAACTTGTGCAAAACCTTAAGCACATTCTGACTGCCAGCCAAGTAGAAAGTTTCTTCCATGGGATTTGGTAAAATCTGGACATGGAAGCAAGTCCCCAACCCTCAGCTATATCTTATACTAAGTAATAAGTTCATGGTGATGGTGATAATAATAAACTTTAGAGGAATATCAGAATCTGGAATAACTTTAATAAAGATCTAGCTACCAGTGGCAGTTCTCAGTCTAATGAAAGGCAATAGTCCTTGCCACATAAAACACAGAAAAAGGAAAAGCTTTTCTGGGGAACAGAGCATGTTTCACTGCAGCTCCAAGGAGCACAGGGAGAAGATGAGCCAGGACACTGGAATAAAACACCCGGATTCTAATCTGGATTCCAACTGGTGACTGTGTAGTCTGGAGTAGCTTGCTCACTTTCTCTGGGTCTTCAATGAGGAGAAACATTTTCACCCTTATTCATCTCATACTTTGGAGACAGATTAAAAAAGGAAAGGAAGGAAAGGAAAGAAACCTACACATAGCCCCCTTGGAGCACTTTAAAAGGGGCCAATAGGGCTCAATTGTTAGAGTGTGTGACTCTTGATCTCTTGCTTGAAAATAAAATCTTAAAAAAAAAAAAAACTAAAAGGGGCCAATAGAAGCAGAGATTCAAACCTACATCTTTTTCTCCTTAAGTTTATCATGCTAGCAATCCTAATTAAAGAGGGGGTAGCTTGCTCAAGATGGACAAATATGAAGTAAGACTTAGAGATAAGTTGAAAAGGAGCCAAGCTCTTCACGAGGAAGTGGCCAGAGTCCAACCCCTCCCTTCTCGTTTCTCTGCACTGGCACTTGGCTTATTTCTACAGGCTATTGCTTTGCTTCCCACAGAGCTGCTCTAAGAACATGAAGCAGAATGACTCATTCCGAAAGAGGGTATCTGAGAGCACACACTTCCAGGAGGATGGGGGCCTTGGCCTTTTGGCACTAGAGTGGAGTCCCAGCAACGCCAGCAGTCTGAGCTCAGCCCACACTGGACCTGGCTCTCTTCTACCCACAAACCCAGTTGAAGAACTAAGTCTGGATATTTTATTTGGAACTGTTTGGAGCCAGTTAACCTACCTCCAGAACTTCCTGCAGCAAGGACATGGCACAATTAACACAGAGTATAGCTCAGGGAAGGATGGGTGGAAAAGGAGTACCTACCACCTTAAGCAAGCCCTTCACTTCCTGGTGTGTGTGTCCTCCTGCCAATCTGGAAGGTTTCAAGCAATCCCACAGTACTCCTGAGACCATGCTGCTCACTCAGCATCATCAATAAGAGTCTATAGAAGGTAGCTTGACTTTCAGCTTTGTGCACCTATATTCTAGCCATTTTTAGAGGTGTAAACTGAAATTCCGATGTGACCAATTTGATGGTGAAGAAACAAAGTTTTGGAGCACCTGGGTGGCTCAGTCAGTTAATCATCTGTGTTCGGCTGAGGTCATGGTCTCAGGGTCCTGGGATCAAGCCCTGCACCGGGCTCCCTGCTCAGTGGGGAGTCTGCCACCCCTCTTGCTCAGCCCCTCCCTCCTTCTCCCTCCTCCCTGCCCCTCCACTCATGTGCACACTCTCTCTCTCTCTTTAAATAAAATTAAAAAAAAGAAAAAGAAGAAGAAGAAGAAGCCAAGATCTGACTCTAAGTTTCCTGCTTACTGCCCAACTGCATTCTGACAGAACAACTATTCACAGAAGAACGAAATCTGAAGACAACAGGTGAAGCAGCAGAGGAACAGGGGTTCAGTCTTCATCTTGCTTTCTCCCCTTGCATGGTTTTATAACCATACTGTCCTGGTACGCTGTTCTGGAACACATTTACAAAGCATAAAGACAAATCCAAATGCTTTACTAATTCCTCCTGCAGCTGTTTGGCTTTCTCATATGTCTTCTCTTCAAACAGTTCACTGCCTTAACGAAGCCCATTTCGGTTCCAAAAAGATTGTTCAGAGTGCAAGTGATGGTGGGCTCCACAGAATACGAGGCTTCCTTCTCCTTAGAAAACAGTTGTTTCCTACTTAAACTAGTGGATGGTTAAGAGTCCAGGCTTAGGGGGCGCTTGGGTGGCTCAGTCGTTAAACATCTGCCTTTGGCTCAGGTCATGGTCCCAGGGTCCTGGGATTGAGGCCCACATCACGCTACTTGCTCCACAAGAAGGCTGCTTCTCCCTCTCCCACTCCCTCTGCTTGTGTTCCCTCCCTCGCTGTGTCTCTTTCTCTGCCAAATAAATGAATACAATCTAAAAAAAAAAAAAAAAGTCCCAGGCTTAGAACTTGGACCATGGGGCTCGATTCCTAGCTTCATCACTTAATAGCATGATGATCTTGGAAAAGTTACTCAACTTCTCTCAGTCTCAGTTTTGTCATTTGTAAAACAGAGATAATAAGAGAATCTACTCCATGGGGCTGTTGTGGTGGTTAAAGAAGATGCATTAGAAGAAGCTTAAGAATGCAGCATTTAGGGGCGCCTGAGTGGCTCAGTCGTTAAGCATCTGCCTTCGGCTTAGGTCATGATCCCAGGGTCCTGGGATTGAGCCCCACATCGGGCTCCCTGCTCGGCGAGGAGTCTGCTTCTCCCTCTCCCACTCCCCCTGCTTGTGTTCCCTCTCTCGCTGTGTCTCTCTCTGTCAAATAAATAAATAAAATCTTAAAAAAAAAAAAGAATGCAGCATTTATAATTATCTTGCTTGGTTTGACAAATGGTTCTCTATCACCTCCGACAGCCTAATTTGTGTGCTGAGACTCCCAAGCAGAGCCTGGATCTTTATATTGAGGGCACAGACTGAAATATCAATGGCCACAAACACAAATCCCAACCTCAACTCACACTGGCAGCCAATCTGATGAGTGGCATTGAGCAGACGGACACAAGGAGCTGTTTTATTTAAGGAGATGTAGATCTTCCTCTCCACTGAATTTCCCCTGCAGAAACCTGATCAGAAGATAAAAAGCGTTAGAAAAAATTGAGAGACATTGGCACTCTCAAGTCATTCGCTCGCCGCATGGCTTGGGTATATCATACTTTCTAAAATGGGACTAATGGCCATTCTTCTCACTTCCTGGACACATTACTGGACTGGACGAATGCACCCAGCTAGGTGCTGCAGAGAGTTACTACAGATTTCACTTAGAGGAACTTACGTCAACACAGAAAGAAAGAAAACTTCACTTCCTAAAAGAAGAGCATGTAACCTCGGATGTACCTGTTCCTGGTTGCATGGGTGAGCGCACTTCTGCTTCCTACCTTTTATGTATATACCTCCCTACTTAACAAAAGGGTGCTAGTCGAAGAATAGAGGTTACAGTAAAAGGTCTTTGAGACATTTGTACAGGAATCTGAACAGAACTGGGAGAAACCTTTTGCCACAGATCTGTCAGTTACTCTAACATCCGTAGGTCATTTGTGTGTGACCACAGTGTGGGGCGACTCTAGTTTCTCTGTTGGGAATCTTTAAAGACAACATGAATCTGGGGAAAGGATTGGTCATAGTTATACCCAGGCACGTTTGCATTTTAGGGCTTGACCACCTAGGAAGACCTATACCAGGACATAAATGCGTGTAAGCAAACATTTCTGTGCACTGTCAATGCCTCGAGTTCCTTGAATCATTACTCCACGGCCTAAACAGTTAAGAGTACCCAGAGCCCAGCTTTGTCTCACTTCACTGGTAAGACAAACTGAGGCAAAGCACAGGGACGCGCGGGTCTGTGGGGGAATCAACAGAGGAAGGAACGAGGAATCTACTCTCTGAAGCGCCGCACTGCACCCACACAACGAGGCCGCTTTCATCTTCAACGGTCTACACGCACGGCAAGTGGAACTGACACCTGTCTTTTCTGACGCGCGGGTGGGGTGGCTGGGGCCGTGGGGAAAACGAGGCAGCCGGACAAAGTGGGCGGGCCAGGCTGGAAGTCCAGGAAGAGGCCGGAGGAGGAAATGGGGGACACGATGTGTCGCGGGGGAGAAGGGACCCTCAAGTCAAGTCCAGGCAAAAGGGGGAACTTCTGTCGCGGGAACGAAAGAGAAAGAGGATTTACAGGGTGCGGGGACCCAGGGGCGGAGGGGACCAGAAGAGGGACGACGGCGCCCGCGGCCCGGCCGATCCGGACGGTTCTCCTAACACGCCGGAGCTCACGGGCGGGGAAAGCCTCACCTCCCAGCAGGACGAAGAAAGACACAAGGCGAAGAAGTCTCCGACTCCCCGGATCGGCCGCAGGGCTGCCCCCAGCCGTGGCCATCTTGCCTCTCGGCTGAGCGGAAGCTACCCCTCCCCTCCTGTCCGGCAGTGGCTTCTCTAGGCCAACACTGGTGCCGTCTCTGTGGTCCGGGGCTCCTGGGACCGGAAGTTCGTGTCCGGGGAGCTTCCGGGAGGTGCAGCGGAGCGGCGCTGACGTGGAGGGAGCCGAAGGGCCGCAGGGAGTGGCGGGGCTCGGGTCGGTGCCTCGGAGCCCCAGGCCTGAAGGATGCTAACCAAATTCGAGACCAAGAGTGCGCGGGTCAAAGGTAATGGAGAAAACCAGGGGGAGCTCGGGCTCTGGGTGTCGGCGCGGCGCTGTCGCGGGGGGCGAGAGAGGCCGAGTGGGGCCCACCGAGCGAGCCCGGAGGAAGAGGGGAGGGCGGGTCGGCCTGGCGGCGGGTCTGCAGCGCTCTCTTCTGCGGAGCGCCCTCGGGATGTGGTTGACCTGTGGCGGTTCCCGCAGCGCAGGAGGCCCGGTAGGCCTGCTCCCAGTGCCTTCCGTTCCCTCTTCTCCTGGGGCCACTGCCCCCGACTTTGCTCCCGTCCCGGGGCCCTGTGACCTGTTGGCTTTTTGATGACCGTGTTGTAGGGAGTGGCCCTGGGGATCGAGTCTCGACCTGTGCCATTCACATCGAAGTCTAGCATTTTCGGAAATGAGCACCGGCTACCTCTCTTAAGGGGGCGTTGGCTGCACCTTAGCAACGTCCAGTGCCTCCATTGGGCGGTATTTCCTACCTGCAAACAGGACACTGAGGCCCGTAACCCCATGAAGTCTGAACTTGGTGAGTTTGCCAGGTAAAATACAGGACGCCTGGTTAAATTTGAATTTCAGATAAACAACGAAATAATTTTCAAGTATTGTTCGCTTTTTATGTGAAGTTCAGATTTAACGGGGCATCTTCATTCTTATTTCCTAAATATGGCAACTCCAAAGCTTGAGTATGAGTGGATGGAGGTGGAGGGCAAATGATTGAAAGAGCAATAGTCGTCTCTTAGAATGTTAGAATGGGAAGGGCAGAGAAGTACGATCTGGCGAGACCCTGAAAAATATATGTACATATATCTTGAATATTTAGTAAGATGCATTAGAACAAGGTGTTTGGGAACTTGGTGTTTGGAGTCAAAAGGGCTTTGCTTTGGAATCCTGAAACATCCCCTAACAAGGTGTATGATCTTGAGCAACTTACTTAAGGTTTCTAAATCTCCACTTTCTCATCCCTAAAATGCAAATAATTAACATTTTTCCTTAGAATTAGAGTGAGATAGTGTATGAGAACGCTCATTACAGTGCCTGGTGTAGACTCAGTAGCTCAAAAACTGGAGGCCGTTGTTCATGTGGGAATAGATTCTGAGCAGTTTCTAAGTCTTGTGGGAGTCTTGATGGAATTTATGGATGGCTGAAATGGGTCTTCATGATCCTTGAACTTTCCCTTCTCCTGATTTCTCACTGGGCAGTAGAGAAGGAAAGTGGGTGAAAAGATGTTAGAATATATGCGAGTTACTGTCTGTTAATGAGTATTACTACATATCATGAAGGAAAAAAATAAACAACTTTTAATGGGAAAATAGAAAACTTAGAAGAAGAAATGTAAGTGTTCAGTAAATAAATGAAAATATTCTCCAACTCACTAATAATGAAAGAAATTAAAAAAAAAAAAAAAAAAGGGACGCCTGAGTGGCTCAGTCGGCTAAGCGTCTGCCTTCAGCTTGGACCAGGATCCCAGGGTCCTGGGGTGGAATCCTACTTCGGGCTCCTTGCTCAGCAGGGAGCCTGCTTCTCCCTCTGTGCGCGCTTTCTCTCTCTCTCTCTGACAGATAAATTTAAAAAAAAAAATAATAATCTTTTAAAAAAACTTAAGTATCCTTTTTAAAAAATTTTAGATTAGTAAAACAAAACAAATAACCAATAACATCCATGTTGGGCACTGTGTGCAAAACTGCTATCTTCAGAAACCTGATGAGACTGTATATCCCTAGTTTTTTTGCAATCAGATAGTATCTATGGAAATGTTAAATGCACATACCCTATTCCTGAGCAATTCTACTTCCAGGTCTTTAGCCTAAAGCAGTAATAATGCAAACAGGCTAGATTATGTGTAGAAGTATTTTCTTTTTTTAAAGATTTTATTTATTTATTTGAGGGAGAGAGAAAGAGAGACAGAGCACAAGCAGGGGCAGAGGCAGGGGGGAGAAGCAGGCTCCCTGCTGAGCAAGGAGCCCGATGTGGGACTCGATGTGGGACTCGATCCCAGGACCCTGGGGTCATGACCTGAGCTGAAGGCGGACGCTTAACTGACTGAGCCACCCAGGCGCCCTAAAAGTATTTTCTTTAAGCTCTATTTTCTGATAGATGAACGTCAGGGAAAAAAACTTAAATGCCCATCACTAAAATAATTTTAAAATATGGTACATTTGTATTTTGCTGTTGTTAAAAAGAGAGATCCATGGTATATAGCTAAGCAAGAAAAGAAGTTTGCATAACGTATTTCCATTTTCATAAAATGATATGGTCTGCATGACAAATCTGAAAGGATACACTCCAGACTGGTTGGCAGTTGTTACTTCTGTGGACTTCCATTTCCAGTCATGATGGAGTAACAGAGACCAGAGTTACCTTTCCACCTTAAAACAGCTGCACAACTGAACAAAATGTGTGAAACAAAAATTTTCAGACACTGCATGACAGGCAGTGCAGGAGAGTGATTCAGGGAAATAAATAAGGTGAGTCCTATGATTGTTTCAGCTTACTACCTGGAGAGTTTCCAGGCTGCGGTATAGGGAAGGGGAAAGAGCCCTGTGGTCTCACTGAAGACAGAGTTTGCTGGACAAAATACCAAAGAGTGAGCTGCACAGGGAATGCTGGAGTTCTCCAGGGGATGCTGTCAGGCCTTTGTCTGAGTCCTAATCTGCATATGCATGTGAGGAAATGACCTAGAACCTGGGAAAGAACTCTAGAGAGAAGGCAGAATAATCCCTGGAGCTCACTTAGAGCTGGGAATAGTTTTGTGTTCCTACTAGCCAGAATCGAAGGCCTCCTAATACTGCAGGGCATCATCTAGAGACCTCAGGTGGTATTGCCTTAATAGTGGTGCCAAATTAGATCTAGACTAAAGGCTGTTGTGGACCCACACTAACAAAAGTAAAAGCAAACTTCAAAACAAGTAACCTCACAACATCCTAAAACAAAGTCTAGCAATGTAACAAAATCCAGCACCTAACAGCATAAAATTCATGATGTCTGGCATTCAGTGAATGAGTGTATGTACCTAGGGTTAACTTAGCTCTTCGCTTTTCTTGTCTAAATTGACAGGATGCCATTGTGGGCCATGTTTAGCTCATTGGATCATTCCCTGTTTGTTTGTTTTTTCTCCCTAGGGCTCAGTTTTCACCCCAAAAGACCCTGGATCCTGACCAGTTTACACAATGGGGTCATCCAGTTATGGGACTATCGGATGTGTACCCTTATTGACAAGTTTGATGAACATGATGGTAAGATAACAATTTCTAGGAGGAAATTAAAGAGATATAAATATTTATTGTCTTCTGGAGTAGTTTAAGCTTTCTTTAGGTTTAGAGAATATGGATGGGCTGGATCCTGAATAAGAATCACCTTAGAGATTAGGAAGTACAGCTCTCTTTAACATACATTGCTTGCTTTTTTCCCCAGGTCCAGTACGAGGCATTGACTTCCATAAGCAGCAGCCATTGTTTGTCTCTGGAGGAGATGACTATAAGATTAAGGTATAAAGGGTCTGTTATGATTAGGAGTAAAGGATAGGATTTGGGGTTTGGCCGTTGTGGAAAGGACTAAAAACAGGACATCGCATTCATACAGAGCTCAGGCTTCTGATGTTATCAGGGACACTTATCCAGCAAACATTTATTGAATACTTACTGTGATAACATCAGACACTGTTTTATTTTTTTGGGAATTCAAAAATAAATAAGAAATGATCTCTGTTCTCAAGAAGCTTTTATTTTAATGGAGGAGATACATATACACCCTAAATAATAGCATGTACAGTTTGCTGAGTGATACAATAGATAACCAAAGTGAAAGCAGCAAGGACAGTCCAAGTCAAAGACAGAAAGGCATGGCACAGCTGGATACATCTGAGAAATGTAATTAGTTTTGCGTGAATAAACTCTGGAGAGAAGGTGAGAGAAGAGCCAGAAGATGAGAGGGGCCGGATCCTGGAGGACTTAT
The DNA here is from genome assembly GCF_054177405.1 of Leptonychotes weddellii. Classification (NCBI taxonomy): domain Eukaryota; kingdom Metazoa; phylum Chordata; class Mammalia; order Carnivora; family Phocidae; genus Leptonychotes; species Leptonychotes weddellii. The sequence goes on from NC_138374.1 coordinate 134,363,884, forward strand.
TTGCAGTGCTCAGAAATGTGGATGTCATCATACAGATAACAAGGAACCATTACAGAGGTTTAAGTAGAGGAGTGACATCAGGTTCACTTTTTTTTAAAGATTACTTGGGTGGTAGTCTAGAGAAAGGACTGGATAAAGCGGGCAAGCCTGGATGCAGAGATGCCAGTTAGGTGACTGTTGCATAAGCCTGACCTCAGGCGGTAGAATTTCAGAATGGAGACAGAGATGGAATTGAGAGCTTAAGGAAGGGCATCAATGAGTCTGCTGGAGGGACGGTAAGGGGAGACAAATGAGATGACCTTTATTGCAGGCTTCTAGCCTACGTCACTGGGTACCATTCACGGGGAGAGGAAAAACGAGGAGGTGCAGTTTTCCGGAGTGCTGGGGGAGGATGGTGTCTTGGTCTGTTGGGGCTACTATAACAAAATATCACAGCCTGGGTGGCTTATAAACAACAGAAGCTGACTTCTCACAGTTTTGGAGGCTGCAAGTCCAAGATTAGGGTGCCAGCACAGTCCGCTTCTGGTGAGGTTCCTCTTCTAGGCTGTAGACGGCTGCCTTCTCTCTGTGTGTCTTCAAATGGTGGAGGGGGTGAGGGATTTCTGCAGAGTCTCTCTTATAAGGACACTAATCCCATTCAGGAGGGCTCTACCCTCATGACCTAAGCACCCCTCAAAGGCCTCGCTTCCTGATGCCTTCACATTGGGCATTAAGATTTCAACTTATAAACTGGGGGGAGAACACAGACATTCAGTCCACAGCAGACGGGTAATGAATACCGTCTTGATACTGATGAGTTTGAGGTACCTAAGGGGCAGTTTGTGGAGATGTGTCTGCACTAGAGTCATATTTGGGAGTTGTCCTCATGAAGGAGGGAGCCAAAGCAGAGGTGGTAGAAGGTGTCCCTCTGGGATCATGTTGAATGAGAAGAGAAGCTGTCATTTAAGAGCTAGAGTAAGTAGAGTTAGTATAGGAAAGAATGATTTTAGAGGTTGGAGATGAACCAAGGGGAAGAAGCAGAAGCCTATTGGATGCCAAGGAAGGAGAGGATTTGGGGAAGGAGAAACTGGTTGGAATACATAAGGACCAAGTAACCTTTGGATTGCTTAATTAGGAAGATGTTAGTGATCCTAGCACCTTAATGTAAAAGTGAGGCAGTAGAATATAGGCAGCTCTTTGAAGAAGCTTGGCTGATAAAAGCAAAACTGGAGCCAGAGGCTTTGAACCTATAAAATAAAAAATCAAAAATTTCTCTTTACTTCCACAGGTTTTCATTAAGCATGTGTATCCAATCAAACCAGTGAAATTTACTTCATAAAAAAGATACTTTTTTCAGAAGCTAGCTCAGAAAGTTATGTTTTAGATTACACAGCATAACTTAGGTGACAGGCGTGACAAGTGATGGCTGCCCACAGAGAAAAGAGGCCTTAGAATTATAGGAAGGACAGTTCTTTCTGTTTTTTAGATTTTCGTACTGCATCCTAGGGGCGGCTTGTGGAAGCTCAAACCACGTGATAGACCTCAAAAGCTCCTAGGGATATCACTTTATATAATATTTTTAGTAAAGTATTTGTCATTTATATTGATGACCATCGACTATCAAGAATGGTTAACTTGGGTTCCTTATAATCTGTTTAAGAAAGGAAAGACTAGGTGACATTTGAGAAAAAAGATTTATTCCCCAAATCATTAACACTTTTTAAAAAAGACTATTTTCCATTTATATGAAATGTCCAGATAGGCAGATCAGTAAAGACAGACAGTAGATGAGTGGTTGTCTGAGGTTGGAGGGGTTGGAAGGAAATGGGGAGTCACAGCTATTGGGTATAGTTTTGGGGGGGGGTGATACAGTGTTCTAAAATTGGTGGTGGTGACGGTTGCACAGCTCTGAAAGTACTAAAAACATTGAATTCTTTGTTTTTTAGTGGATAAATTTTTTGGGGATTTGAATTGTATCTCAATAAAGCCATTAAATAAAGGAATTAGCTAGCTGGCTCGGTGTGCAGTGTTACCACAGGGAGCCACAGATGGCCAGAGTCTAGAAACCCTGCAGGTCTTTGTCTTTAAGGATTCACAGTTCTGGAGTTTGGTGGAGGACTATAAAGCTGGAAATGTGGAAGTTTAAAACACTGAACTCTGTAAGGGGGAAAAAGTTTTAAGAGTGGTATTTATGGTATGATCTAATTTTTGTGTGACACTCAGACTCCATTGTGTACATGTATTTTATTTATAGATAATTCAACAGATGACAGTGAAAGTATTGGGATACTTTCACATTTCACTTTCATGTTTCATGTCGTTTACCTTTTCTCATTTCTGCACATACCTGTTGAGCACCTCCTAAGTGTTAGCGGCTGTTTTAGATGCTAAGGGTATAGTGTTGAGCATGGTGGACAAGGACCCCCCCTTGAGGGAGCTTGCATTCTTGTTTGGACAATCATACTTCCCGGTTGTTTGAATTTGTTACAGGAGATGGTGTTACCTTTTGTAATTTACAAAAGAAAATTAAATTTTTTTAAGTAAAAAAGGAATAGTAACTAGTTGGCTTGAGGGTAGATTATAAAAAAAAATTTTAAATGTTAAAGTGTTTTTTAAAAAAGCCAAGTGAAAAAAAAAAAAAAAGCCAAGTGACCTCAATTTTGCACTTTCTGGGAGGTTTTCTGGATGGGAGCGTATGCTTACATTTCTGGTCCTGGTTTAGTGTCTTTCTTAGTTATGTTCATTGATACCTGGTACTTTGGTAGTTAGCTCAACTTTATATCTGAATATGATGTTTTTCTGCTTAGCTCACCCTAATGGTGAGCAATGTAGTATTTTCCATAGTGATGAATTAAAGTCTGTCTGCTCAGTACAGACTGTGAATGTTTGGGCATCGTTTGCCACCAAGTTAGCAGTCTAAGAGAAGATGATACCATATGTTATATTACTGTTTCCTTTAGAATCATGGTATCTGTCCTGCTTTTTTTATCTTGAGTTAAGGTAGTAGGTAACACACTGGGGGTCAGTGTTCAAGCTAAGAACACAATTATGCAGTAGAAAGAAGAGTTAAGCCCCGGATAAACCTCTTGTCTCCTGTTACTAAATTGAGATAGTTTCTCCCCAAAGAAAGGAAAAACTTTTCCGTAATTGTCCCTAGCCTTGCCTTTTTTCCCCTCTCCATATGTTTGGTTGACCTACATTTTCATCTTTGATCTTTCTACCTCCAACCTTAAACAGGTCTTAAACAAGACTTCCTGTCAAGGTTCCTACTTATTTAGAAATGCCAAAATATAAACCAGATGTATTTATTGAGAAGCCTGAACCTCTTTGAGGCTCAGGACCCTTATGTCCTATTGCTTAGTTGGATTTCTCTTTGCAGGTGTGGAATTACAAGCTTCGGCGCTGTCTCTTCACGTTGCTTGGGCACTTAGACTACATTCGCACCACATTCTTCCATCACGTAAGTAGCCATTGTGGCTCTAGTTGTAGAGCATTCTTCAGGTTCTCTGGGAATCTTCTTGCTTCTCGAGAACCCATGCTTTGATAACAGAATTATTGGAGTTCTTGGAGTGGCTCTTCTAGAGTCTGTGTGGTGTTGACCTTTCTGCTTTGTTTCCTTCTGCAAAAGGAAGCACTCAGGGTTATATTGAATTGAATTGAATTGGATTCAGTGGGCTGTATAAGGAAGGCATTGATTCTCTATAGGGAAAAGTAGAGATTTGATTTCAGGTTGGCTGAGCTCGTGAACAAAAGTGTGCAGACTAATCCCATGTGGGGTGTTTTTAAAGTGTGTCTGGAGGGAGGGCAAGGTTAGATGCCATTTTGATGAGCTAGTAAATGTTTTGAAGCATTAACATAATCAAGCACTTCTATCCTAGGATTTTCGGGTACAGTAGAGGTTGTTCCTTTAGCCAGGCTTTCTACCTTTGATCTGTCAGGTCTCCTAGAAGACAGACTTAAATGTAGATTAGAGACTCCCAGCCTCTTAACCAGTCTCAACCTGGCTGGATCTTTCTATAATTCTGTGCTATTAGATTTAATTTGTACTGTTTCTTGATTAAGTCTCTTGAATTAAGTTAGAATATAATGAAATAAGAGTTTCCTGGCTAAGTATAGTTTTATTTCTTTCTGTAAAATTAAAAAAAATTTAGAATGATTGCAAAAATTATAGCAAAAACATTTGAGAATGATTAACCAAAGAAGTGAAAGACGTGTACTCTGAACACTATAAAACACTGATGAAAGAAATTGGAGATGAGACAAAGAAATGGAAAGACATTCCATGCTCATGGTTTGGAAGAACAAATATTGTTAAAATGTCTATACTCCCCAAAGCAATCTACAGATTTAATGCAACCCCTATCAAAATACCAACATCATTTTTCACAGAATTAGAACGAACAATCCTAAAATTTATGGAACCACAAAAGACCCCCAAATAGCCCAAGCAGTCTTGAAAAGGAAAAACAAAACTGGAGGTATCACAGTTTCAGACTTTTAAGTTATATTACAAAGCAGTAGTAATTAAAACAGTATGGTACTGGCATAAAAATAGACACATAGATCATTGGAACAGAATAGAGAGCCCAGAAGTAAACCCACAATTATATGGTCAATTAATCTTGGACAAAGGAGGAATGAATATACAATGGGACAGATTCTTCAACAAATGGTGTTGGAAAAACCGGACAGATACATGCAAAAGTACGAAACTGGACCACTTTCTTTCACCATACACAAAAATAAACTCAAAATGGTTTAAAGACCTAGATATGAGACCTGGAAGCATAAAAATCCTAGAGGAGTGTCTGGGTGGCTCAGTCAGTTAAGCAGCTGACTCTTGATCTCAGCTCAGGTTTTGATCTCACGCTGGGCATGGAGCTTACTTAAGAAAAAAAAAAAAAAATCCTTGAAGAGAGCACAGGCAGTAATTTCTTTGACATGACCGTAGCAACATTTTTCAAGATAATGTCTGCTGAGGCAAGGGAAATTAAAGCAAAAATAAACTGTTGGGATTGCACCAAAATGAAAGGCTTCTGTATAGCAAAAGAAACAGTCAACAAAACTAAAAGGCAACCTGTGGAATGGGAGAAGGTAGTTGTAAATGACATATCTGATAAAGGTTTAGTATCAAAAATATATATAAAGAACTTAAAAAACTTAATACCCAGGGGTGCCTGGTGGCTCAGTCAGTTAAGCATCTGACACTTGATCTCAACTCAGGTCTTGATCTCAGGGTTCTGAGTTCAAGCCCCGTGTTGGGCTCCATGCTGGGTTTGGAGCCTGCTTGAAAACAACAACAACAACAACAAACTGAACACCCAAAACCAAATAATCCAATTAAAAAATGGGCAGAAGACATGAACAGACATTTCTCCAAAGATATGCAGGTGGCCAGCAGACACCTGAAAAGAAGCTCAACATCACTCAGCATCAAGGAGATAGAAATCAAAGCTACAGTGAGATATCATGTCACACCTGTCAGAATGGCTAAAAACATCACCAGAAATGACAAGTGTTGGTGAGGATGAAGAAAGGGGAACTCTCGTGCACTGTTGGTGGGAATGCAAAATGGTACAGCCACTCTGGAAAATAATATGGAAATTCCTCAAAAAAATAAAAATAGAGCTACCCTATGATCCAGTAATCACACTACTGGATATTTACCCCCAAAATACAAAAACACTATTTCAGACAGATACATGCACCCCTATGTTTATTGCCACATTATTTACAATAGCCAAATTTGGAAGCAGCCTAAGTGTCCATTGATAGATGAATGGATGAAGAAGTGTGTGGAATATTCAGTGTTAAACAAGAATAAAATCTTGACATTTACAGTGACATGGATGGAGCTAGAGAGTATAATGCTAAGCAGAATAAGAGAAAGAGAAATGCCATATGATCTCACTCATGTGGAATTTAAGAAATACAACAAATGAGCGAAGGAAAAAAAAGACAAATCAAGAAACAGACTCTTAACTATAGAGAACAAGCTGATGGTTACCAAAAGTGAGGTGGGTGGGGGGATAGGTGAAATAGAGCATGGGGATCAAAGAGTACACTTATGATGAAAAAGAAAATTCTTAGACGGTGCATGCTTTGCTGTGAGCTCGCGGCTGGTGTTGACAAGGCCATCCTGCTGGTACTTAGTCCTGGAGGACCTGTTTCACTTTATGAGAAATGAAGCCAAGCGTGCTCTCTGTTTGATGCCTGAAACTTCTCTTAATGCACAAAACAAAATGGAGGAAGTACATTTTATTAAGGCCGTTCTCCAGGTCCTTTCATCCTAAATTTTTACCTCCAGCACTACTGGGACTTTGAAGAAATCATGTGCAGTGTAAGACCCTGTGGTGTTTGCTTTTATTTTAAGTCTAGAATGATTGGAGGAGGAGGTGGCCAGTGTGAATGGAATGCTTGCTGAATTGCCAGAATGGTTTTAGGTACCTCTTCCATGGTTCTCAACCATGGGGAATTTTGCCCCCCAGAGGATGTGGTAGTGTCCAGACACATTTTTGTTGTACGGCTTAGGGAATGAAGGCTGCTGACATCTGGTGCATGGGATCCAGGTATGCTGCTAAACTTCCTTCCATGTACAGGATGATTCAAAGAATCATTCGACTCAGAAATGTCTATAATAACCCCATTTTATGGATGGAAAAAACTGGGTTTCAGTGATGTTAAGTAATTAATAGAAATATATGTGATTAATTAAAAAAAAGAAAACCATTTGAGAATGATAACCGCTCAATAAGATGCCCTGTGAAGCAGGAATTTTTTGTTGTCGGCATAAGGGACGTGCTGAAGACCTGCGTAACAAGTTGCCATCCAGTTGGAAAGTTAGAAAAACTTTCTGTTATTTTTTTGGTTCAATAAGTATATGTGTGCCTTGTACTTACTAAGTTCTTTGCTAAGCACTGAAGATACAACTGTGAATAAGAAATACCTTCTTTTCTCAATGAGCTTATGGACTCAAAAAGAGCTATGTTGTTTCTCCATGTTATTTTTTGCTTTGGTTCCTGGGATGGGAATTTTTTGAGACTGGATGGCCTGACGAGTCAGACCATAAAACAGTGTTCTAATCCTAGAGTGAAAGAGAGAAGACCCTTTCATAGGATCTTAATTTACAGGACTAGCTGTGTATAAATAGAAATACACATATGCACACATGTACACAGAAAAGTAAGTACGATATATATTCTTTGCCTCTAAGAATCCTTTATGCCTTTTTCTGGCTTCTGTTCTGAAATCTCCAGGTGGAAGTGCCGGTGTGGAAAAGCTGGCAGAACGGTGGGGAGGAGACAGCGAGGCTGCAGATCAGAAGCTGTGGTCCCTTTCTAGTACAGCTGAGACGTCTGGCAGTGGGGGGTTTCCTCCAAAGAGAGGAATGGTTACAGAGCCCGAAAGAACACATTTGTTTAGTGTCGAAACCCTTTGGATTGTCTTTCAGGAATATCCCTGGATTCTGAGTGCCTCAGATGACCAGACCATCCGGGTGTGGAACTGGCAGTCTAGAACCTGTGTCTGGTAAAGCAGGAGATGCGGCTGAGAGAGAGGCTTCGTTCTGCCTGTGTTTGCATTATGAGCTTCCCTTCAGAGCAATCCTTTCCCTTCCCTAGTGGGCCCTGCCCGCTGATTCATTACTGATTGTATTTGTAAGATGCTTTCACATGCAAAATGATAAATACAGAGGCAATCTTGTCAGTAATGTATCGATCCGGATTTTCTGATCATTTCTTGCCAGGGAAGGGAGGTCCTATCACTAGGTTTTAGAACAAAACTTTTAGCTGGTTTTCAGTTCTGTTCTCGTGAAACATGAGTCAAGGTCTAGACCTCCATCCTGTTTTGTGTTTGGGTCTTGAACTTCTCATGAAGATGTAAGGACCATTGAAAAATGAGGCCATTTAAGAGGGATTATCCCACCAAAATCTAACTGGTAGTTTCCAGTATAAATTACTAGGACTCCATTTATTTTGATATATGAACGTTTTTAATATGAGAGGAGAGCTGTCTCCTGCAATTAGTAATATTTAAATGCTGAAGCATCAGAGCAAAGAAGGGGACTATTGTTAAAGCAGCTGACTTTGCTTATTGTTACTAGTTCAGAATTGTTAGGTTGACTTGCCTTTGCCTCCAAAAAGAATACTTGGGTCTGTTATCTGTTAAAAATGGAGAGTAGTATTTAGTGTGTAGGAGTCTGTTGAGTCCTGCCTCTAATTTGGTATTGTCTTTCTCTTTTCTTCTTGCAGCGTGTTAACAGGACACAACCATTATGTAATGTGTGCTCAGTTTCACCCCTCAGAAGACCTGGTTGTGTCAGCCAGCCTGGACCAGACTGTGCGTGTTTGGGATATTTCTGGTGAGCTGCCCAAGTTCAGGGGACAGCCTCATCATGTCTGGCGCAAAACTGCAATTGCTTAAAATAGTGAGGGTAGTTGGCTTAGACCAGGAAAAGTTAGAATATTCTGTTCTCATGTAATGGCATCTCTGCTTATGAGGGTATTAAATCCGCTTTTGAGGGTACTTTGAGTTAGCGGTATTCTTGAGAGAAGTGGCTGCTCTGGAAAGTGTATTTAACTTGAAGAAAATTTCACTTTGTAGGTAGAAGAGTATCTATCTAGTTAAAATCTAGATACTGGTATATAGTATAGTATATAGAATCTATATATTTGGGAGTATTTGATTAAGAATCATGCCTTCCAGGGGCGCCTGGGTGGCTCAGCCGTTAAGCATCTGCCTTCGGCTCAGGTCATGATCCCAGAGTCCTGGGATTCAGTCCCACATTGGGCTGCCTGCTCCACGGGAAGCCTGCTTCTCCCTGTCCCCCGCTCCTCTGCTTGTGTTCCCTTTCTTGCTGTGTCTTTCTCTGTCAAATAAATAAATAAAATCTTAAAAAAAAAAAAAAAATCATGCCTTCCAGTAAAGTAAAACAAGAAATAACATCTTCCACCAAAACGAATTTTGGGAATAGATTAATGCGGGGCAGCAGGACTCTGGGATCCTGTGACCTCATTTAGAAATAGGAAAATCCCTCCATTTCTTCTAATGTAGGGAGCACAGGAGAAGTGGGATTTTTATGTCCAGAACACCTTTCAATGGGCAGACTTCTAGAAATTACAATGACCAGAAATTAAAACAGATTTGTAGATTTTGGATAGTTGGAATAATCTCTCCTTTCACAGTTTATGTATCTTGATTTGGGGGTAAGGATTTAAATGGTTGGCACTATGTAGAGGAAACATGAAAAGTTCCTAAGCCGAGAGGGTAAATGTGGGGAAAGGACAGCCCCTGTGAGGTGGGCAGGCCGGTAGGCCAGCAGGCTGGCCGGCTGGAAGTGCTTTGTGGACGGGTAGAATATGGAAAAGGAACTCCAAATGCTATGGTGCCCTGCCCAGTAAAATTTACTTATCACGGGGCGTCTGGGTGGCTCAGATGGTTGAGCGTCTGCCTTCGGCTCAGGTCAAGATCCCAGCGTCCTGGGATCGAGTCCCGCATCGGGCTCCCTGCTCCTTGGGAGCCTGCTTCTCCCTCTGCCTCTCTCTCTGTCTCTCATGAATAAATAAATAAAATCTTTAAAAAAAAAAAAATTTACTTATCACTTGCTGAATAGTCTCTCTTTGTTTGTTGCCTTCGGAATTCTTAAGAGATTGGGGTTCTGTGGAAGGTCAGTGGCTAGACTGCAAAACACTTGTTGCGTTCTATAAAAGGAAGGCCCCTCAGAGGTCCTTGGCCTGGTTCTTTTTGGTGGTAAAGGTGTCATCCATCTGAATCGTGTGGCCGAGGTGGTAGCTTTTCTCAGCTCCCTTGTGACATGGTGGGCTAGAGCAGTGTGGTACTTGCTCTTCGTACAAGCCACTAATGAATAGCAAGCCAGGAATTTGGATTTCTGGGTGCAGCACTTGGAATATTGTAGTAGCAGTTGGTTAGGATTCATGCAGCATAGAAGGCAACCAGGGGAGGATGAGGACAGTAGGAGAGCAGAACCTTTGGGTTCTTTTTTTTTTTTTTAACTTTTTGACTTTCTAATGTATACGTATTTTGGTGTGGCAGAGATCTGAAGAGCTAAAAACTGATTTAGGTGACAAGATGCTCTTATCTATCTCTCCAGCCCCTTTCCCTTCCCAACCAGGAGAAGAGTTTTTGATGGAAACTCAGCGTATGTTATGTATGGTCTTTAACTCAGGGATGACAGTCTGAGTCCTGTGTCATGGTGAACTGTTGTGATGACTCTCATCTTAGAACTTCTAGAATCTTCTGCAGTTTTCAGAGAGTCGGGATTAGAAGGGAATGGCATCAACAAGACTGTTGGAGATAGGCAAGTTGTACTCCTTTTCACTAGGGCTTCTGCCATTGCAGTTTTTCGTCAGACTGATGAGGCTTTTTGAAGTACACCCAGATGTGACCAGCTTTGCCGACAGGAGTTGAGCACAAGCACCATGAGCCTGTGTTCCCTCCTCACTGCTAGTGCCAGGAAGTTCCTTATTTACTTTCTCAGTAACCTAGCTATGGCTTTCCATGGTTTTTCACTGTGCACACATTCAAAACCCCCTCTCTGTCTCTGGATATAGGAGCCTGATGGGCTTGGGTCTGGCTCATGCTGTTCCTGCTGATCAGCAGCCATTATTTAGAATCGTGTTTCTCAGCCAGAGCTCTGTGACAGGATTGAGCACTACTCAAATACTTTGAGTGACTATTTTCTCACTTCTTATGAGAATGGCATATAGCTAATGACATTGTAGATCATAAAGAAGTTAATTTATTACATGCATAAAGGGATGCTTTGGCCATTAAGGGCTTAATTCTGAGAAGAGCCTCTTACTGCCCTGCTCTGAGAGTGCTGGTCACGCCCCCTGATGCACGCGCAGCAGGTGCCTGTGGCCTAGCCATAGTGATTGGGGCAGTTAGGTGGATGGATTCTCACTGATAACCTGAAATGCCCAAGGCAAGAAATCCTTTTCTTCACTTCTGTAGGTTGAAGATCATTTTTTGCATCAGAATTAAGGACCTTAAATCCAAGAAGAGAGGGCGAGAGTGTGACCCCAGTTGGGGTTTCTACTTGCTCTTGAATGTGTGCAGTGCATGGGTCACTATCTAATTATATTGCAGTCACTATACTTAGCATATGTGATACTGAGAATTTTGTGCTGACTTGCTCTACTGATGTGAATGCTCTCTTTACTGTTTCTGTGTTTTCTCTACTTACAACTCTCTTGACTTCCAGTAACCCCTTAACCAGAGTGAAAGGAGATGCTTTGGTCTTTAACCAAATGGAGCTTTGAGTTAGACTTTCACATTTAATCTTTCCTTTTCTGGAAGTCAGCACACTTTTTTTAGCAGAATTATTTTTGCCTGGGTTCAAATAAGTCTGAACACAGGAAGAGTAATTAGCTTTCAGGTCTGTTAGGGACCAGAGGTAGTAATTCTGAGAGAGGAAAAGTTAGTTCTGAGTCAGAGAATGAATACCCTCACATTTAAAGGACTGCTGAAAATTCTAATTGTTTGGAATGTCTACCTCTCTGAGCTCAATATACAGTAAGAAAACGGAGATCTTTAAAGGAAAACCTGTCTTCTTGTTATCTGTCCCATGAGAATTGAGCCCCATGGGGCTTACTTAACCTGAATCTCTTCTGTTAGCCTGGTAAAATATGTTTAAAAGAGAATATATTTACAATCTAGATATAGAAGATAGGTTATTTTTATAGCTTGATCTTCCAAGTAAACTGACAGTTAAATTATCTTAATGTGCTTACACCTTTGCATGTCAAGCCCATGTAATTCAGGCTTAATCTTTGAAATGACAACTAAAAAAGTATTAATTTGCTGCCAGTTCCTGTCCTTATTCCTCTCTTTTTACTACTTCCCCTGGCCCCCATTGGGAAGCGTGCGTCAAACTGGTCCAGTCTGAGAGTGAACTCCCTTCCCTCTGGATTTGAGTAGCTGCTGTAGAAATTTTCCATCTGTCGTTCAGTCGTAGTGAGTGGCTTGTCAAACGCTCAAATACTTCTCTAAGTATCTTTTCACTGCCTGTCCCTATTCATCTCTCTGTCTTTGCTCTTCCCCCTTTCCTGGGTCATGACAGCAAGTGCAGCAAAGGCTCGCATTCTGTCATATGGCTTTCCTTTTAATGGGTTTGTTGAAGCTTATTGGAGGTGAAGTTCCTCACAGCTGTCTGTCTCTGTGTCTTCCTCTGAATCTGTTCCATACACCAGACTCATTAGAAGTTGACAGATCCCATTAAAGAGACAAGCGAAGTAAGTGAGAAGAGACATCCCTTTGATAATGTATTTATGAAGCCTTGGAGAGTGCATTTTTGTTAAAGCATCGGCTTTATTTCTCTCACCTATTGACTAAATGCTCATCTTGGACAGGGGACGAGATGATTGACACCGTCGGGCCCTCTTAAGCACTTGCCTCCCCAGTGCTGATGTCTGCGTGCCACTGGAAGAGAAGAGATTACATTAATATTGTAATTTTAGAACAACAAAGAGAAATACAGTCATTAAAGTTAAATGTTTATATTTTCCGACAGGCCAACATTTAGGCTTAAAGTGACTTAGGTTTTATTTTCAGTAATGGCTTTTATTTTCCCCCTAATTATGGATACTTGTTTTTTATTTTACAAGTGCCAGTAGTTTGAATTTCCTCTTTCCCCCACAAACACTTCAAAAGATAGAATTTTAGTCCCAATTCTATTTTCTTATTTATATATAATTATACCTGCTTGCCTGTCTCAAAGGTTATCAGGATCAAATTACAGAACATATGTTAGAGAGTGCTTTGAAAATCACAAAGTGCTTTTCAAAGGTAAAGTAGTTGTTAGCATAGCTTTGGTTGTGACTGTATCACAGTTTATAAAGATAGGTGTAGTTGAGCCATGAGTTTGGGTCGTATACACGGAAGACTCTTCTTATCCTGGTGTCTTTTTTCTGTTGTTTTCAAATTGTGGGCAATTCCTCCCAGTGAAACTAGCCTCCAGAAGTTTTAGGTTATTTTATTTTATTTTATTATGTTAATCACCATACATTACATCATTAGTTTTTGATGTAGTGTTCCATGATTCATTGTTTGTGTATAACACCCAGTGCTCCATTCAGTGCATGCCCTCTTTAATACCCATCACCAGGCTAACCCATTCCCCCTACCCCCCCCAGTCTCCAGAAGTTTTAATGGCAAAATACATGTATTTAGGTCTATAACCAGCCTTTTTAAGTAAGAGCTTAAAAGGACATGACAGTTTTATTTTTATTTATTTATTTTGACCCTAACTAGATTTTATTCGTCATGATCTAAAGGAAAGAAATTACATTGATCTGGCAATCTTTTTGTTGAGAATACATTTATAAAGTTCTGTTGTGCATAAGGACATGACAGTTTAAATTATTTTGTTCACTGCCCAAGAGTCACATAGAGGAGTACACTTTCCGCATAGTTGTACTTTTTTTACTCTCTTCCACCAAATAACTGTTCGGTATTTAATGGGCCTTGTTTCCTTAGCTGCTCTGGAACTGCCCCATGAGTTGCCCAGCAGCTTCCCGTTTGAGAAGCACACAGCTGTGGCTTCCCCAAATGGCCTTTCTTTGAAAAGTTTTTGAGATGATGGAAGAAAAGTTGCTATAGTTGTCACAAAGTTGAAAGTGGAAATGGGAGGTTTACCATTTTAGGCCTCATTTCAAGAACAGTCAAGACTAGAAATGACCTCAGGTAGACAGCTCTTGAGGCGAGGCTCGCTGAGGAAGGTAGCCGTGTCAGAAGTTTGGATCTCCTCCTTGGGGAGGAGATCCCAGTAGCGGGCTGTTAAGTGTTCAGGGAGGAAAAGAGGCTGGTCAAAGTGCCTCTATATCTTGAACATTTTTAGAAAGAGATAGATAGGAGCTTTTGACTTCTTTCTTCAGTCTCTCTAGATTTCTTTTTCCCTTCTTTGTCTTTAACGTTAGTTTCTCCCTGTACCTTCCTGTGCCTCTGTTACTGGGCTCTTTTTGGTAACATTATTTTGTGTCTTCCATTCCACTCCTCATCCCTTCGAAGGTCTAAGGAAAAAAAACTTGTCCCCTGGTGCCGTGGAGTCCGATGTGCGAGGAATAACTGGGGTTGATCTGTTTGGAACGACAGATGCGGTGGTGAAGCACGTGCTGGAGGTACTTATCTTCACAGCCAGCGGCTCATCTGGGCTCTTGTCCGGGAGGCGGGGACAGGACGCCGCTCGTTTGTTCATTCCTGCAACAAAGATTTGTGCAGTGCTTATTAAATGCTGGGCATTGTTTGGAGACACTGGAAACAGAATAGTCCATGAGCCAGGACAAATGAGGCTTCTGTGCCACCTAGGGGAGAGTCACATTACCTCCTAAACCCAGTGGGGAGAGAGGGAGAAGGCTGGTATAAGCTCTTTCACGATCCCAAAGCAGAGTCCCGTTCGCACACCTCTTGTGAGAGTTGGGATTGGGGGGGGTTGTGATTTAATCGGAGTTATTAAGGACCAGCCATGTGTGAGTAATTTGTGTGCGTGGTGAAAAAATAGAAAAGCATTAGAGAAAGAAACTAGATTTTTAAGAATATCTAATTTAATCCTTACAGCTATCCTCTGAGGTAGATATTAGTAACCTGATTTTACAGATGAAAAAAATTGAGACTTAGAGAAATTGAGCAGTTTACCAAAATCCACATGTATCTTGTAATCGAAAGAACTAGGATTTGAACTTGGATCGGACTCCAAAACCCAAGGGATTTTCGCCACACATGAAGTCTCTCTATAGTGGTACTGAGTACAACTGTATAAATAAAGTACAAGATATCTTAAAATTAGCAGTTCTTAAACTTTGTGTTCTGAGAACCTCTTTATACCCTTAAGACTTACTGAGGACCCCAAAGAGTTCTTGTTTATGTGGTTTATATCTTTCAGTTTTTACCGTATCTGAAATTAAAACTACAGACTTTTTAAAACATAAAATATATAAGCACACATTCTGTTAGCCATCAGAGCAATGACGTCATGTCACGTAGCTGCTGGAAAACTTTATCCTCAGGAGAGAATGAAAGTGAAAAAGGCAAATAATGCCTTAACATTATTAGGAAAATAGTTTTGACCTCACAGATTTCCTAAGGGAGTATTGGGACTCATCCGAGAGTTTCCCAACATTTCCTCATTAAGTTGTAAAATTGGTTTTTATTCTTGTGATGTTAATAATTAGTTGGGGAAATAATATATAAGTAGACAATAAAACAAGGCAGTGTATCCCAAATGCAAATGACGCTGAATTTGGGAGTAGAAAGATTTGGGAATTGGCATGAGAACTTGGGTGTAATATTGGGTGGGTTGACATGGTAACTCTCATGTTCATATCTTAGAATAGCATAATCCCTTGACTCTTCACAGGAAGAGTAAAAATCAGAGACATTTTCAATAACCACCAGCGTGGCTCTTTAGTTTGCTTTTAGTAATAGTTATAAAGCCATTTTAGAAGAACCACTTCTTTTTTTCCACAGGGTCATGATCGTGGCGTAAACTGGGCTGCCTTCCACCCCACTATGCCCCTTATTGTATCTGGGGCAGATGACCGTCAAGTGAAGATCTGGCGCATGAATGGTGAGTAGACCAGGGACGGTCACTGTGTCTAAAAAACGGACTGCTGGCCAGCCAGGTGAAGCAGCCAGGTCTGCTGGCCTTAGTGACCCATTTTCCTACCTTAGGTTCTTACGCTAATCCTAGGAGCATAAAAATTGCCCCGTTCTCTTTTTTCCTGTTTTTGAGGCATCCTGATTTTGAGAATTCTGAACACAGTTAAGAATAAACATTCATTCAAAAACATTTACTGGGTACCTGCTTTGTACTAATCATTGTTCAAGGCTCTGGAGATATGATGGTGACTAAAACATATGGAGCTTACATTTATTCTGTCTTGACACCTAGTGACAAAACAGGGTAAGAGGATAAAGAATGATGGAGAAGAGGTGCTGCCATTGATAGGTGGGTCCGAGTGAAAGAACAAAGAAACATATAGAGATTCAGAGGCTTAAATGAAAAAATTGCCTTGTTAGAAGTTGCTTATGTAGGGGCGCCTGGGTGGCTCAGTTGTTGAGTGTCTGCCTTCGGCTCAGGTCATGATCCTGGGGTCCTGGGATCGAGCCCTGCGTCGGGCTCCCTGCTCAGCCGGGAGCCTGCTTCTCCCTCTTCTGCTTCCCCTGCTTGTGTTCCCTCTCTAGCTGTCTCTCTCTCTGTCAAATAAATAAAATCTTGGGCGCCTGGGTGGCTCAGTTGGTTAAGCGACTGCCTTCGGCTCAGGTCATGATCCTGGAGTCCCTGGATTGAGTCCCGCATCGGGCTCCCTGCTCAGCAGGGAGCCTGCTTCTCTCTCTGACCCTCCCCCCTCTCATGTGCTCTCTCTCTCTCATTCTCTCTGTCTCAAATAAATAAATAAGATCTTTAAAAATAAATAAATAAATAAAATCTTAAAAAAAAAAAAGTTGCTTCTGTAGCATTTTGGAGTAGCACCTAGCATTTCGTTGGAGATGCCGTAATTTTAAATCCTGAACTTGTAGTAGTAGTAGAGAGTTGTGATCTAATTCTTTTTGGTCCTTCAGAGTCAAAGGCATGGGAGGTTGACACCTGCCGTGGTCATTACAACAACGTGTCTTGTGCTGTCTTCCACCCTCGCCAAGAGCTGATCCTTAGCAATTCTGAGGACAAGAGTATCCGAGTCTGGGATATGTCCAAGCGGTAAGAGGGTTATGGTGGTGTGTGACCCAAGCCAGGGGAAAGCCCCTCCTCTCTCATTCTCTCCTAAAAGTTAGATTAGACTGCTTCTGTGTGTCTCTCCATCTTCAGCATATGGAGAAGTCAGATCTGATGTTATGAAAACCTCAAGGGGCCTAGAGATCACCCAGCATTTACAGATCTCCCATCAATGCAACTTCCATGTGCATTTTTTTCTCCCCCAAATTTAAGCATGTTCTTCGGTAGTTAGGAAAATAAGAAATAGGGAATGAAGGTAGTATAACAGGAAATCATGATGAATAAGGGGAGATTGAAATACCCAAATATTAGGGTCAGAGTATATGCAATTTGCTGTCCCTGATTTAATCTTTCATCAGTGTGCTGGCTTACACTCAGTGTTCAGTGCTGTTGTATGTGATAGACTGAGGATTACTCTGAAATTAATGTTTTCCTTTGTGTACCTTTTGCTTTCCTAGGACTGGGGTTCAGACCTTCCGCAGGGACCACGATCGTTTCTGGGTCCTAGCTGCCCACCCCAATCTGAACCTCTTTGCAGCAGGTAAGGGCCATTTCTTCTCTTTTTCTCTTGTTTAAGTTCAAAGTTTGTAAGGTATGAGAGTGATTCTCCATTAGCTTTCTCTCCAGTTGATGCATAGCAGGGTGGTGGGGAGAAATAGGGTTCTTAGAGCCGGGCGGTTGAAGCTTCTCTCCTTTGCTCTCCCTCACCTTCCTGGAGAACCAGTTGTTCAGTGTTTGTTCTCCACCCAGATCCATTTGACAAGAAAACCCCTTCCCTTTGATTCGTTAGGAAGCTGATAGTGGGCACTCAGGGTTCTCAGACAGAGGAGCTGAGGAGCTCGAGGCTGAGTTTCTGTCATCCATTTAGCAGATACATGCTGCACCTCAGGCCCTAGTCTGGGTGCTGCTGTGAGAGCAGTGCCTCAAGCAGTGTCCCCGACCCTGTGGAACTCTTATGTGTAGTGAGTGGGAGAGACAGTAAAACAATAAGTATGTAAAATAACATGTGGAAGATGCATTGAAGAAAAGGGGCGTGGGGAGGGACACGTGGGCCCTGCTGC
This sequence comes from Leptonychotes weddellii, assembly GCF_054177405.1. Lineage (NCBI taxonomy): Eukaryota > Metazoa > Chordata > Mammalia > Carnivora > Phocidae > Leptonychotes > Leptonychotes weddellii. Next base: position 134,381,650 of record NC_138374.1, read on the forward strand.
TTCATGGTGGGTCTTGAGGACAGTGAGGGATGATACACACAATGCTGGCAGTGCTCTGAGAGGTGCTGGGCACGTGTGAGCGGCATCGGAGGCCAGGAGGGGCACAGCGAGTAGGGGTGGAGTCGAGGGAGGGAAGAGCAGGCCCGGCTGTGCTCCACCTTGCAGGCCAGGGTTAGAGTCCAGATTTTACTCTGAATGGGTGGAGAGCCATTGGAAAGTGCTGGGTAGGCAAGTGAATGATCGGGTTTTTGTGTGGAGAGCTGACCAGGAGGACAAAGGTTGGAGGTTTCTCTGAGAGATGGTTGATGCTAGTAGGGAAGAAGCAAAACATTTTTTAAAACAACTGGAAAGGCTTTTTAAACTAGCATCCCTGTTTAGCAAAACCTCTTATGCTCTTGCTATATGCTAGGGACGGGGGAAGGACGGAAATGATTGTAATTTCTGTCTTCAGGGAGCTTGTGGTATAGCGTAGCTGGTGGCCTTAAATAGTTACAGTGCAGGCCGTTAAGTGCTGTACTGGAGGGTTTAGCAGAGTGGACATACTGTATCCTGTTAGTTTCAGGTGAACATCATAGTGATTCGATCTTTTTGTGTATTACAAGATAATCCCCATGATTAAGTCCAGTTACCATCTGTCACCACATAAAGTTATTATAACATCATTGACTATATTCCTTATGCTGTACATTACAGCCCCATGACTTATTTGTTCTGTAACTGGGTATTTATATCTCTTAATCTCCTTTACCTATTTTGATCACTCTCCACCACCTCCAACCTCTGCTAACTACCAATTTGTTCTCTATATCTGTGGTCTGTTTCCATTGTGGTGGTGGTCATTTTTGTTTCTTTTGTTTTGTTTTTTAGATTCCACATATAAGTGAACTCTTACAGTATTTGTCATTCTGTCTGACTTACTTCATTTAGCGTAATTCTTCTAAGTCCATTTATGTTGTAAATGGCAAGAGTCCATTCTTTTTTATGGCTGAGTACTATGCCACTGTGTGTGTGTGTGTGTGTGTGACACATCTTCTTTATCCATTTATCAGTGGACATTTACATAGCTTCCGTATCTTGGCTACTAGAGATAATGTTGCAGTGAACGTGGAAGTGCATATATCTCTTCAAATTGGTGTTTTCATTTTCTTCAGATAGATATCCAGTAGTGGAATTGCTGGATCATATGGTATTTCTATTTTTAAGTTTTTGAGAAATCTCCACCCTGTTTTATATAGTGGCTACAACCAATTTACATTCCCACCGTCAGTGCACGAGGGTTCTCTTTTCTGCACATCCTCATGAACACTTGTTATTTCTTGTCTTTTTGATACTAGCCACTCTGACATGTGTGAGCTGATACCTCGTTGTGGTTTTGATTTTGCATTTCCCTGATGATCAGTGACGTTGAGCATCTTTTCATGTGTCTGTTGGCCATCTGAATGTCTTCTAGAAATGTCTATTCACGTCTTCTGCCCATCTTTTAATTGGGTTGTTTGTGTGTGGTTTTCTTTTTTTATATTGAGTTGTGTTTATATATTTTGGCTGTTAACCCCTTATTGGATACGTGATTTACAAATATTTTCTCCCATTCAGTAGGTTGCCCTTTCATCCCTTTCATCTTGTTGATGATTTCCTTTGCTGTGCTGAAGCCTTTCAGTTTGATGCAATTCCATTTGTTTATTTTAGGTATAATGGAACTTTGTACGAAGTGTTAGGAGAACACAGAGGAGGGTGTGTCTAAACGTGATGGTGTGATATAGAGGATTAGGAAAGGATTTACAGAAATTTATTTGAATAAAGATTCTAAGAACTGTGAGAATTTAGACAAATAAAGGATACATTTAGGTATCTTGGTTTTTAGCACGCATATGCAGTGCTCGTCCTTGTGTATCTCCTGTTTCCAGCTTTCTTTCTTGCCTGCAGCTGACTCTTTCCTCCTCTCCCTTTGCCCCAGGCCATGACGGTGGCATGATTGTGTTTAAACTGGAACGGGAACGGCCAGCCTATGCTGTTCATGGCAATATGCTCCATTATGTCAAGGACAGATTCTTACGTCAGTTGGATTTCAACAGCTCCAAAGATGTAGCTGTGATGCAGTTGCGGAGGTAAGTCAGACCTGTTCCCTCCCTCCAGACCCTCTCGTCTGTCGCCAGAGCTGATACCCACAAACCGGACTCTGTTCTTCCAACGACATTTTGGATCTCATCTCCTCTCACAGATTGAATCCCTATCGGGGAGGCTGCTCAGTTTAAACCCCAAGAGCATGGTGGGCAAGGAGGATGCCATGAGGAGAATGGGAGTTTCCCTAAGGAGAATGCTAGTGACCCTGTGCAGAGGAGACCATAACTGCCACAGTCCGCCGGGTCTCTTGCAAACCAGAGTCTCCTGGTAGAGAGCAGCCCAACTTGGTGACAGGCCTTTTTCCCTCTGTTTGGCATTTCTGTAACTCTTCTTTGCTTTCCAGCAAAATGCACACATCTCTAAACTAGAATATATGTCTCTGGAAGCTCTTAACTCTGAAGATACGATAACCTCTGGGATGTCTGGCAAAAAGAACTGTCCTCTTGGAAAGCCAGCTGCATCAGCATGCTGAAACATTCATGGTGGCAAACTTTGGCATGAGGGTTTGATAACCACCCTCCAGCATTACTACAATAAAAAGATGGGTTTATGTGAACACTCCAAGGGACAGGAGAAATTAGCCAGAGACAGAGCATGTCATGTTACTCTGGTGTCCCCTGCAATTATGTGTAGGAATTTGTACCCAAGAAGAACCAATCCCACTCACTACAGTGAGTGCTAACCCTACCTTCCGTTGAATAATTGGGCTTGTACTAGGGTTTGTCTTTTTAAAACCGTTTGTCAAAGCTGAATTAGGGATGTCCCCAAGCCTTAAAGGAAGGAAGAGAGTAGATGCAATATTTATTTTTATTCCTGATTATAAAAGTGATGAGTATATGTGTAAAGACTGGATAAGTAGGAGGTGTGGGAGTAATTCCGTTCTTCCATCCTTATTCCTCTTCCGTATTTTCTCTTTTTTTCCATGTATAACTCCAGTGGTTCCAAGTTTCCGGTGTTCAATATGTCATACAATCCAGCAGAAAATGCAGTCCTACTGTGTACGGTACGTAACCCATGGAATCCTCCTAGGATCTTCCCATTTCCCATAGGTCTCTTTCTCATGCCCTTAGAGAACCTCTAGCGGCTCCTTAGGAGCCATTTAATGGTCATTTTGAGACAGCTAACCCAGTAAACAGGCTCAAATCAGGTCCACTCCAGTGATGATAAACATGTTAGGGTTTGTGCACTTTTCTTGCATAAGGCTGACGATCTCTAAACTTAACGGAGCATCAAAATGAATGCCCCAAATCACTACACATATATATATCCTATGCAAAGAGGATGTTTATCTTGATTCCTCCATGTGGGTAAAATTGTAGAGCTGACTTGGAGGAGGGTTCCTGTCAGTGGAGTTGCCTTCAGGGTCAGCAAGTAGCTCCCACATTTCTTGCCATATAATTTGGGGGAAAAAGAAATGACATTCTAGTTTTAGTGCCCTGTTTGCCAATTAAAAAGAATGAAAACCTGTCTTTCCCCATATGACTTTGAGTGTCTAATCCAGTCCTTGTTCAGTATCTAAGAACATTTTTCTCCTGACAGTTGTCTTTGCTATCTTTCCTTTGATTTTTTTTTTTTTTCTCCCCTTTGAACAGACTTTAAAGGTGATGAGTTGTGTGCAGGTAGAGCAACCAGAATATTGGGGATTTGGTTTGTTAATTTTTGGAGCCAAGAGCAATCCTTTGCTTCCTTTCAAATATAATCTGCATCTTTGGAGGATACAAAAAATAAAGTGCTGTGAATTCTGAGCCCTTGGGCAATGAGCCTGAGAATTTTTAGCTGTAGAAACATTGGCTTGCCCTCTGGGTGAAGAGTGAGGAAGGGATGGGCGCCTGGGTGGCTCAGTTGGTTAAGTGACTGCCTTCGGCTCAGGTCATGATCCTGGAGTCCCTGGATCGAGTCCCGCATCGGGCTCCCTGCTCGGCGGGGAGTCTGCTTCTCCCTCTGACCGTCCCCCCTCTCATGTGCTCTCTCTCACTCTAATAAATAAATAAAATCTTTAAAAAAAAAAAAAAAAAAAAGTGAGGAAGGGATACCTTCGAATTGTTGTATGATGGCACAGTTTTCTTTCGGAATAAACTGCCGCCTTAGGTTCCTCTCACGATTTGACCTCTCTCTGTCGTCCACAGAGAGCCAGCAATTTAGAGAACAGTACCTATGACCTGTACACCATCCCCAAGGATGCAGACTCCCAGAATCCTGACGGTAGGTGCTCCCTGTGTCTGCCGGGCTTTGCGCACAGCTCTTCTCTCCTGCGCAGTCGCGCCTCTTCAGGGTTTTCACGTTCTGTCCCCAGGCTGCGGCCACATCACTCATGTCTGTTGGCAGTGGCTGCTGACAGTTGCATCACAGGCGACCATGGTGTGAAATATTCATGTTCCTCCTTCATTTTATTACTCCAGCTAGATATATATATTTTATAATTTGGTTATTAGAAACTCTCCATTTTCTCTTTCAGCACAGCATGTTATCCTAGTTTATTGTCAGCTGATACGACTTTCACCCCGGTAGTTTCATTTATTTAAGAATGTGGTTCCAATCTTGTAGTGTCTCATCCTGGGACTAGGGATTTATGCTCTCCCATCCACTCCAGATCCGAATAGGCTTCCTTTTGCATGTCAAAGAGATGAGGCTGCTCGCAGCCCCACACCCCACCAGGGATCCCAGGATCCAGCTGAGACCCCCGTCTACCTCTTCCATCACCACCACCCCTTGTTGAGTCCTTCCTGTTAGAATTCGTGGACAGCCTTCTCAGAAGCTCCTTGCAGTCCACTTCCTCCCGTTGCTTTACAGAGTGTGTTCCTTGGGTCCCCACCTTACTAGCACGCTTTCAGGACACTTTAGACTCCATCAGCAGATTGTGAGAAGTCGTTTTGCTAGCCCTGGCCCTGTTGTGGGTGCTACTGTGTCGTTAGCGTTGCCGAAACGATTCACTCTTTAAAAAAAAAAAAAAAGCGTGGTCCTGGTGAGAAGAGAGGAAACCTGTATGTCTTTGGCATCCATAAATCAGTCTTCCCTATAAATTAAACAGTGAAGCCGTTTCTGACCAAATTTTATGATTGTGTCCCTCCCTACCCACCCCCTTACTCTTTTTCCCCCTCTGTTTTTCAGTTAATAACATTTAAAATACCTGCAGTTATGTGGAGGAATTTGTACCCAAGAAGAACCAATCCCACTCACTACAGTGAGTGCTAACCCTACCTTGAATAATTGGGCTTGTACTTAGTTTTGTTTTAGTACCACTTTTGTTTTCTCCATCTTTCGAGGGAGAGAATAATTAGTAAAGGAGTACAGTGCAGCCCGGTGACAGGCCACAGAGAGGAAGAGGAAGAGAAAGAGCAAAAGCTTGACGAGTGTGGCTCCCCAGCCCCCGCAGCGTGGGGGTGTCGGCTGTGATAAGAATTGCCTGTCAGGCACAGGTGCTGGAGAAGTGCAGAGCAAGGCTGGCCCGCACGTTCTGTCCACTTTGCTGCCGATGCTAATAGATAAAAGTACTTTGGGGCAGCCTTCTGTGTATGACCCTTGAGGTGTCCCCGAGAGTGGAGAGCCCATTCAGAATTCTAATCAGCCAGTGAAATGCTGGGGAACCGAGGAACATTTATAACTTTCTTCAGGGTAATAAGAATGATGGACATTTATGGAGCAACAGCTTGGTGCTAAACACTGCCCCGCACAGAGCTCATCTGCCTGTCAAGATTTAGTTGGGAGCGCTCTGCCCCACCCTGCTCTACCCCAAGGTCTGCATTTGCATGTTAAAAGCAGCAGAGCAGCTGCGTCCTGGGGAGGGGGCTCTCCCTCTACTCCAGCTTGTGGAGCTAGGAGGTCCTAGACGCTGACAGGCTGCATGCAGCTCTCGGCAGCTTGGCCAGCCAGGCCCTGCTCGTTAGCTTGATGGAGTGTGCTGTCTCCCAAGATGGGCGGTCCTTCTGCCAGTATATGGTGTTGGCTGAAATGCATCCACTTGGCCTAGAGAAAAGAGGCTTGGCAGGGGTGGAGGTTGGAGTTTGGAGGGGACTGGTGGGGAAAAGTCACTGACAATAGCCTCAGGTTACAGCTGAATTAGTTAGGAAGCAGCTGAACTGGCAAAGCCAACATGGCAGCCAGCAAGACTGGCAGCTCCATGGCACCTGACTCTGTCACCTGCCAGTGGCTCATCACACGCTCCCGCCCTTTGCTTTTGTTCTCAGCTCCTGAAGGGAAACGATCCTCGGGCCTGACAGCCGTTTGGGTTGCTAGAAATCGGTTTGCTGTCCTAGATCGGATGCATTCGGTGAGTTAAGCCTAAAAGGGGAAACTGATTTTGGCGTCGTGGTGGCAGTGGTCTAAGTATCGCACGAAGAAAGAGCAGGTTTTCTCTCTGCTCACTGCCTGGGGAGTTGTGATCATCATGCAGATAACCCCAGTCGCCCCATCAAGCAAAGAAACCTGAAAATTGACTCGATTGGGTTGATGATCACTGTGGGTCTGAGCTTGAGAACCAAGCTAACGTCACTCTTGACAACACAGAAGCCAGAAAACATCAAATCTGAAATAGGTGGGCTGGATGAGGAGTAAATCCTCCTCCTTATGCTAACTACCGCCACTGGTACTTAAAAATGTAAGCAGTCCTAAACAAGACAGACAAAGCTCTCTCAGGAAAATATGTAACAAAAATTTAAGCCCAGAAGTCTTGTCCTCTCTCTGGTTGAAGGAGGAATTCGGACTTCAGTTGGATTTCTCAGGATGTTTCAGTTGGGGGAAAAAGCAAAAGCTCTCAAGGCCCCTGGAGAGGGTTTGGGTTGGAGTGGGCTGCCTGGAGTGGTGACTGGCCTGGACAGGAACAACCCAAACTTGATTTCTTGAAGCTCAGGAACCCTTGCTGAGGCACGTCAACTGTCATCATCTGACGAACACACATTTCTGATAACCCCAGCTTTGGTCATTATTTCAGCTCCTGATCAAGAATCTGAAGAATGAGATCACCAAAAAGGTGCAAGTGCCCAACTGTGATGAGATCTTTTATGCTGGCACGGGCAGCCTCCTGCTTCGAGATGCAGAATCCATCACGCTCTTTGATGTTCAGCAGAAGCGGTAACATGTCAGGTGCCCCCAAGCAGACAGGCGTATAGTGGGTGAGGGTGGACCTCTGTAGTGGGAGCTTTTCTCCCAGTGAGTTTGCCTCAGGCTTGGCCACTTTTGTGCTATAACTCTAAGACTTGCTCACCACTTTTCCCTCTGGGGTCACTTTCTATCTTCTCCATACTAGCATCGCAAGGAGGGGCTTATTTATCAGTTTTTGGAGCACCTGAACGAAGAATGCTTTTGGGACTTAGAACTATGGGCACATGGGCGCCTGGGTGGCTCCAGATGGTTAAGCGTCTGCCTTCGGCTCAGGTCATGATCCCAGGGTCCTGGATCAAGTCCCGCATCGGGCTCCCTGCTAGGTGGGGAGCCTGCTTCTCCCTCTGCCTCTGCCTCTCTCTCTCTCTCTGACTCTCATGAATAAATAAATAAAACATTAAAAAAAAAAAAAGAACTATGGGCACGTAGGGATGAGTAGCATGGTTCTTGTACTTAGAGGAACTTACAGTCCACTGATGAGATCAGACATACACAGATTCCCTAATAATACGTGTGAATGAGGGGCAGGGAGTGAGGGAAGGGAAAGTGCACGGTGTGAGCCAAAATGTTTCCGTCACTCAGCTACCATACAGAGAGTGTTTATTTGGTATTATTTTAAGAAACTGGGGCTTACATTAATTTGGAGATGAAAAGCATGTAGGTCTTAACCTGGGATGAGGGAGTCAGGTCCACTTAGGTTCACCTTTCTCTGTCCCAGGACTCTGGCCTCTGTGAAGATTTCTAAGGTGAAATATGTTATCTGGTCAGCAGACATGTCCCACGTAGCACTACTGGCCAAACATGGTAAGTCTTCATTATATCCGCCCTGATTTAGAGACCGGCCCTTCCCTCCCCATCCCTGCCAGTCTGCTTCACTCATCCTGTCCAGCAGAGCACTCATGCCCTTTGCCTCTTACAGCCATTGTGATCTGTAACCGCAAACTGGAGGCTCTGTGTAACATTCATGAGAACATTCGCGTCAAGAGTGGGGCCTGGGATGAGAGTGGGGTATTTATCTATACCACAAGCAACCACATCAAATATGCCGTCACCACTGGGTAAGTGAATCATCTGATAACACAGAGTGGGAGAATGTAGCTCTTGAAATCACTGTCCTGTCTCAAGGGATGTAACTGAGTCCTCCTTGAACCTTCTTCGTGGGAAATCTTTGTCGGGCACATGTGTGCTATGCACAGCTGAACATTCTTTTTCAACTCTTTAGAAAATTGTGACATATGACCCAAATGCAGACAAATACACGGAGTCCATACAAAGAGAATAGCAGATTGTCACATAGTGGATGTCCGTGTCCCTGCCACCCAGGTCAGGAGCTACAGCAGAGCTGGCAGCCAGAAGCCCTCAGCCTTGAGCACAATCACCTCTACTTCCCACCCAAAGATCACATTATTCTGACTTCTATGGAAATTTCGTCCTAGCTATTCTTTGTAATTTTACTGCCCAATATGTGTCTTAAAATAGTATGCTTTAATTTTGCCTGGTTTTGAACTTCATGTAAATCATACTGAATATATTGTTTCATATTTTACTTATTTTGCTTATTTTGCTCAATATTTTGTTTGTAAGATGCATCAATGTTGTAGCTGTAATTTATTTTCGTTGTGTAATATTCTATTATATGAATATACCGCAGTTTTATCAGTTCTACTCTAGAGGGATGTTTGAGTGATTTCTAGGATTTGGCTACTGTGATGAACAATGTTCTTTTAAACGTTCTTTTACATGTGTTCTGGTGCAAATGCACATAATGTTTCTCTAGAGTGTCCACCCAGAGCCGAATTGCTGGATCATAGAGTACGCATATCTTTGCGTTTACTAGGTAACGTGAAACTGCTCTCCAGAGGGGCTGTACCGATTTTCACGTCCACCAGCATGGTAGAAAATCTTACTTGCTTACCATCCTTTCCAGCCCTTGTCTTTGCCAGACTTATTTTTGTCTATCTGGTGGGTGTGTAATGGCATCTCATTGTCATTTTACTTTTCTACGCTGATTCCTAATGAGATTGAGCAACTTTTCAGTTGACCATCAGGATTTCCTCTTTTGTGAATTCTGTTCAGACCTTTTATCTCTTTTAATGAGTTATCCTTTTTAATTTTAGGAGTTCTTCATATATTTGAGTGTGCATCCTTTGTCAGGGCTACGTGTTACAAATCTTAATGTTTCTTCCCATTCTCTAGCTTGTCTTCTGATTCTCTTTATGATGCCCTTTGACGAACAGATGTTCTTACTTTAATATAGTTGAATTTATGAATCTTACCTTTTATGGGTATTGGGTTTTGTATCTTCTTTTTTTTTTTTTTTTTAAAGATTTTATTTATTTATTTGCGAGAGAGAATGAGAGACAGAGAGCACGAGAGGGAGGAGGGTCAGAGGGAGAAGCAGACTCCCTGCTGAGCAGGGAGCCCGATGCGGGACTCGATCCCGGGACTCCAGGATCATGACCTGAGCCGAAGGCAGTCGCTTAACCGACTGAGCCACCCAGGCGCCCCGAGTTTTGTATCTTCTTGAATAAATCTTTATCGACTCCAAGATTATAAAGGCATTCTTTTATATTCTCTTGAAACTTTATAGTTTTGTTTTTCATATCTAGGACTGTGATCTGCTGAAGTTCATTTTTGTGTATGGTGTGAGGTGCAGGGGGCTCAGTTTCACAGTTTTCCTTACGGACACTCAGCTGTCCCAGAGTCATTTACTAAAATCAGACCAATCTTTACCCCCTCGTTCTACAGTGCCTTCTTTGTCACGTATGAATCATGTTTCCAAAAATGCAAGAACCTATTTTCTGTGGGCTGTGTGTTGATCTCTGATCTCATTCTGTCTTAAAGTATTACAGCTTTAGGATTTTTCGCATCTGCTAAAGCACATCCTCGGATCTTTCCCACTTTTATTTTTTAAAGTTATTAAGCTATTTTCTAATTACTTTTGCCTTGAAAAGGCAAGTTTTCAATTTTTTTTTGCCTTAAAAAAGTATGTTAGAATCAGCTTGTGAAATTCCATGCAAAATAAAACCAACAAAGAAAACACACTATTGTGATTTTAGTGGGATTGCTTTGGATCTGTTTGTCATTTTGGGCCTAATTGACATCTTTACAATATTAAATTTCCTGATCTGTGAACATGATGTAGTAACTCTTCATTTATTTAGGTATTCCTAAATAAATGTTTACTCTTTCAGTAAGGTTTATAATTTTCTCCATAGAGACCTTGCATTTCTTTAGATTATTCTTAGGCCCTTGGTAGTTTTCAATGTGATTTGTAAGTGAATAGTATCCATTTAAAAATTTAATTTTCTAACTTTTTATGATACTTAGAAATACAATTACGTTTTTAAATTGATTCTATTTCAGAGACCTTGCTAGACTTTTATTATTTCTAGTAATTTATCTTTTTTTCACAAATAATCATAGCATCTTTGGGTAGTGATGGTTTGTTTCTTCTTTTCCAGTACTTACACTTTCATGTGTTTGTCTTGCACTGACCAGAATCTCCAGCATAGTGTTGAATAAACATGGTGATGGCAAGCTTTTTTGTCTTGTTCCAATTTAAAGAGTGAGCTTTGGGGAGCCAGGGTGGCTCAGTTGGTTAAGCGTCCGACTCATGGTTTCAGCTTGGGTTGTGATCTTGGGGTTGTGAGATTGAGCCCCACGTTGGGCTCTGCACTCAGCGTGGAGTCTGCTTGAGATTCTGCCTAAGATTCCCTCTGCCCCTTCCCCTGCTTGCACTCTCTCTCTCTTAAATAAAATCTTCAAGAAAAGAAAAAGAGTGAGCTTTCAGTGTATTGGCATTATGTAAGCTTGTTGTAGACTTCTTTAGAGATAGCTTTTATTTATTAAGGAATTTCCTTGCTATAGCTCAGATAAATATTGAATTTTATTAGATACTTTTTCTGCATATACTGAGGTAATCATAGGATTTTTCTCTTTTTATTGATTAGTAGTGAATTAAATTGATTTTTAAAAAATGTTAGACCAGTGGGGTACCTAGTGGCTCAGTTGGTTGAGCATCTGCCTTTGGCTCAGGTCATGATCCCAGGGTCCTGGGATCCAGCCCTGCATTGGGCTCCCTGCTCGGTAGGGGGCCTGCTTCTCCCTCTCCCACACCCCTGCTTGTGCACGTGCTCTCTCTCTCTCTTTCTGTCAAATAAATAAAATCTTAAAAAAAAAATGTTAGACCAACATTGTATTCCTGATACAGATCTAACTTGGTCATGATGTTTTACCCGTTTCTGATATTGCTAAATAAAATAAATTTTATTTATTTATTTTTAAAGATTTTATTTATTTATTAGAGAGAGAGACAGCAGAGCAGGAACACAAGCAGGGGGAGTGGGAGAGGGAGAAGCAGGCTCCCCACTGAGCAGGGAGCCCGATGCGGGGCTCGATCCCAGGATGCTGGGATCATGACCTGAGCCGAAGGTAGATCCTTAACGACTGAGCCACCCAGGCGCCCCTTGATATTGCTAGTTTTAGTTTGCTAGTATTTTGCTCAGGATTTTTACATCCATGTATGTATATATATGAGATTGACCCATGACTTCCCTTTTTCTTTCTGTCCTTGTCAGGTTTTGGTGTTGAGGTTGTGCTAATTTCATAAAATAAGGAAAGTAATACACCTTCCTCTGTTCTCTCAGTGAGTTTGTAATAAGATTCGGTTTAATTCTTCCTGAAATGTTGGGTAGAATTTGCCAGTGAAGTCATCCAGGCCTGAATTTTTTTATGATTCAGTTTATCTTGTGTAACAGTTATGGGACTGTAGGGGTTTTTTATCTCTTTTTAGGCAGTTTTGGTAAATTTTACTTTTCTTGGAATTTGATCATTTAAAAAAAGTTTACGCCTATCCTCATCCTGCAGGAGCTAGAGTAATATCCCCTTTTCCATTCCTAATATTGCAGTTCTATCTTTTTGTTTTAATTAGCCTCATGAGAGGTTTATCAGTTTTATTTAGCTTTTGCCTTTATTGATTGAACTTCTGTGTTGTATTTTTGTTTTCTATTTCTTAATTTTATGATTGGCTTCATTATTTTTCCTAAGTATATTCTTTGGTTTAACTTTTAAAAGAACAAAATTTTTGAGTTGGGTGCTTATTAATTTTTATTACATTTTTATTTTTTATATTATATTTATTAATTTTCTAATATATGTACATAGAACTCATTAGTTTTTGGTGTTTCTTCTAATACAGTGCGTGCACTTAGCATCCCGGATTATCAATCAAATTTTGTGTTAGCGATGCCCATAAGTTTTATAAACTTTTAGTTTTTGTTCAGTTTAAAATATTTTTTGCTTTTTATCATTTGTATGTCAGAACTTCGCATCTCCCGCTCTTCTCCTTTTACCTGTAACTGCAGGGAAGGATTTAACTGGCCTAGTGATTGTATATCAGAACTTTAAATTTAACTTTCAGGACTGATTCCTTAGCCATGTCTCTTGGCTCTCAGAGTTGTAACTTATGAAGAAAGATCATATCATGTGCCCCGTGTTTTCCTGCGTCATACAAAAGAAAAAGTACATGTGGCATTTAGTTCTGCTCTCTTTTGAATTGCTTCCCATCTGTCCCATTGTGCAAATGGCACTTGGCCAAAGAGCAGTGAGAAGATAAAAAGTTGTGTCCTAAGCTTGTTCCAGGTCCTCACAGGCTGGGTTTTGCCCCTCATTTGCTGAAAGTTGTGCCCTCTAACTCCTATTTGCAGGGACTACGGGATCATCCGGACTCTGGATTTACCCATCTATGTCACGCGCGTGAAGGGCAACAATGTGTATTGCCTGGACAGGGAGTGTCGTCCGCGGGTGCTCACCATTGATCCCACTGAGTTCAAGTTCAAGCTGGCCCTGATCAACAGAAAATATGATGAGGTATGAAACGAGACTGCGCACTAGGGGTGTGAGAGGGCCAGCACTCCTTTTTCCCTCTGAGTGATCTCTCCTTCCTGCCCCACCCCACCCCAAATGTCTAGGTACTGCACATGGTGAGGAATGCCAAGCTAGTAGGACAGTCCATCATTGCTTACCTCCAGAAGAAGGGCTACCCGGAAGTGGCACTGCATTTCGTCAAGGATGAGAAAACTCGATTTAGTCTGGCACTTGAGTGTGGAAATATTGAGGTGAGGGAGACGTGGTCATGAGCCCCATTTCATTGCAGAGGAGGTGATAGGGTTAGGGTCGCATTGCAAGGATGTTATTCTGGGCTTGCTTCTTCAGGAGGTATGATGGAATTTGAGATTTTTCTAGTTGTTAGGTAGAGCTGTCTTCCTCTTGCTGTTGGCCCATCTCTGCCACTTCCTGTCTCTGCATCTGCCATAGCATTGTTACTGTTGTCATTATCGGTCATTCTGAATTCATTAACTTCTAGAATCGGAGCAACATAGTGTGGAATCTGAAAAATCTCATTATTTCCTTCACCTCTTACTTGCTGATTGGCTGCTTAGATGAAGAAGTACTTGTGAAATGTTGGGACCTAGAGGGGTGCCTGGCAGCTCAGTCGGCATCTGATTCTTGATCTCAGCTCAGGTCTGGATCTCAGGGTTGTGATTTCAAGCCCTGTGTTGGGCTCCACACTGGGTGTGGAGCCTACTTAAAAATCAAATAAAATAAAATCTTTAAAAAAAATGTTGGGACCTAGAGTGTACAGGCGTTTTTTTAAATGGGAAGAGGGCTTAGGTGAATTGACTTTCTAGTTGTGAACTTCCTTCTTTTATTATTTCTTCTGTCTTTCCTAAAGCCCCTGTGGATCTTCAAACTTAGCAAGTAGAAAAAAAGGTAGCTAAGTAGGAATTGGCCCTACGGAATCAGCAAATGGTAGGAGATGATTTTGTTGTAAAAGTAAATTTCAGAGGAGAAGGATAATGTAATGTGATTCTTTCCATGGAGCCAAAGGGACTCTGTTTGGTGATAGGATTTTCAGTAGAATTAGACTGAACGCTAAGAGTAATTGCAAGTATAGAGAGCCTGTGGGAGATTTATGTAGAGGCAGATACTTTGACTGTAGTCCCTGGTTTTGAGTCACAGTATCTGCCAACCTGTTAACTCTGACCCTGGGGACTCTTTAGATTGCTCTGGAAGCAGCCAAAGCACTGGATGACAAGAACTGCTGGGAAAAGCTGGGAGAAGTGGCCTTGCTACAAGGGAACCACCAGATTGTGGAAATGTGTTATCAACGCACCAAAAACTTCGACAAACTTTCTTTCTTGTACCTTATCACTGGCAACCTAGAGAAACTTCGCAAGATGATGAAGATTGGTGAGTCCCCAGAAACTAAGGATGGGAAGAGCGGTCCTTGGGGGAAGGAGGAAGGCAAATAGAGGAGAATGAGAACTTAAGAGAAAAGCCCTAACTTGGTATCTCTTACTGACTTGCTGCAGCTGAGATCCGAAAGGACATGAGTGGCCATTATCAGAATGCCCTCTACCTGGGTGACGTGTCCGAGCGGGTGCGGATCCTGAAGAACTGTGGGCAGAGTAAGTAAGCACGCGGGACTCACCAGCTCTCTTGGGGCTTAGATAGTATTTTCTCTTCGTGGTGAATTACCCACGTATAGCGGCGAGATGTTTCCCTTTGTTGTGCATTTTTCCAGAAGAGACAGCATGCTCCTGTCAAGCTCAGGAGACATTCTTCAGAGCCAGGTGGAGGTACAGCCAGAATATTCAGTCTGGTCAAGCACTCTTAGGAAAACATTTAATAGTCATGGAGGAGCTAGGGGGTTTTAAAATGTCCTGAAGCAGAGACCCTAGTAAATACACTTGACTGGTTGCCATTAGAATTTTATTCTTTTACTTCAAGCCTGGAGGTTTTACTCTTTTACTTATTTATTTGTTTATGTATTCAAGGGATATTTTCTTTTCCTTTTTTTTTTTTAAAGATTTTATTTATTCGACAGAGAGAGACACAGCGAGAGAGGGAACACAAGCAGGGGGAGTGGGAGAGGGAGAAGCAGGCTCCTCACTGAGCGGGGAGCCCGATGCGGGGCTTGATCCCAGGACCCTGGGATCATGACCTGAGCTGAAGGCAGATGCTTAACAACTGAGTCACCCAGACGCTCCTCAAAGGATATTTTCTGAGAGCCCAGTATGTACCAAGCACAATACTAGCATTTGAGATATGCTAGGAAACAAGAAAGGTGAGAGATGTGGTTTGAGCGAAGGTGCTAAGCAGTAAAGGGGTCAGACTTGCCATATGTTGTAAAGGTGGAAACAACGTGATTTATTGAAGGGCTGGATGTGTGACGTGAGGAGAGGAGCCAGGGATGACTCCAAGATTCTTGTCAGCACTGATGAGAGAGTTTAAGGATAAGTGACTGTATTAGTTACTTACTGCTGTGGAGCAAATTACCCCAAAGTGAGTAGTTTAAAACAACAAATGCTGATTACCTCAGCATGGCTTAGCTGGATGCCTCTGGTTCAGTGTCTCTCAGGAGTCTGTGATCAGGGCGTTGGCCAAGACTGCAGATATCTCAAGGCTTGAGTGGGGAAGGATCTCCTCCCACACTCTCTACAGGGCTGCAGGCAGTCCTCAGGTCCTTGTGGGCTGCTGACTGGGAAATGTCAATTTTCTGCCATGTAGGCGTCTCCTTAGGGCACTTTACAGCATGGCAGCTGGTTTCCCTCAGAGCAGGCGATGGCATCCAGGTGGAGGCCACAGTCGTATCCTAATCTCAGAAGTGACATCCCATCACTTCTGCCATGTCTTATTCATTAGAAGTGAGTCAGCAAGTCCCTTCCACACTGAAGGTGTGGGTGTGGGGGGGATTTTGCACAGACTTGAAGACCAGGAGGCAGGGATTGCTGGGGGACATCTGGAATGCTGTCTACCACAATGTCTGTTTTCTCTGCAGAGTCACTGGCCTATCTCACGGCTGCTACTCATGGCTTAGATGAAGAAGCTGAGAGCCTGAAGGAGACATTTGACCCAGAGAAGGAGACTGTGAGTCTTTGTTTACATGGATGTCTGATTACGGGATGAACTCTGAGATCTGGGGACAGTTTAAATCTACAGACGTTAGTCTCCCACCTGGTTACCAGGAGAGGCAGAGAAGCAAAGGAGATCAAAGGAGGCTCTGTAGCCTTCCCTGCATGATTCCTGAGAGCTGTTTGCTTTTAACCTTCTTCCACCTCTTAGATCCCAGACATTGATCCTAATGCCAAGCTGCTCCAGCCACCTGCACCTATCATGCCATTGGATACCAACTGGCCCTTACTGACTGTGTCTAAAGGCTTCTTTGAAGGCTCCATTGCCAGCAAGGGTAAGTGCCCACCCCTCTGTAGTGTTTTTGTTATTTGTTTTGTGAAGCGCTGTCCTACAGAGTACCCTCAGCTCCTTTGTCCTTTCTTCTGTGTGAGATCATGGAGCACAGAGACGCCAATCTGAGCTATGGTACATGCTTTTAAAAATTAAATAAAAGCATTATGAGATTATTAGAATTCGGAAAATAGGGGGAGAAAAGGAAGTTGTGTCTTAGTCCAGGCCTCCGACAACCGCTCTGCACATGTGGGTGCATTTCCTTAGGCTTTTCCATATGTGTGGTTGGTCACTCAGTCCCGTTTAGTATTTTATCGTTCACGATGTACGGTCTTAAGGCACCAGGGCAGCGACCTCAGACTCTGGCATGTGGGCGTATGCAGACCTGAGCTACCTCCCACTGCTACTCCCACCCTTGCCCGCTCTGGTTTTCTTGGCTGAAAGCTTAGATAGACCCCTGGGCATCTTGTGCCCCGGCCTGCTCATCCCTCCACCTCTCACCTACCCTGTGTCCCCATGCCGCGTACACACTGTAGAGGTGGTAGCTCAGCAGAGCTCTCAGCAGGAAACTCTAAGAGTTGCTAAGTAAAAAATGGTTTAAGAGGGGCACCTGAGTAGCTCAGTTGGTTGAGTGTCTGCCTTTGGCTCAGGTCATGATGCTGGAGTCCTGGGATCGAGCCCCATATCGGGCTCCCTGCTCAGCAGGGAGTCTGCTTCTCCCGCTCCCCCTGCTTCTTCCCCTCACTTGTTCGAGGGTGCGCACGCTCTCTCTCTCTTTCAAATAAATAAACAAAACCTTTAAAAAAAAAATGGTTTAAGAGGCAGGTTTTAGTAGCAGGAAGGCCTTTTCATCTCTCTTCTATTCCCTCTCCCTTTGAAAACTACTGCAAGTTAGCGTAGCATATATACTACAAAAATAAATAATAAACAAGAACATTGAGTGGACAGGGCCTTGGCACCTGCTTTTGTAAGGATGCAGCTTGCCTGCAGAAGAGGCCAGATCTCAGACTTGCCTGGCCATAACCAGTTCCTTTCTGTTCCTTCTCTCTGTAGGCAAGGGAGGAGCACTGGCTGCTGACATTGACATTGACACTGTTGGCACCGAGGGCTGGGGAGAGGATGCGGAGCTGCAGCTGGACGAAGGTAAGAGTGTACTTCTTGGACTCCTGGAAGATTGGTGGCCTGGGTGGGGGCTGGGTTGTGGGGCACTCCTGCAGGGTTCCAAACCATGGGACCCATAAAGATCCTAGCATTGTGCTTTCTTTGGGCTAAAGATTATATCACTCTGCAAATCCACTTTGAGCCTGGATTTTCCTTACAGACGGCTTTGTGGAGGCTACAGAAGGTCTGGGGGACGACGCTCTTGGCAAGGGACAGGAAGAAGGAGGCGGCTGGGATGTCGAAGAGGACCTGGAGCTCCCTCCTGAGCTGGTGCATGGGGTTCTTACCCTTAGGAGGCTCCCTCTGCTTCTCCCTATGCAAGCCATTGTCCTTACCGCTCCCGACCTGTCCTGAGGCTCCCGAAAGGGAGGGGGTCTAGACCGTCCTGGTCTGATGCTTGTCTCCATTTGAAAGAAAGAAAGGAGATAATCAGGTTGTGCCAACAGCAGCTTATGAAAAGGCAGCAGGCTTTGTTGTCTGAATTAGAGCTTTTGGTGTATCATTTTGTTACTTGCGAAGCTGCTCGTATTTTGAAGGTCTTCTCCCACAACCATCCCCCTTCCTCCCCAGTCGAGTCTGGGGACAAGGTAAAGGGCTGTGTTTAGATTGATCAGCACAAAGTGCTTGAATGGCTTACAAAATGACTGACCTGTTTTTCTCCTAGGATATACCTCCTGGGGCAGCTGGGGGTGCTGAGGATGGGTTCTTTGTGCCCCCCACCAAGGGAACCAGCCCAACTCAGGTAAGTAGAGAAACACAGCCCTGTGGGCATGACTTTTGGTTCTGAGCTGGCTACACTGGCTTAATGTATAATGAGTGGCTAATACTTTTCTGCTCTAGATACAGAGTAGGATAGTTTGGGAGGAGAAAGGGCAAAGTTTTACTTGGCTTGGGTTTTCTGTTTCTTGTTAGATCTGGTGCAATAACTCTCAGCTTCCAGTTGATCACATCCTGGCAGGCTCTTTTGAAACAGCCATGAGGGTAAGTCTTAGAGTAACGTTGGCTATTGTTGAGTGTTCCCCGTTCAGGGTCCCCAGGGAGAAGGTTGACTCATCTTAACCAAATGGAAATTAACCTGTCCACAAGGGCAGAGGTGTGTCTTTATCGTGGAAACCCTGGTCTTGCCTAAGGAAACTTGCCTCATAAGGCCTTCCTCTTAGTGCTTTCCATTTGGCTTAGTAATCTCTTCAGGTGGATCCTACCAGCCACCTCCCCCCCCATGTATAGTCTGCTTTGTGGCTCACATCAGTGAAGTCAGCGCCCCTTCACGAACAGGTGTGTGTTTTGAACGCTAAACCATATATTATGATGGCAGTAACAGTAACTACAAATGCAACAACCACGAACATTTCCTCAGTGTTGACTGTGTATCCGGCACTATCCTAAATGCTTTATAGGTATTATTAAATGCGGTAGGTCCTATAATTAAGTGTGATTTACTGATGAGGAAACAAGTACAGAGAAGTACCTTGCCCAAGGTCAGCTGGTTTTTCAGTGGCAGGGTCACAGTTTTTGTGTTTCTTTCCTCCTGTATTCCAGCTCCTTCACGACCAAGTGGGGGTGACCCAGTTTGGCCCCTATAAGCAACTGTTCCTACAGACCTATGCCCGCGGCCGTACCACCTATCAGGCCCTGCCCTGCCTGCCCTCCATGTACAGCTATCCTAATCGCAATTGGTAAGGCCCCTTGCTCCTGACTTGTGTCTCTTCCAGCTTGGGGTAGGTATTTCAGATGGTAGCCTGGGGGACAGTTAACCCTTGTCCCAGAGCTGAGGTTTCCTAGTAGGAAGAGAACTTCGGCTTGACACTGCATGAGGCTTGGTTTATACATCTGCACCCAGTTCCCCCTCCTGTTTGCCCCGTTGAGTCTGGTGGAGTCCCGATTCTCCTTTCTTTTTCCTACTTTTCCAAACGTCCAGGAAGGATGCAGGGCTGAAGAACGGTGTACCAGCGGTGGGCCTGAAGCTTAATGATCTCATTCAGCGGCTGCAGCTCTGCTACCAGCTCACCACCGTTGGCAAGTTTGAGGAGGCTGTGGAAAAATTCCGCTCCATCTTGCTCAGTGTGCCTCTTCTCGTTGTGGACAATAAACAGGAGATTGCAGAGGTAGGAGGGAGGCGCAGCTGCTTGTTGTAGTCCTGGGCACCCCCACATCCTTGCCTCTGCACCGTGACCTTGCTTCGCCCCTCTCTGCAGGCCCAGCAGCTCATCACCATCTGCCGTGAGTACATTGTGGGTTTGTCCATGGAGATAGAAAGGAAGAAGCTGCCCAAAGAGACTCTGGATCAGCAGAAGCGCATCTGCGAGGTACTGTCTCTGGGCCTCTGCGCAGCACAGAGGTGTCCTCCCCCTCCCCCACCAGCAGATCTGAATTCTGGACTTCTCAACCCAGATTGCAGTCTGGGGAGTAAGAGATATTTGGGCCCACTTCTGTGAGGAGAGGGTGTATTTTTCTGCCCTTCTTCATTCCGTCAGTCCTCCATCCCCAGGGGGCAGAAGATCCCTCTGCCGTATAATCAGTCCTGTTTTTGTTTGCTTTGTGTGGTGATTAATGCCCCTGCAGCCGCCTATAAATGATCTGTGTTGGCTGTAGCATCAGCGGGGCATGTGTCCCTCCTTCTGTCCACCAGATGGCAGCCTATTTCACCCACTCAAACCTGCAGCCTGTGCACATGATCCTGGTGCTGCGGACGGCCCTCAACCTCTTCTTCAAGCTCAAGAACTTTAAGACAGCTGCCACCTTTGCTCGGCGCCTGCTGGAACTTGGGCCCAAGCCGGAGGTGGCTCAACAGGTAGATGGGAACTCCTGTAAGCGTAAAGGAATCAGATCGCTTACATGGAGGGAGTAGACGACCAAGGCCCTTGCCTCTGAAACAAAGCACTGAAGAACAACATTCAACAAAATGACCCAAAAGAACGCCATCCTCTTTACTTAGTGGCGTGGGTGCCTCCTTTTGTTCCAGGAAAGGGAACTTCTAACTCATTCGGCCGTGGTGCAGGTGTAAGAGGGACTACTCCCTAGAATAGCTCTAGTCTTCCTGTGCCTAAGCTCTGCTACCCATTACCACCACTGCTAACCTGCACACACACGAGCTGCTACTTGTATTCTCTAGAAGCATTCCTCTCGGGCAGTCGAAGCCAGTCTTTTTTTTTTTTTTTTTTAAAGATTTTATTTATTTATTTGAGAGAGAGAACACATGAGAGGGGATAGGGTCAGAGGGAGAAGCAGACTCCCTGCCGAGCAGGGAGCCCGATGCGGGACTCGATCCAGGGACTCCAGGATCATGACCCGAGCCGAAGGCAGTCGCTTAACCAACTGAGCCACCCAGGCGCCCCAGTCGAAGCCAGTCTTAACCCTTTGAGTCCTGACCCTGATAATTCCCAGACTTGGTGGAGGAATATGGGTCTAGATCCATGGAACCACTTTGCTATTGAGAAGGGGAGATGCTGATACAGCAGGAACGGTAATTGTGACCCCTTCACATATGTCCTGTACGGAGGACATATTCTGATTTCACTCAGTACAATTGCATCTTGAATCAAAGAAACTATAAACAATGGTGCTGAGATCATTTGAGTTCTGGTTTGCAGTTTTTGGTCCTCTTAAATAAAATATTCCTTCCCTCCCTCAGACCCGCAAAATTCTGTCTGCTTGTGAGAAGAACCCCACAGATGCCTACCAGCTCAATTACGACATGCACAACCCTTTTGACATCTGTGCTGCCTCCTATCGGCCCATCTACCGTGGAAAGCCTGTAGAGAAATGTCCGCTCAGTGGGGCCTGCTATTCCCCTGAGTTCAAGGGTCAAATCTGCAAGGTCACTACAGTAAGTACTATTCTCTAGAAACGCATCCAGGATATTGAGGGAAGAGGAAAGAGAAGGAAGCATGTTGGTCCTTTTTTCTCCTGTATTTGCCTGTAGCTCCTTGAGGCAGTGATACTGTAAACAGTCAATAAACAGATCAGTGACAGACATTAACAACATGAACAACGTACACTTCTGTCCTCCCTGAAGAGTGGAGGGAGTAAGCTCTCTGGGCTTTTCACCCTCACAAATCCCTAATTTTTTCCTCTGTTTCCTTTTCCACAGGTGACAGAGATTGGCAAAGACGTCATTGGTTTAAGGATCAGTCCTCTGCAGTTCCGCTAAGGCCCCCTCTGGTGTGTGCAGGTCAATCACCATAGTTCCTCCGGAGAATCAGTCTCTTTGTCCTTCTAGCTCCTTTTTCCTCAACTACCCTTCAAATTATTGACATTTAGCTTTCCTGCCCTAAGACGTCGTGTCACTTTCTCTTCTTCTGTGGCGAATCAGAACATCTACATTTGACTATTTCTCATCTCAAGGGTGACTACATTTGTGGTCGCAGTTGGCCTTGTCGTCCCAGCTTAGATCGTTCAAGGAACAAATGAAAACTCAGGATGCGCATGTGCTTACTGAATTCCTTTAATATTCATCCTTTCCCTCCCCACCCTCTTTGTATCTTCTTTTGGACAGAAGCAGGGTGTAATAAATAAGAGCCCATCTTTTACTCAGCCACAGCAAACTCTTAGCCATCCCCCATTTTCCTTGGACATTTAAACTCCCAGGCAGGTACCCTCTGTGTGTGCCCAGAAACTTAAAGTCTGAGAAGAAACTGGTTTTCCAGAAATGCACATCACCTTTTATTGATTTGTTCTTTATAGCCATTGTTCTTGTGTTTTGTTTCTCACCCTTAATAAAGTAAATTTCTATGAGTTTTGTGACCCCATTTGTTTCCCGGACACCCTCCTGTTCCTACTCCATGTAGCTGCCTCACCAAAGCAGATAGCTTTTTTTTAAATCTTGTAATTAAAATTACTTACTTAGAATTACTTTTGTAAGTAAGAAATGCCCATTGTCTTTAAAAAAAAAAAAGCATATACTGTTCATCTATTAAACTGTGAGAATGTAGAAAGCAAGTTTAGCTCCCCTGTTCCATTACTGACGACGGCAGCCTTACCCCCTTTTCCTAGTTACAGCCAGTACTTACTGAGTACCTACCATGTACCTGTCTCTGTTCTAGATATTTTACAGGTAATCCACATGTATAAAATTAATTAGTACGTTATATATGTTACAGTGATTCTATTGGCAACACAGTTTGCTTGTCATGTGCTAAGACTACATTGGATAGAGTGACATTCTTTGCCTGTGATTACAGTTTGTACTTTTTTTCATTTTAAACTCATGTTTTCAATAAACAATACATTCATATAGTTCAAAACTCAGTAAAGGTAAAAAGCTATTCTGTGACATCTTTCTTCCACTCTTTTCCTCAGCTACCCAGTTCCTGTCACCTTCCCTCAAATAAGTAGCCACTCTTGGCGTCCTTGTGTGCGTCAGCGGTTTGTGTGTACACAAGCAGATTCCCCTGCTACACATACATGAAGCATGCTGCTAAATGAGTTTGCACCTTGTTTTATCATGTATACCGCATTTAAGATATTTTTCTATATCGTATGTTAGCTTCCCTTTTTTTACTTCTCTGCATAGTGTACCATTGAATGATTTAGTTTATGTAAGTTGCCTTCTTTCCTGATGGGTATTTAGATTGTTCTCAATCTTTGTTATAAAAAATGCTGCAAGGAATAACTTGAACACACATTGTACAGTTTGGGGAAGTGTGTCTGTAGGACAAACTCCTCGAGATGGAATTCCTGCATCAGAGAGCACAGGCCTTGATATTTTTTTTAGCTTTAAGAGCTGCTCACTTAAACTTAATATCCACAGACAAAGCCTGCCTTCTCAAAAACTTGCATACTACTTTGATGATACTCTCTCAAGTTGTCAACATTCTTTCTGTAAACATAGGCAAGTTGGTGATAAATTTTGGCAAAAAAAATTATTTTTGTAAGTTTACTAACTTTGCATTTAAACATAAACTTTATTCTGAACTGGGGGATATAAAAAAAAAAAGGACAATCCGTGCTTCCTGAAGCTCATGTTATTAGGGAAACAAAATGGATATATATAAAATAATTGTGAATATCAGGCAAGAATTTGAAGTTGGTCAATAAACAGTGGAGAGCCATTAAGTCCTTAAGCAAGAGAGATATACAGAAAACGCTGTAGGGGCACCTGGGTGGCTCAGTCAGTTAAACGTCGACTCCATCTCAGCTCAGGTCTCGATCTCAGGATCATGAGTTCAAGTGCAGTGTTGGGCTCTAAGCGTGGAGCCCACTTTTAAAAAAATGCTGTAAAATATTTTGCAACAGTGTGAACTATACATTAGAAAGGCAAGAGGTGAATAAATGTGAAGATGAAGTTTCAGGAATATCACTAGTAAGAAAAAAGCAGAAGCAAGTTTAAGAAATGATGCAAAGGGAGAATCATGCTTGTTTTCAACTCCATGTTCTCTCAGTTACCTCCTTATTTTCCTTATTAACATGCTTGTTAACACATTAATATAAAGCCAATAGAAATACCTGTAATGTGCTTGATAGAACGATAGTCAGAATAGAGATAGGCATGTAGGTGGTTTGGAGTTGAATGAGGAAGCCTGGAATAGATTCTGTTACAGGTGTTGGGGAGAAAGGGGTTAATCAGAGGGGGTTTCCATTATAGAAGTTTAGAATTGAAGGAACTATAATGTTACATAGTTGCAGTCTGAGGCCTTGAGTGGTGAAGGGTTTTGAACAAAAGTAATTAGTTACAGAACTGGGACTGGGACTTCAGTCAGCTGACTTTCAGTTCAGAATGTTTTCTCCTGAGTCACACCACTTGTGCCTGGAACAATACAGTAGGTTTTGCACAGGTGATGATTTTAAGAATCTGAAGGAAAGAGTAAGGTACCTAAGCTGGTGCTTGACACAGAACTCGTGTGTGTTCAGGAAGCCGAGGATGAAAGCTGTGAAGTGACTTCATTTAGATGTGATTTCTCCCTTTAAGCTCCATCGCACTCTATCCTTCTTTTAGGAGCTTTACCTTGTACCATACTTACTGCGTGTCTGTCTGATCCTACCTCCAGCCTAATCCCCAGGCAGCAGGGGCTGGTCCTGACTTGGCCCTCTTCCTCTCTTGTGCCCAGCACAGGATCCTAAACAGTGGATGCCCTCTAAGTGCTAAAGTCGGCTTGCGTCTGAGGCAGTTCTGGCCCATGTGAAGAGGGAAGGGATGTGTAGAGTTGTCTCTATCCGTGCCTCCTCCCCCAGCTTCTCTGGATTGGAGGTTGGGTTCCGTCTGGAGAAAGGGAGGTCGTTCAGGGAAGGCAGGTCTATCACTACTACATGTGAATTGTCCCCTGGCTCGGTCCACGGCCCCAGACTGGATTTTCTGCCTGAATTGCTTCAGCTGACACTGGGTTCTAATTTCCTAGGCCTGTGTCCTTCAGTCCTGGCAGTCCTGATGGGGAACAGGAGGTGAGAGAGCCGCTAGACCCCACCGAGAAGTGTGCCTTGTCGGGGTCTGGGCGGGCAAAGAGCCGCCAGCGAGCGCCTACCCACCGCAGGCCCAGCCCAGGAGCTGAGAACCCAGCAGTGAAGGCAACACTCGGAAATCTTTGACGGCGTGGTGTTTAAATTCTAGGCGGCGGCGGCGGCGGGGAGACAGGAAACCAGGGAAGTAAAATATATCGCATGCCAGAGAGTGTTAAGTGTTGAGGAAAACGAGGAAACGGTTACTTCTCTGGATAATGCGAGGTGAAATAAAGGAAGCTAGGCTACTAAGTAACCTGGCAGAAGTTAACAGTAAGACAGTAAGTTCCACTCCGTTAGTTCACCGGTTCCTGGCCAGAAGGGAGAAAAGAGAGAGAGGGAAAAAAAAAAAAGGCAACCCCCCCAAAAACCCAAAACAAGACTAAAAAACTCCGTTTCCTGTCCCTTTAAAAATGGCGGCTCCGCACCGACCAGCACTGCTATTGGTTGCACGAGGGGAAGGGGCGGGGCGGAGCGGGGCGCAGGCGCCGCGGAGACCCGCCTCCTACGGCAAGCCGGAGAGAGCAAGATGGCCGCCGCTGAGGAGGACTGTGGTGCTGGGGCCGACGCTGACCGGGAATTGGAAGAGCTCCTGGAAAGTAAGAGCTGGTAAAGGGAGAGACCCGACGGGGGCGGTTGTAAGGGCTCATTCGACGGTAAACTGAACCTGAGATATTGGGGGCGGAGCGGGAGAGGCTTTCCAAAGGTTGGCCGGGGGCGGAGGATCTGCCTGCGACTCCGAAGAAAATCTCTGGGTCACCCTTTCCTTCCTCCGCGGCGGGAGCTAAGGAGCCCATCTGGGGCCCCTGAGCGTGTCAGACCGTTGATTTCCGGGCCGGAGGGGAAACGGTAACCCACCGGACGGCGATTCCCGATCCGACCCCGACCTCCCGTTGCTCTACGTGAGCAAGTTCTCGGACCTGACTTCCTTCCCGCCAGCAGCCGCATTCGGTCCTTGGTGGCCAGAGACCCCGACGCTCACGGACTGCTTGCTTTAAGTGTCGACAAGTCCGTGGCGCGGCAGTCTGTGCGCTGTCCTCTCCTCACTCGTCTTTCGCCAGGCCGTTCACCTTTTCCTCAGCAGGCCCTGTTCCAGTTCTTTCACCATGTCAGAGCTCAGGCCAGCTCCCTTCTGCGGTTCTGGGCGGAGACGGTTCACCCTCCTGAAAGAGGCTGAATGTTCTTTCTTCCTTAGCCCTGCCCTCCGCTCCTCCGTTGGTTGCTTGCCCGCAGTGGGCCATGCCCTCCCCCAGGCCTGGCAGGCAGAATGGTGGTGAGGACTCAGGTTTTTCAGGGCAGCGGTGAATATGTTTTGTCTCTTGCCCAGTCACAGAGATGTGGGCTGACGGAAAGATGAGCAGAAACGGTGAGGAATGCCAGGTGACTCTGTGTGGATTGGCACATCATTAGCTACAGAGACGAGGAGGCCAGAGGGAGCTCTAGGAGCTTTGCCACGGGAGGGCTGAATCTGAGGAGAAGAGAAGAGAGTTCAGTGCTCTCCAGGGAGTGCAGCGTGCTCTCCCTCAGTTTGTGCTAGTGCCAGGACCCATGGGAAGCTGGGTGGAACATCACGTGGCTTCTGCTTTCTTGCCAAAAATTATTCCCTTGAGGGCTCCAGAGTGAGTTCAGGGGTTTAAGGACATCTGTGTTCTCTGCTCCTGTTGGATATTTGTGTGGGATTTCTGGGGACCCATTAGATGTGGCAAGGAAGGCACTGTGTAGACGGAGATGTCTTTGCAGAACTTTTAACTCTCTCCTCCCAGCTCTGAGAGATGCCTCTTCCATCTTAAGGGACTTCTTCTCCTTTGATCACATAAATTGGGTGATGAGGAGAGAAGTGGGAAGCTTATTGAGGGGTGGGCCAGGAGAGGGAGACTCAAAAAAAAATTTAGAAAGGTTGGCACTTTGAAAGATTGTTCTCTTAATGCTTTGCCCAGAACTACCCTCCCCTGACCCCAGCCTTGCATCCTCATCCATCCCCCAACACACACACTATGTCTCTTGTCTCTGAAGGTGCTCTTGATGATTTCGATAAGGCCAAACCCTCCCCAGCACCCCCTCCTACCACCACGGCCCCTGATGCTTCGGGGCCCCAGAAGAGATCGCCAGGAGACACTGCCAAAGTATAAATTCCACCCTCTTAGGGGAGGGGGAGGGGATGGGCATGCGTCTCTGAGCAGAGGTGGGGCAAGCCCCTGCGGGTTGGAGTGGACTGGGGGGAGGAGGCCTTGGCCTTACACTGCTGAGTGCGCTTTCAGGCCTCAGTCCTGGTAAACAGGGACTTTTGATGATGGAGTGGTGGGATCTCGAGGAAGTTCTTTGAAAAAAGAGCAGGTTTAAATGGTTGGTTTGGGAATGCCACACCATACCCTTTCCGCAGTGGTCAGATGCCTTTCTTACTGTTCTTCTTAAGAGAGGAGTTAGAATGGCCAGTGGAGATGGGCAGGAGGGAAGCACTGCATTTCCCAGAGCCACTGCCTGTGGCTTTTGTCAGAGTTGCCAAGTAAGAGATGCATTTTGGTCACCTGTTCCCTGCAGGATGCCCTCTTTGCCTCCCAAGAGAAGTTTTTCCAGGAACTGTTCGACAGCGAGCTGGCTTCCCAAGCCACTGCGGAGTTCGAGAAGGCGATGAAGGAGTTGGCTGAGGAAGAGCCCCACCTGGTGGAGCAGTTCCAGAAGCTCTCAGAAGCTGCCGGGAGAGTGGGTGAGGAGGAGGCCCCGAGGGCTGGAACTATCTGAACAAACTTCTGTCATCTTTGTTGCCTGAGAACACTAGAACTCTTGGTAAAGCTGATAGCGCTCATTATATCACTGCCATGGGGCGGGGCCAGGAGATGGGAAGAGGATAGGAACATGGCTTAATGAAAGGGATGAGGCTGAAAAATCATTGAAAAGATTATTAAAAACTGACCTTTTAAAGGTCACAGTGTTGTGGGTGTCATCATGGAGAACAAACTGACACACAGTTCCTGTAGATTCGTGAAAATGGCTATGAAGATAACCACAGAGGATTCAGAGATTTGGAGTGCTAGTGATCCAGTAGTAAATGTTCCATATCCAAGCTGATAACCAGGTCAGTCTGGGTAAGCAGACAGATAAAACCTAAAGACCTTGGCTTTCTTGATCTTCCTTAGGCAGTGACGCAACCTCCCAACAAGAATTTACGTCTTGCCTGAAGGAGACACTAAGTGGACTCGCCAAAAATGCCACTGATCTTCAGGTGAGGGAAAGGGGTAGGGGCCATGAGGGACCTCTCAGGCACATCAGCAGCAGAGTCTCAAAAAACAGACTATTTGGTAGCATGTGAAGTCTGTTCCTGCCACACTATTTTGCTGCAGGCAAGTTTAAATAGTTTTTCCCACCTGAAAGGGTGATAAGCATTCCAAGAAGGCAATATACAGATCTTCCTCAACTTACGATGGGGTTACACCTTGATAAACCCATCATAAATTGGAACTATCGTAAGTTGAAAATGCATTTAATATACCTACCCTACTTACCATCACAGCTTAGCCTCGCCTACCTTAAACACATTTAGGACACTTACGTGAGCCTACAGTTGGGCAAATTCATCCACCACAAAGCCTATTTTCTAATAAGGTGTTGAGTATCTCATGTAATTTATTGAATGCTGTGCTGAAAGTGAAAAACAGTGGTTATAAGGGGATGGAATGGTTGTCAGTGCATCAGTTGTTGACCCTGGTGATCACGTGGCTGCCTGGGAGCCATGGCCACTGCCTAGCATTACAAGAGAGTATCATCTGCATATCACTAGCCTGGGAAAAGATCCAAATTCAAGATTTGAAGTACGGTTTCTACCGAATGTGCATCCCTTTCACACCATCGTAAAGTTGAAAAGTGGTCCTAAGTCAGGGACCATCTGTATTTGCTTACCTCCTTTCTGTCCTTTCTAGAACTCAGGCATGTCAGAGGAGGAACTGACCAAGGCCATGGAAGGGCTGGGCATGGATGAAGGGGATGGGGAAGGGAACATTCTCCCCATTATGCAGAGCATCATGCAGAACCTCCTGTCCAAGGATGTGCTGTACCCATCACTGAAGGAGATTACCGAAAAGGTTTGTGAACTTACATTTCTGCTTTTCCTCCTTGTTTTCTGTTGTGTCAACCCCTGTGGGCTACTTTGCTTAGAGCCTACAGAGCTAGAGAGTAACTCGAGTGCACAAGCCATCCAGTCTTTTCTCCTTTGTGTATTTGGAGCAGGAGGGCTGGGGAGGAGCTATGTCTCTGGGAATAAAGGTACCACACTGAAGATGTTGAAGGTAAAAGGGGAAGTCCTTCAGCTCTGGTTTCTGTAAACTGGTTTGGGGCTGCTGTCTGACCAGCCCTTTCTTTTGCTTGTTTTATGCTATGAACAGTTTAAGAGTAGTGTAAAAGATGGTTCCTGCTGTCAGAGAGCCTACAGAATACAGGAATAGAAGCGTTTCAGTGACACAGTCCAACATGTGGTCAAGTGTGAAGTGAGTAGTTAGACCAGGAGTCAGCAGGCCAAGGTCTGGGTGGACCAGAGCCAACTCTCAAACTAAGAATTGTTGAAGGTTGTAAAGTCAAAACAGAAGAAAGAAAGGCTGTGTGACAGATCACACGTGGCCCGTAAGGGCTAAAATATTACCATGTAGCCCTTCACAGAAGAAGTGCGCCATCCTCTGGTGACCATCCGTGTTAGCATAGCCAGGTGATGGGGTTGGAGTCAGTGCCACTTCCTACGCTGAACTCACTTCTTCAGTTTTTCTTTCCTCCGTGTCCTCCCCTTTCCCTTCATATTTTATTGTTTTTCATATTTAATTGCCTTTCCTATCCATTGTTCATTAATTCTTCCCCACCCATTCTGTCTTTTCTTAGTATCCAGAATGGTTGCAGAGTCACCGGGAGTCTCTTCCTCCAGAGCAGTTTGAAAAATATCAGGAACAACATAGTGTCATGGGCAAGATATGTGAGCAGTTTGAGGCAGAGAGCCCCACAGACAGTGAGGCCACTCAGAAGGCTCGTTTTGAGTTAGTGCTGGATCTTATGCAGCAGGTAAGGCCTCCTCTTGCTGTCTGCCCCCTGGTGCTGTCTCTTTGGGTGTTCGGTGGAGGAGGTATCTGGGAAGAATGCCACACTGCCAAACCCAGCGGAGGAGGAAGCACAAGAGAGGTCCCATAGCCTGGTCCCCAGAAGACAGGAGAGAGACCATGGCTCAGATTCTTCTTGGGCTGCTATATTGTTTTCTAGGATTTTCTCTCAAGTTCCTTTTATTTTCCAGCTACAGGATTTGGGCCATCCTCCAAAAGAACTGGCTGGGGAGATGGTGAGTATATCTTCTAGATTTGAATGTGAGTCCCAGGTTTCTGGAATTCTGTAATCTTTAATGATTGCACATGAAGCAATCACTGTGGCTACAGGGGAAGCACCTTCAAAAGCTCTCACTTGAGGTAAGAGCAGTAATCTTAGTCCCTCCATCTCTTCTCCAGCCTCCTGGCCTCAACTTTGACCTGGATGCCCTCAATCTGTCGGGCCCACCAGGTGCCAATGGCGAACAGTGTCTGATCATGTGAAACACAACACGTGTCTGTCCCTGAGTCCCAGCCATGGGGAGCATCTGGAGTCAGCAGAACCACTGGGAACTGAGGCAGGAGTGTCGTCTGCACGAGCAGTCTGCCCACTGCCCTCTGTCGTCCCAGCTGAGATTGTGCCATACCAGCTGAGGCTTTTACTCTTACCTTTCTAGAAACATGGCCTATTGTGCAGGCCGGTTCTGTGAGCCCTATCCACATGGTTTCTGCTACTAGCAAAGGCCCAGCTACCTTCCAGGTGAAGGAAGGCATCCCTTGTGGGGCATGCACTTTCTTCCCTGCCAAATAATGTTATATATGGCCACACTGATGTTCACTTTTGCATCCAGGGTCTTTGTGCCTTGTCTCTACTCCCTCTTGGACTGGGGAGCAGAGACAGAGTCCTGGGACTCTGTATTTCTCTAGTTCTTTTGGGCAGGGCCTTTGGGAATGAATGGGGAGAAACAGCCCGGGCTGGTTCTCTAGGTCTGTCACCATGTCCTCCTGCCTTTAGACAGACCGTTGTGAATTCTGTGAAGGAAAAGGAAGTGGGGCCTTTTGCATCTAATGACAGTAGGGTTGAAAGAGAAGCCCTGGGATTCTCCTCTCTCGAGGTGCTGAGCTTTCAACTCTCTGTTCCAGCCTGAGAACTAAAGTTGTTACCTTGGTTCTTTGTACAATGCTGTGTGATGTGGGTGAAACCAGCCCTTGACCTTCCTGCACCCCCTGCCCCTCTTCATCTCTCTTTTTAAATACCTGTTAATTCCAACCCTTCTCTGAACCCAAGCTGTGACAAAGAAGGGCCATCCTATTTCCCCTCATCTGGGCCATCCACCACTCTGATTGGCCCCTCTCCCTGGAAAACACATATAATTACAGTGTCAGGCCCAGGAAATGAATGACTGTTCTTCCCCAGATACGTTCTGGCTTATTTGAGACCTCCGATTTCTTTGAATCCTGTCCCTTGATTAAGCAGGTGTCTTGGGAATGGGAGTGGGGTGCAGCCTGGGTCCTTTTTCTTGACTAATAAATATTCTGATTGAGGAGTGTGGCCTGTTTTTCATTCAGGTCTTTCTCTGATCTTCCTCACCTTCTGTAAGATGCAGTGTGAGGAATGTTTGCATACTAGTTCTGCATAACATTGCAGTGTTGGATTCTACCACCACCCCCTTTCCCCAGCTCGGTCTGCACCTCACTTGGCAAAGGAGACTGGCCATCTTGCCTCATTCTCTCTGGGTGTTTCAATCTGGGAAACTCTTCAATTGGTACTGTACCCTAACATTTGACATTCTTATTATTGTTAGTAATGTTAACGTGTTTTTTTTTTTTTTAAGATTTTATTTATGTATTTGACAGAGAGAGAGAGCGAGAGAGGGAACACAAGCAGGGGGAGTGGGAGAGGGAGAAGCAGGCTTCCCGCCAAGCAGGGAGCCTGATGCGGGGCTCGATCCCAGGACCCTGGGATCATGACCTGAGCCGAAGGCAGCCGCTAACGACTGAGCCACCCAGGCGCCCCAACATTTTTTTTTTAATTACTGTTTTTTTTCGAGTTGACCTTGCACCTCTCTTTGGGAACCAATGCATCCATGGACCTTGGCTGCCATGTGTTGGTGGGTACTCTGGTCAGGCCAGCTGGCTGTCCCGTTTCTGCACTCAGAAGATGGGGCACAGAGCAAGGGTACATTCAGCATCTGAGTCACTTTGCGTTCCTGACATGCCACTTCCCTTGGGTTAAGCTTTTCACCCCTTAAAATGATCCTACATGTTCTGTGGTGTTGACAAGGAAGGAAGTGCTCTGAGGGCCTCAGGCTGTTTGGGAACATCCAGCTACTGTACCTTATCAGAGTATGGGCAGAGCCCCAGTCTGAATCCGAGACTCCTCTACTGTAGAGCTGCAGGAGGTGGGAACAGTGCAGGCGGACTTGTGATGATGGTCACAGGGCCTGAAGGGCCAAAATTCTCTCATCTAGCTCTGGCCAAAAGCTGGACGAGGATAGAGAGGAGAAGGGAAGAACAAAAAGGCCCTGCCCCTTGAACCAAGTGCCTACTATACTGGCGGCTTTCTTTTACAAATTCTCACTCCCGCTGGCCTAGTCAGGGCTTACTCCAGGAATCTAAACAGATGTCCTAGTCCAATTTAGTTTTGCTCCGAAGTCATTTGTTTTCATTTTGATTGAACATAAACAAATTGACCTCCAGTTACTCTCTGTTCCAGAAGCACTATTTGAGTGATTCTGTGACTTTTGGAAGGATAGAGCAGTCCTTCTCAAACTGTCTGTGGTAAAGGACCAGGCTTTTTGCTTTACAAATATCCAGTCCTTTGCACACTAAGAAGTGTTCCTGTTGCCCATGACAAGTGTGCAGTTCACACAGTATGCTGCCCGCTACACAAGCTTCACCACACCTGAACTGACCAGACCCCTTTCAGCAGGATAAGTCCATGGATCATGCACTTGGGTATCACAGCAATGTCAAAATGCTAAAAGGTGTCCAAACACTTTCAGTTTCTAACTCATCATGTTGTAGACTAGTAAAAAAAACTGTTCACGGACCAGTACAAGTCTTTGAACCACCTTGAGTAGCACTGCTGGGGCCCTCCCCGGGCTCCATAGCTCCATCGGCCACACTGTTATATTTCTATACCTGTTCTCTCTCACATGAGGATTGCGTCCAGTGAACTTTTTTCTTTAGCAAGATATGTCACTGTAAGGATATTTATAGTATTTTTCTAGCCTTTTCTCTTGCTTAAAAATAACTTTCACAGAATTTAGGTGTAAGCTGTACGTGGAGTTTTTATGCTGCTCTCAAAAGGAGGTGCCCCTTTGTTCCAAAATTCTGTGTGTCAGATAATAAATTTGTAGTTGTTTGGATGGTTTCATGAATTAAGACTCAAATTCATACAGAATTTGTGATAATGAGGACATTTTCCTGTAACTCTGGACCATCCTGGCAAGGGCACGAAGAGATGCTTACTATATGCTATAGAGATGGCTTTGGGGAACTTGGAAAAAACTGATGGCCCGCAGTAAATGAAGTTGAGATGATAGACCATATGAGAAATGATCAAAAGACTTAGAGGAAGTGGGCATGCAAGAATGAATGTTTATTACACTGGAAAACCCACCGGCTGACCATGTTCTCAGGAAGGCCTGGGGACAACTTTTTTTTATAAAGGAAAGGCACTAATGAATGGGTCACCGGTGTCTTTGAGAAGTTCAGAAGTGGCTGTCTCTGTGGGTGGAGGCTGATGGAAGGGGATGTTTAAGAACTGGTTTCCCCTGTAGCAGTGAGGATGATAGGATCCTGGCATAGCAGAGGCCAAGCAGCAACTTTGCACTTAACTCTCAGAAGCAGGGTGGGTGGACTTCCAGAAGGGTAGCATGTTCAAAGTGGAGATGGCTAATGGAATGTGGGTGGGCCTAGGGACCAGATAAATGGACAGCCAAGAAAGGTGTTGATTTATATTTAATTAAGAGAGATCAAGAATGATTGAACAGAAGAAAGAGGTCAGTAACTTCAACAAAAAGTCAAAATTCCTTGCCAATTTCCTAGGCCTGAGACAGTTCTCAGACTCAACCTATCAATTAAAAGATCCATTTACTTAGTTAACTGTATATTGGGGGAAGATGACCTAAATTTTTTAAGTTGGAAAACAGGGATACTGGGTTTGAATTGACTCTGATATCCAGGGACCTAAAGCACCACTACAGCGCTTCCCTCCCTACATCCCATCCACATTGCAATAAGGAAATGTGGGCTCAGAATGGAGTGCTTGCCCAAGTCTGTCTCACAGTGGGTCCAAAAATCCACTTTATGGTCATTTTTTCAGGTTTCCAAATGTATAATCTGAATGGACATATTTGGCAGTTGGCAGAAAGCCCCAATAGAAGCCCCTGAAACTGTACCTCCACTTCTGCCAAGATAGAACATAAAAAATAACATCGTATTTTGGGGAAAATGGCAGTGATTAGTTAAATGCTTAAAAAGGTAGAAGGATGCAGGGGTGTGGGTTTCCATCATTTCCTCCTTTAGTTTCACCTGTCTGGTTCTTGTAAAAACTGGACTGCTGTGGACTACAGTAAACTGAAGTAGGTTGTTGCGGTACTGTGTTGGGTGTTGTTTTCTCTACTAGAGAAAGTACCACAGCTTCTGTCATAGGTGTATGGTTATTAATATGTACTGTCTGATCTTTTACAGAAAGTTTGCTGACCCCATGATCTAGTGAATATGTTTTTCAATACCCATCAAAAAGGAGTATCAGAAGCAGTTTGCATTCACAAGTGATACACCAGTGTATATTCACAGTCTTGATCTAGAGCTCTGTTAATTCTCCCCCATTGTCACAGTGTAGTCCAAAGGGAGCTGGACATTCTACAGAATATCGTATTCATATGCTTTATTAAGCTTATGCTACTCAGGAAGTAGGAATATGCTAATCAGACCTGATGAACAAGCAGTGTCAAGTATTTTGGATTCCTTGGTGAGGGTGGAAGATAAATCCTGCAAAGCTACAGGGTCCTACCACATTGGTTAAGTTTTTAGGAGTCCAGTGATCTGGAGTATTCTGGGACATTCTCTGTAAAGTAAAGGATAAGTTACTGCATCTTGTATCCTTTACTGCAAGAAAGCACAGTGCCTTGGTAGCCCTCTTCCAGTTTTGGAGGCACTATATTCTGTACTTGGGAATGCAGGATAGGCCTTTGCAGCAGATCCAGGCTATGATACAAGCAGCGCTGCTGCATGAGTCATATGGCCTGGAAAATTCTATGGTACTAGAGGTATCTGTGGTAGGGAAAGATGATGTGTGGATTCTATGGCAATCCACAGTAGAGAGTTCCAGCATAGATCTCTGGTTCTGGAGTAACGTTATGCCATCTGCAGGAAAGAAAGTTTCATCATTTGAAAAGCATCTCCTAGCATACGATTAGGCCCTGATAGGGACTCAGTGCCTGACCACAAAATGTCAAGTGACTATGTGACCAGTTGCCCATATAGCCAGCTGGTTATTGTGGGACCTGCCAAGTCATAAGGTTGGGTGGATACAATAGCAATCCATCTTACAGTGGAAGTGGTACATTTGGGAAGAAGCCCAAACACACTTAGTGGGTACAAGTAAGTTAGAGCAAACAAGGGTCCCCAGACCTCTGTCTTACCTATCTATATCTGTTGCACTGATAGCCTTGTCGTAGCTCATGCCTGTGGCAATGTAAGAATTCCTGCAACCATTTGACAGAGGAGGAAAAAATACAGGCCTGGTTTGTGGATGAGTTGGTTTGATATGTTAGGGCAAGATGAATAATGGACTACTGCTTCTCAACAGCCCCATCTAGAGTAGCTCTGAAAGTCAATGATGAGGAGAAATTCTCAACCAGTAGGTCTTTAGGCAATGGAGCTGATCATCCACTTGGTCTGGAAGGAGAGAAGTGGCCTGAGGCAAGAGTATACATTAACTCACAGTCGGTGGGCTGGTTGGTCAGGGGCCCAGGAAGTGCAAGATAGGAAAATGCGGGAGGTCTGGTGAAGAGCATTTCAGTGGGTCTGTGAGAGTGGGACTTGTTAAAGTATTCACCAGAAAAGTGTTAACTAATAACCAAATGGACAGGACAATTTGGTCAGGAGCCTCACCTAGCCCCGTTCTTCACAGTGTGCTCATGAGGAGAATCACCTTGTTGGCAGAGATGGAGCTATTTATCCACCTGTTAGCACTGGACTCTTCTCTTACCCAGGGCTGACCTAGCTCTCTTAAATGTCTTAACTGTCAGCTACAAAGAGCAATGCTGATGCCCTAGTTCAGTACCACTGCTCAAGAACAACCCGCCACCTGGTGGCAACAGTTCCATGCTGGAAAAGTCACGCTGACAGCTTACTCTGATCACGTATTTTTTAACTTTGCTTATCCTACCTAAAGTGCCTTGGCTACTAGTACTACCATCCAAAGACTCAGAGACGTTTGATCTACTGGTATGGGATCCTACATAATAATGCCTTGGAACAAGGGACCCATTTAATGACAAAGCAGGTGCGGCAATGGGGGCATGACAGTAGGGTATACTGTTCCTACCAAATACCTTTCCATCCAGAAGCTTCTGACTTACTAGAGCATTGGGATGGCCTTTGGAAGGTACATTGGTGGTGCCAGCAAGAATGGGGTGCTGTCCTTTACAGTACAGTATAGACCTATACGACCATAATAGGGTGCTTTATCCTCAGTCCAAGGGCTCTGGGACCAAGGGGTGGAAATAGAAGTCACCCTGTTCAGCATCACTCCCAGTGATCTATTTGAGGAGTTTTATGTACCATCCCTGCAACTTTAAATTCTGTGGCTCTGGAGGTCCTGGTTTTGGCGGTGGGGTGGGGTGGAGTGGGAGATCCTTCTACCAGGCACAACATAAGAATCTCAAACTTAAATATATGCTGTCTTCTGGTCACTTTGAGCTCCTAATGCCTGCAGACTATCAAGCAAAGAAGTTACCACACTGCCTGGGAGGTAGGACTGCTGCTAACAGGGACACGGAGAGGAAAGTGTGTGATGCACATAGGATCCTTGAGATACCTCTTGGTCCTCCTGTACTCAGTTTAACTATAAATGAGGAAGTCAACAATTACATCCTGATAAGGGCGTGATCTCTAGGGGCTCAGAACCCTCAGGGATGAGGGTCTGGATTACTACTGGGTAAGCCATATAGACTAACAGAAGTGCTAGCCAATGGGGAGATGAATCCAGAATGGGTGCTAGGGACCCCTCTTGTAAGTGTCCCCAGAAATTGTGATTAACCAGAATGCTGGAGAAACTGCCTTGATAGAATGAACTTATATACAAAGCATGTGGATCTGAGCAGTGCTAGAAGTGGACTGTAGTAAGCATTACTGGTACCCTGTCTAGAACCTCTTTACTAGGAAGTGTAAAGTCTTGGCTGCTAATAGCTCACAGCTGCATCCTTTTGAGAATTGCCCTCTGTGCCGATGGAGCCACTGCTGGAAATTCCTGGAAGGTTATTCCCTCCCAGGGACAGCATCACAGACAATGGTATGATGCCAATTTCTGCAAAGAAGGCAGCTGGGATTCTGATAGAGATTGCATTATCAGTGATGACATGTAATCGGTAATTGTGTTATCAGCAAGTGATCCTTCCCCCTTTCCTCAAGGTGGGGCAAACGTGCCATGTATTTGCCAAGAGTTCCTGGTGGAGGGTAAACTTAGGAACCCATATCTTTACCTAACTTTTCCCCCTATCCTATCTTGCTTCCCTCACTCTGTTACAGGTTTTACTTAGGAGCACTCCCTCAACAAACCATTTGCACAGAATCCCTTTTTTGATCTCTGTTTCTAGGGAATCCAGCCTAAGACAGAACAGTGGTGTCAACTAAGAGATAAGAAATAGGAGAAGTTTGAGTTTGACAAAGGTAAAGCAAAGGTGAGTTCACTTTGGGAATGTTAAAGTACCAATGGCTGGAAGAGAAGGGAACATCCTCAACCTGATAAAGTGCCATCTATGAAAAACCTACAGCTAACAATATACTTAATGGTGAAAGTCTGGGTACTTTTCCCCGAAGATCAGGAACAACACAAGGATATCAGCTCTCACTACTTCTAGTCAACATTGTGTTGGAGGTTCTGGCCAGGAAAGTTAGGCAAGAAAAAGAAATAAAAGGCACTGAGATTGGAAAGGAAGAAATAAAGCCGTATTTGCAGATGGCATGATCTTTGTATAGGAAATTCTAAGGACATAAGATGAATTTACAAAAATCCATTGTATTTCTATACATTTGGAATGAATGATCCAAAAATGAAGTTAAGAAAACAATCCTGGGGGCGCCTGGGTGGCTCAGTCGTTAAGCGTCTGCCTTCAGCTCAGGTCATGATCCCAGGGTCCTGGGATCGAGCCCTGCATCGGGCTCCCTGCTCCGCGGGAAGCCTGCTTCTCCCTGTCCCACTCCCCCTGCTTGTGTTCCCTCTCTCGCTGTGTCTCTCTCTGTCAAATAAATAAAATCTTTAAAAAAAAAAAAGAAAACAATCCTGTTCACAATAACATAAAAAAAATACTTGGGGGAAAAAGAGTACTTAGGAGCAAATTTAACAAAAGAAGTGCAAAACTATACTGTGAAAACTACAAAACACTGTTGAAAGAAGGAAGATCTAAATAAATGGAAAAGCATCTCATGTTCATGGAGCAGAATACTTAACATCATTAAGATGGCAGTACTCCCAAATGATCTCAAGACTCAGTGCTGTCCCTATCAGAATCCCAGCCGACTTCTTTGTGGAAATTGACTAGGTAATTCTAAAAATCACATGAAATTGCGGTGGACTCATAATAAGAAAACAGTCCTGAAAAAGAAAGGAGGACTCAAACTTCCCGATTTCAAAACTTACTACAAAGCAATGGTAAACACAGTGTGCTGTTGGCACAAGGATAGACACATACCAGTGGAATAGAACGGAGAGTCCAGAAATAAACTCACACATCTGTGGTCAACTGATTTTTGACAAGGGTGCCAAAACCAGCGGGGAAAGAATAGTCTTTTCAACGGTGGTACTGGGACAACTGGATAGCCAAAAGAATGAGCTCAATCTTTACTTCACATTATATTAAAAAATCAAAATAGGTCAAAGACCTAAAAGTAGGCGCCTGGGTGGCTCAGTCGTTGGGCGTCTGCCTTCGGCTTAGGTCATGATCCCGGGGTCCTGGGATTTAGCCCCGCATCGAGCTCCCTGCTCGGCGGGAAGCCTGCTTCTCCCTCTCCCACTCTCCCTGCTTGTGTTCCTGCTCTCGCTATCTCTCTCCCTGTCAAATAAATAAATAAAATATTAAAAAAAAAAAAAAAAGACCTAAAAGTAGTAACTAAAACCGTAAAGCTCTTAGAAGAAAACAGGGGTAAAACTGTCATAGCTTTGGGCTTAGCTAGGGATTCTTAGGTATGGCACCAAAAAGCATGAACAACAAAAGGAAAAAAAGATAAATTGGACTTAATCAAAACTAGAAAGCTTTGCGTTTCAAAGGACACCATCAAAAATGAAAACCCACAGGATGGGAGAAAATATTTGTAAATCATATACCTGATAAGGGACTTGTATCTAGAATATATATTCTTAAAACTCGGTAATAGGCAATTTAAAAATGGGCAAAGGATCTGAATAGACATTTCTCCAAAGAAGACAAAAATGTCCAATAAACATGTGAAAAGTGCTTGACATTGTTAGTCATCAGGGAAGTGCAAACCAAAATCATAGTGAGATACAACTTCCCATCCACTAGGATGGCTGGAAATAAAAAGTTAGATAATCAAATATTGGCCAGGATGGGAAGAAATTGGAACCCTCATACACTGCTGGTGTGAATGTGAAATGGTGCAACTGCTTTGAAAAACTGTCAGTTTCTGAAATGATTAAGCAGAGTTAACCACTTGACCCAGAAATTCCACTCCTAGGTATATATCCAAGAGAAATGGAGCATGTGTCCACACAGAAACTTGTACATGAATTTTTATAGCAGCATTATTCATAATAGTCTTAAGAAACAACCAAACTTGTCCCATCAGCAGATGAAGGGATACACGAGATGTGGGGTATATTCATACAATGGAACAATATTTGGTTATAAAAAGGAATGGAATACTGATACGTGGATGAACTTTGAAGACATGCTAAGTGAAAGAAACCAGTCACACACAAAAATACGATTTCATTCATATGGAAGTCCAGAATAGGGAAATCCATAGATACAAAGTAGTTAATGGTTTCTTGGGGCTGGAAGGGTATGGGGAGATAGGGGGTAATAGCACTGGGTACCGGGTTTCTTTTTGAGATGATGAAAATGGTTGGAAATTGACTGTGGTGATGGTTGCACATATCTGTGAATGTACTAAAAGCCATTCAATTGCACACTTTGGGTGAATTGTATGTGAATTTCATTTCAATAAAGCAGTTTTTAAAAAAATGCCATTGGCTATCAGGTATGTGAGTCTAAAGCTTGAAGGAGAAGCCTGGATTGGCAATAAAGGCTTTGGGATAGGGATGGTAGTTTAAACTGTGAGAATGAATAAGATCACTTTGGAAGAACATGTAGAATGAAGAGGAAGAGCAGTTCGTGAAATAAATCGTCAAGAGGTATAAATAGAACTTTGAAGGACATGTCACAGAAAGCTGTGAGAATGAATATTTAGAAGGGGTAATGATCATCACAACCTCAAACGCAATAGGAAAGCCCAAAATAAGAAAGAAGATTTGGTGGTAAGAGCAATGGTGTCCATCGAAGCATAGTAACCAGAGTTAGCATAGAAACCGGATCACACAGTGGGAGGTTTTTATTTCCATAGCTCCACTAAAATCACTCTTGTTGAGGTCTTAACCTCCATGTTTCCAAACCCAGTGGTCAAGTTTCAGTCATCTTAACCTCAAACTCTTAAGAATGACAGTTGATAGTGCCCTTCTTGAAACATTTAAAACATTTGTTTTATAAGACCCCTTACTCTCGGGTTTTAAATTATTTCCTGGGGGCGCCTGGGTGGCTCAGTCATTAAGCGTCTGTCTTCGGCTCAGGTCATGATCCCAGGGTCCTGGGTTTGAGCCCTGCATCAGGCTCCTTGCTCTGCGGGAAGCCTGCTTCTCCTTCTGGCACTCCCCCTGCTTGTGTTCCCTCTCTTGCTGTCTCTCTCTCTCTGTCAAATAAATAAAAATAAAATAAATTCTATTTTCCGGTTGCTCCTTCTAAATAAATTTTGCTGGATTTTTTTTACGTCCTGACCTTTACTAGTTGGAGCACCGTGGGATTAGAGGGTCCAGCCTATATATATAAACTGTTTCTCTTTTCTTCCACATGAAGTAAGTGCTCCCCACTCCGTGATTATATACACCGTTTATACCTTAATGACTCCCCAGTTTATACCACCAATTGTCTTCTATGAGCCTCAGATTCATATTTCAATTGTTTACTCAGTAGCTCCATTTGGAAATCTAATAGGCACCTCCAATTTAACATGTCTAAAATAGAACTGGACATTTTTCCAAAAAAACCCTCTCCTCCTGCTCCCCCCTCCTGCCTGGAGTTCTATCTCAGTAAATGGCATTACTATTTATCCTTGTCGCTCAAATAAAAAAACCTGAGATAGCTTGACTATCTTGCACTCCATACTCAAATCTATGAGCAAATCACCTCTGCCACCTTCAAAGTATGTCCTGAATCCAACCACTTCCTATCACGTTCACTGCAACACTACTCTTGCAGATCTTTTGCAATAGCTTCCTGTCTTTCAGCTTCTCTTGTGCCTCCCTGCAGGCAGTTTTCAAAGGAGCAGCCAGAGTAAATCTCTTCACTTATAAATCAGATCCTGTCACTTTTTTACTCAGAACCCTCCATGGCTTTCTAGCACTCTTTGGAGATAAAATCCAAAGTCCTCTCCTTGGTCTATAAATCTGGGAGTGATCCGGCTCCCATCGTGTATCTCCAAACTAATTTCCTATCTGCTCTTTTGCCACACTGGCTTCCCTGCTAATCTTTGGATACAGCAAGCACACTCAAGCTTAAGGTCTTTTTTACGTTATTGTTCCCTCTGCCTGGAAGGTTCTTTCCCCTGTGTATATGGTTCACTCTCTCACTTCAAATCTTTATTCAAATGTCACCTCAGCAGAGGGCCTTTCCTGAACCCCCTCAGTAAAAGAGCACACCTACTCAGGTAAACCCTGCTTTATTCTCCACTGGTCTTCATAACTTTAATATTATTGTCTGTGTGATCCTGTCTTCCCCTTTCACCCCAACCTCTGCCCTGGGAAATAAGTTCTGTGAATGCAGGAATCTTGGTTTGTTTTTTTTATTGCTTCAGCCCCAGTACCTAGAACAGGGCCTTACACGCTATGGGAATTCAACAGATGTTGACAGAGTGAATGAAAGAACGGATAGAACGGTACGGCATCAGACAGCTACTTTGTGCTCTGGTCCTCTTCTAGAGGTTTGGGGTTACAAAGGTGAGAAAGATACAGTCCCTGCCATTATAGAGTTCATATTCTAGTAGTATACTTAGATTACAGATACATAATTATAGGTTAAATGTTCACAGGTAAAAAATGTTGGGAAAAAAACAATGCAGAGTAAGAGGACAGAGGATGGTGGTGTAGAATATCATTTTAGTTGGAATAGTCTAGAGCTGCCTCTCAGAATAAGTAGGATTTCAGTAGAGATCTGACTGAGTGGAGAGAGCAAGTCTAGTAAAGATCTGGTACATGAGTATCCCAAGAATAGGGAACAAATGCAGAAGCCTTAAGGGTGGATCATGCTTTGGCTGGAGTTAAGAGTGGAGAACGCCAATAAGGATAGAGCAGAGTTAGGTAGTAAGGGAGGAGATGAAATCAGAGAAACGTGCCACAACACGTAAGGCCCTCGTTGGAAGCCCCTGTGATCACTTTGTGTGTGTGTGTGTGTGCGTGTGTGTGTGATGGGGAAGATTTGGGGTAATAATATGGGTTGTGGGGTAATAATATGACCTGACTTAAATTTTAAAAGGTCACACTGGCTGCCTTCTGTTTAACTGGCAGGTCAATAGTGAAAGTAGACAAACCAGCTAGGTGTCCATTGCAACAGTCTAAGTAATACATAATGACCTAATAGTAGATGATAGCGATAGAGGAGGTGAAAGGGGTCAGATGATTGCACCCTGGCCTGGTCAAAAATCCCCGCGCCTGGCAGCCACCTTTCCAGACTTCTGCAAGCTTCCTTTAGGTGTCAGAACGGAGCAGAGCGCACAGCACCAAGCCCATTCTGGGGAACCCACAGCACACCACCCCCTTCGGAGAAACAGCCTCTGGAATAGCTCGGCTGCACCTTAAGCTTCCGAATCCCTTAATTGGAAAATGGGGGAATGGAAGCTCTCGGGGGGAAGCGGGTCTCGAAGGTGTAAAAACCACTTAAGAAAACCAGGTCCTCAAAGGAAATGGGGTTTTCAGAGGAAACCCGGCGACGACTGCTTGTTTCCAGTATTCAAAAGCAGGGCAAAAATGGAGGCCGCCCAGGAAGCTGCCCGCCAGCCCGCCAGCAATGAAGTTTATTTCCATCACATCACCACAAGTCCGGGAGGTCCCTAACTCGCATCTGTTTCGATTGCGCGAGGAACGCGAGCCCCTCGAAACACGCGGCGAAAACAACTTCACTTCCCGGGAGTGCGCACGCGCCCCTTGCTCTTTCCGTTGGCCCTAAGCCCCGCCCCTTCTGCGTCCTCCGAGGAGGGTTGGGAGCCGAGAGCTCGCGCGACCACTCTTCCCTCAGTCTCCTCCAGCACCTCGTCGCAAACGGGGCCGAAAAGCGTGGCGGCGCAGGCGCAAGCGCCGAGAGCGGAGGCGGTGGTGGTGGCGGCCGCTGGCCAGTGTAAGATGGCGGCGGCGTTGGTGGCGGCAGTGGACGGGGCGGCTGGGCCTGGAACAGTCGGAGCAGCCGCTGGCAGAAGGATGACCCAAGACGGGAAGCGGGCTGCTGAGCCTCGCCGGCTCCCGTGCTTGTAACTGCCCCAGCCGGACACCCCCCCCTTGACCTACCCGGTCCGTGTCTCGTTCCGGCTTGGCCTGACCCCCTCGCCCCTGGCCCGCTCCCCGTCAGGATAGGTTGGATTCCTTTCCCAAGCTCCCGGGGCTCAGGTCTTTTCCTGGCCCTGAGCCGAGTCTCCGCCGGGAAGACTGACTGCCCTTGCCTCAGGTCAGCCCTGGGGTTGCCCCCAAGAGCCTGCCCCGCAGTGCACAGGGACGTCTTTGCCCCTGGGGTGACCCGTTTGTGTGCGCGTTTTTACCCCTTAGACTGGGGGAAGCGGTCGCCCTGCGTCTCCCCGTCACTCGGGGCCACCGCGCAGTGTGCCCCCCTCCCCCATCCCGAGTCC
Organism: Leptonychotes weddellii; assembly: GCF_054177405.1. Lineage (NCBI taxonomy): Eukaryota > Metazoa > Chordata > Mammalia > Carnivora > Phocidae > Leptonychotes > Leptonychotes weddellii. Next base: position 134,426,118 of record NC_138374.1, read on the forward strand.
TCGGGCCCAGCACCTCGTACGGAAGGCCGAGGTCCAAGTCAGTTGTTGCCGTCTGCTCTTGTTCCCCTTGTAATACAATTCTCGCAGCTTCCTTCCCCTCACCCCCAGATCTTCCAGGGCACCGCAGAACCGTACCATTTGCTCCCTGTTAGTTGGAAAGCATCTGGTGGCTTGAATTTCTGACTCATATGATTGTTGCTGAAGTCTCTGTAAACAAACCGGCACTAGCGCTATCACATTCTCTCCGGGATTTCCCCCTGCTGTGTGGCTTCTTGTTGAGAGGTTTGGTTATGGGTTAGCGTTGGAAAGATTCCGGTTTTCCTTTTAAATGACTTTTACGTTTTAGTGGAGCCGGGAGATTACTTGCCTGGTTCATTTTATTTCTGTAACTGTGGGTTATTTGTTCAGTAGTTAAGAGTTACTCTGGTTTTAAATCATACTGAGGAGGTCTGAAGAGATTCTGAAATGTATTCATAAATATTTTTATTATGTTTGGTAGAGATACCTTTGCCATTTAAACTTTAACTTTTCTCAGCCCTTCAGTGAATCAACAGACCTATTTTCTCAGGAGCTCAGCCTGGCCCTACTTCAGTGATAAAGAAGGAAAGGTGAGTAGGAGTTGAAGGCATTTAAATTCCTGAGGCCAAGACAGACCCTACCCTGATGCTCAAGTGCTGACCGCTAAAGTCATAAAATTCCTACCCCAGTATCCCAGAGTTGGGGTATTGTTCTTGGCTGTGTTCCACTCTGGTTAAATTACTTTGACAAGTTTTATTGTCTGTGGGCATCTTGACTTTCTGTCCTAAACTATTGCTGTGTATCTTCAAATAACTCCATTTAAGCCTAGACGTGAGTGTGTCTCCCTCTTCCTTTATTCATTTGCCTTGTGTGTTGCCTTTGTGTGGATCATGTTTCTTACATTGTTAAAAGCTGGGAATTCGTTTGCCTGAGTTCTGTTCAGCCTCTTGTCAAATCAAGTCTCTTCCCTTCTCAGGGCTTTGGACTGTTGTTTCTGTTTAGAGGAGAATCCAGCTGCTTGTCACTAAAAGGTGGTAAGTGATGCTGCTGTCAGTTGGTGTCTGAGTTCAGTCTACCTCAGAATTCCAACTTTTCAGGACATAGTAGTAAATTCGGGGTTAAAAAAAAATTGGCTGCTCTTTTATAGCTGCTCTGAAGAGTTTTTGGTGAGCAGAGGAATCATCCTGTGCATTTAGCAGCATGGGCCAGGGCCAAAGAGGGAGTACTAACTCCCTACAAGTACTGAACATACTTGTAAATGTAATCTTTGTAAGACTCTTAGGTTTCTGGTAGCAGAGAATAGTGCTGTGGTTGACGTCCGTGGGATGTGACAGAAGAGCTGAGTGGCTCTGGAAGGTAGGCCTGGCTGATTCTTAATACCTTTATGATATGTAGTAGGTAAAGGTTGAGTGTGACACTGGTAAGTTTTGTTCCTCATGGTGTCCTGATTAGAAAATGAACTGGAATAAGATTATTATTGGTGGCATGTATGTGTATCAGTAAGATGTAAAGAGATAATACAGCTTTGAGAGCTGGACAGACCTGGGTTTAAATACTAAGATTTATTGGCCATGTGACCTTGGGCGAGCTACTTAAACTTCTCTGACTCTTAATTTCCACATCTCTAAAAGTGGGATAAATGCCGCTTACCTCTTGGGGTCATTGTTAGTATTGTATGAGGGAACCTACATAAAGCTGTTAAATGCCTGACATATGATAGACATTAAAAAAAAATGTTTTCTTTACACATCGTTGCTATGGCCTTGAGTAAGGTATGCATTAGTCTACACTTCTTTTTTTCTCTTTAAATCATTTTTAATTGGTCAGCTTAGATGTATGCTTTGTGGGTACACACCTAGAGTTATTTTCTGAACATGACTGAGGTACGTGTTTTGGGGGTTCAAGGTCAGAGGACAGCGGAAATATTAGTTGTCAGTCTGTGTATATCTCTAAATGCATTCTTAGACTGAACATCAGTACCTCTCCATAGTTCATTGCTTCCTTCCTCCTGGTCTCTGTTAGCACATCTGATCAGCGTTGACACAAGGATTGTAATTCCTTCCCTTGCTGCTTCAGTGTTGTTCACCACCTCTGCTCCAGCTACCCGTTATGCTTTTTCCTTTTTGCCTTGAAGAGAATACATTTTTTCCAAGCTATTGGGCTCTGCAGTGATCCTCATCAATAGATCATCAGAGAACTAGACCATGAAAAGGTCTCTTGTTCTTGGAAGTGAGTCTGGGCTAGGGAGCAGGGAGTGCAGAACATTTTAGTTCATCTCCCTAGCTGGACCATCTTAACAATATGATGGCAAAGATGCAGGTTTTTAAACTTCTCTTATTGGCTTTTCTTCTGCATCTTTTTGGGGGAGGTAAGGGCACATGAAAATTAAAAGTGTTGATAATATTGCAGTGAAATCAACTGTATTCATTCAGGCCAGTGATCAAATTAGAGTTGATCAGATTTCATTACCACCATCCAGGGTCTAAATTCTCCTATTGAAAAGTAGACTTTTGGATTGAGGGTTTTGAGGTGGGCTGAGAGTGCATTTTTATTATTTGTGTTTTTATGAGATCTGGAGATCTGTGTTGGGTGAGGGGTGGGGTTGGGAGGAGAAAAGCACATATATTGAAAGAGGCATAACTTTCTTCCTCTCTGTGTGCTGGGTAAGAATCCCTCCTCCCCCAGGGGTTTCACATTCTGAGCTCCAGGTGACATCTTTGTATACAGTGAACCAGTATTCTTAGTCTCTGGACCACAACTGTAAAATTCTTAACCTTTCTGAAGATACTTTATGTTTCAGGGCGTTGAATAAGAATTGTCACATCTTATTAGGAAGTATTTCCTAGTATGGCTGAAGTGGGAGGCTAGGTTTGCTTGTGACCTTAATTCCCACCGCCAACCTGACAGGGCATTTTATACAGCGGTCTGTGGAATGTATAGAAATCAGTACCAGTGCTGTGATCCTTAGTGTTGACTAGGATCAACCTAAGACAGAAGCTTGTCTTCAGAGAGAGCTAAAAGAAAGCAGCCTTTTTGTTGCCAGTTTAAAACAATACTGACATTTCAAGAGCAAAAGGACTCTAGGAGAAGACGTTCTGCAGAAGTGCGCTCTGTTGTGGGAGACAGACCTTCAGATTTTCATGCTCTTGGTCCTCTGTTCTAGCAGGTGAGTTGCAGGCTTTTAACATCATGAAGCAACTAATTAAACTTTGTTTTCAGGAGATAGATGTGTTTCTGGATTGTTTCTACTGTAGAAAAGTTATTCTAAACCTGTCTGGGAATGGTGCAGATTATAAGACAGAGTTATCCAAACAGAGCTTTTTATTGCATGACATTGGTGTTTAAGTTAGTTTTTAAGATTGAATTCGCTTTTTCTTTTTTAAAAAAGCAAATTATCAGTAAGCCAAGGTAATCTACTTACTGTCACCCAATCTGGAACCCAGGCAACTAACTGAAAGAATTGAATCAGCAACAGACGTGGAGGTGGTGACATGTGTATGTTAATGTCAGAGACAGATGCCAGTGATTTTAGCTTAGCATTGCAGTAATATTGAAAACTTTTCGTCTTAATGTTTTTGTGAATAAAATAGAGAAACTTTGTCACTGTTAAGATTGGTCAGAAGTTCTTGTTTCCTTGATTCAGTTATTTTCTTGGAGAAGAAAGTCCTTGAAAGGTCTTTGAAAGTTAGTGTGTAATGAATTTTGTGAATTGGTCACACTTCTTTACAGCAGGCTTTTATCTCTGTCTCCATAGGACATAGTTTCTGGGCCAGAAGCCCACTTTCTCAAGTACTTGCCTTAACCTCTGGAATGTGTATGCTAAAGATAAATTAATGAACTGAGCCTGCTCTCAGTTTGCAGATAGGGCATGGGGAGTGATTAATATGACAAAGATGGCATCTTATTACTGAAATGTATGTCTAATGGATTGTGTTGTTGCAAACATTTTTAGTATCGCATCTGAGAGGTTAGGTATTTGCTCTTGCCCTCTGATGATACTATTTAAGGAGGTCTGTTGAAGTTCTAATGCGAAGCATCCATGCTTGCCTCTCATGTCCTTTTGTTGTTGTTCTTGGTTTTTCTTAGCCATCTGGAGATCTGTAGGCTTCACCTCTGGTGGTAGCCAGGAGGCTATATTCCTCTAGTGTACTTTAAGCCTTGCCACATTATCAGACATGTTTCTAACCTTATTTAGGACCCAGCGTTAGACTCTGTCCTCTCACCTAGTGCAGGTAGGAGGGCACTTCTTGATGTCTTTAGCCTTTCTGTTTTTATTGTTTCATTGTCAGTTGTATCTTTGGAGTGCCACACTTCCGTGTCCTTTCCAGTGATTAAAGAAAAATGTGAAATGTGAGTAGTAAAAACTGGTAATGGGGGGGCGCCTGGGTGGCTCAGTCGGTTAAGCGTCTGCCTTCGGCTCAGGTCATGATCCCAGGGTCCTGGGATCGAGCCCCGCATCGGGCTCCCTGCTCCGCGGGAAGCCTGCTTCTCCCTCACCCACTCCCCCTACTTGTGTTCCCTCTCTCGCTGTGTCTCTCTCTGTCAAATAAATAAATAAAATCTT
>NC_138374.1:134431199-134470264 GCF_054177405.1 Leptonychotes weddellii
AAAAAAAAAAAACTGGTAATGGGGTCTGGATTCTGATGTAAACGTGAATCATTTCATTGTGGAAACAGAGTGGAGTTTCCTTAGAAATGACTTTTCCTTAGAATCATTTAAATTGAGGTAAATGGGCTTAAATATGACCATAAAAAGTTCCTTAGCTGTATTGCTGCTGACAGCACTTAAGAGTTAGCATGCCTTCCTAACATATTCTGAAATACCGTTATTAGGATTAAAGCCAATAAACTATAAACAGAGGGCATTTGGTATTACCAACAGGGAGAGAAGGCATTCATCCAGAGGAGGAATGAAGTTCCTTGTTCGTAGTATAGTTGCTGCAGGAATTCCTTGTTTTCTTCTTCATCATCTGTGAGGACTGCTTTGAAGTTCTCGGCTATCCAGTGAACCTTCCAGGGGGAGAAGAACTGAAAGAGTGGGAGGCTTATATTTTGGGCACCTGGGTATATTGCTTTACCGTAGTTCATAGAGCATGAATGTGCTCAAGAGATACTGACAGAGCTCTCTGATTCTTTAAAAGGCCAGTGAGAGCAGGGAAGCAGATTTTATAGACTTGGAACTGTGTCCTCGGTTGTGTACAGTGTTTGAAGGATTGTTGCTGAGTGGTGAAGCCCAGGCTTCTCTAGGAAATGCAGTCTGGAAGCAGAAATGAGAAGCTAGATTTTGTACATGTTTGCAAAAATGTTGTCTCTAATTCTCTAAACCAGCTCCTGCAGGGTAATGGTATTGTCTCATTTTATGGAAGGAAAACAGACTTAAGTGGTAGAATCAGAATTCAAACCCAGGTCTGACTGACACTGGAAACCCTTTTTTATTATACCTTGCGCTGTCTTTAGAAACCTGGGCACTTCAATGCCAACTGATGAAACAAATGAGTTGAAAGGAAGAGTTCAGTATGTCTTATAAAAGCATATGTAAAGTATAAAAGGTCTGTCCACGTGACAGTATGAATAAAAACATTTCTGAATTGTTTAAGCATGGGTCTCAGTTTGTGATTAATTGGTAGGCTAATGAGTTTTTTAAGGAAAGAACTTTAATGGATGTAACTACACTGAAGGAGATAACTGGATCCTTTTTTGATCCTTGAAGAGGGAGAAAATGGCGTTCTCCCTCCACACCGGAGGTAACTCCACAGAACACTGTTCTGACTCTCAGAGCCTTTCCTCAATCTGCCTCTTTCTGTACTTCTCTGAAGCATTTGAAACCTGGATGGTCCCCACCTTCTTGAAACCTTTTTATCTCTTGACTTCCAAGATGTTTGACAGTCATTATTCCTTCTACTCTCCCGCGTGTTTTTCGGTCTCCCTTTTATTTCTTTTCCTGAGGGTAGGTGTTCCGAAGGATTTTTTCCTTGGACTCTTTCACCTTTCTTGGGTCCTTAAATTTTTGGTCTTTTAGTGAGGTATAACTTACAAGGTGGTTGATTTTGAAGCTTCTCTGTACAGTAATTCCCAAGTCCGTATCTCTGACCCTAATTTCTCAAATTTCAGACCTACCTTTGTTTTCCACTACCTTCCTGACATGTCAACTTGGATTTTAAACATAATCAAAATCAGATTCATCTCTTTTCCCACACATGCCAGCTTCTCATTTATGACATTGATTTCCCCTGGGCACCCCGACTCAGACTTGTCTTCTTGATTTGGGGGGGCGCTTCGTAACTACCGTTGAACCAGGTACGGTCCGCTCTGCTTCGGCAGCGTCCTCATATCCGTTCCCTTCTTCTCATTTCCTCAGCCAGCAGCCTCAGACAGGCACTCAGTGCTTTTTACCTCAACAACTGGAAGGTTTTAAACTTGTTTCTTCTTCCTTTTCTGTCCATTTCAGTCCTGTCCTTGACAGAATCATTTTCCTGAGCACCCCCCATGCACCTTCTTAACTGATCAGCGTGTGCACCCCATGACCCAGCCCAAACAGACTTGGACATACCAGGGTTTTCATCTTCCCTGTATTTTCTCATCCTTGTCCTGGTCTTTCTCAGCTTTACCCACTGAAATCCTATCCCCCCTTCAAAGCTGAGTTTATCTTTTTTTATGACACTAATGCTTGTGTCACTTCTGTCATCGTTGTATATACTCATTTTCCCTAATTGATGACTGGCTTCAGAGGGGATTAGGACTGCCTTGGATGTGTTTGTACCTCCTGGGTTGCCTCGTAGGTTGTTGCAGGACCAGCTTGTCTGTGTATAGATGGGCCACTGGGGGGTGCCAGAGGCCTAGAGTTGGATAAACAAGGGCAGCTGGAGGGCTGTACAGTTAGGTTGCCCCGTGCTGTCAGAGCTTCTGCACAACACGAATAGAGATTAATTTTCCTGATCCAGAAACATTTATAGTTTCTTTCTGCTCCTCTCTCCAGTCAGTGTACCAGAAGAGACAGTGTAGGATATTCACCTTCTCTTAATACTCAATAGAGAGTGGCCTAGAACTAAAGGCCTATCCCCCTGTAAACATGTTGTATATAGTATGAGTTTCAGTTTCCTTGGGGTTATCCTTTGAATTTCAGTGCCCGCGGTTCTCTGATTAATAAACACCATACAGTGGGAGTGTGGCTCGTGGCGGGAGTCAGGAAAGTTGGCTAGAGGAGCTGTTTATTGTGAAGTAGAGAAATAAGGTGAGGAGAATGAATTTAAAATGAGCCATTTAAGCTTGAAAACCACAATTGGGGATGGGGAAAGTAGGACTGGTCGATTCCAGATGGACCTCAGAGCCCAGGGCAGAAAGGCAAGTTTGTCCTGTGGGTGGAGATGGGCCCTGAACAGCTGTCCTGTTATGGGTGTGTTGGGACGTCTGTCCTCCCACGAGGAGCCAGACACTGCGTGACTCTCAGGTATCTGTTCTAATAATAGAAGTATTTTCTACCACCATTTTTCAGTTTCAGAGGAGACTCTAAAACTTCGTCCACTCTAACTGTGGGGGTTGATGTAGGAGAGCTGGGCACTTGAGTTGCAGAGGTCCGCCAAGCCAGACTGCTGGGCTCATGTAAGTCGTGGGGACTCACGGGGTGGGTGAGCTCGGGTCTTAGTGAGAGGGATCAGGGACTGTAATGTTTGTAGTTGTTGATGCTCCCATCAGACCTGAACTGAGGAAGAATTATCACACCCATTTTCCTAGACCCCAAGGGAGTTAAAATGAAAATTCGAGAGAAATTTAAAAAATAAAATTAAGAAGCATTAAGTATACAAATTAGTACAACCACAGAACTGTTTTGAACTACTTTAAGCTCCCAGTACTTTTAGTTGTCACCAAGACGGTGGGATTGGAGTCTTTTTATAAGTTTAGGATTCATCCTGCCTTTCATGGCGTTGCTGGTAAATCACAGGTGGCTTTGGTTGCAGCCAAACTCCTCCTGTACTTTCTTTTTCAAACAAGAACTGATGTTTTGCTCTCATTTACTGTGGCATATTGACCACTTGAGCTAACTTCTGTTAATAGTCACAGTGTTGAGAATTTAGTATTTTAAATTTTACTCTAATTATTATTATTTTTTTAAGTAGGCTCCATGCCTAGCATTTGAGCCCAGCACAGGGCTTGAACTTGCGACCCTGAAATCAAGACCTGAGTAGAGATCAAGAGTCGGATGCTTAACCAGCTGAGCCACCCGGGTGCCCCAGCCCTGAGAATTTAGTATTTTTTTTTTTTTTAATTTTATTTATTTATTTATTTGACAGAGAGAGACACAGCAAGAGAGGGAGCACAAGCAGGGGGAGTGGGACAGGGAGAAGCAGGCTTCCCGCCGAGCAGGGAGCCCGATGCAGGGCTCTATCCCAGGACCCTGGGATCATGACCTGAGCCAAAGGCAGACGCCTAATGACTGAGCCACCCAGGCACCCCGAGAATTTAGTATTTTTAATTTTAATTGTTGGGCTTTGGCCATCATTTAACGCTTTGCCTGACTTCTTGAGGTATCATTTATATACATGTAAAATTTACACCTTTTCTCAGTGACTCATTCTGTGGATTCTTACAAACATGTACTCACATGACACCACCAAGGTCATAGTCATAGAACATTTCCATCACTTCCAGAAGTTTTCTTACGCCTGTTTGCAGTCAGTTCTCTTCCCCGACCAACCATGTTCTGCTGTCTGTCCCTATAGTTTATTTTTTTTTAGCACGTCCCATGAATGGAATCATTACGTAGCTGTCAGAGTCTTGCTTCTTTGACTCAGCATGACATATTTGCCACTCATCCGCATTGCTTTGTGTATCAATAATTTGTTCCTTTTTATTGCTCAGTAGTATTCCACTGTGTGGCTAGACCACAACTTACGTATTATCCATGACCTGGCAGAAGAACATTTGATTGTTCCCAGTTTTTGGTGAATCTAAATAAAGCCACTAAAGAAAACATTCACCTATAGGTTTCTGGGTGAACATATATTTTCATTTTTCTTGAGTACATACCTGAGTGGGATTCCTGGGTTATATGGTAAGTTTGTGTTTGACCTTATAAAAAACTGCCAGACTGTTTTCCACAGTGACTGCCATTTTGCATTTCTACCAGCAGCGTGTGGGACTTTAGTTGCTCCCTTCCTTGTTAGCACTTGATAAAGGAAACTTTCATTGTTATTATTTTAATAAGTTTTAGCCATTCTAATAGGCGTATAGAGGTTTATTGTAGTTTTAATTTGCATTTCCCTAATGGCTGAAAACGTTGAGCATCTTTTCAGGTGATTGTTATTTAGCTATGAGAAGTAGATTTGGGCTGCTGCCCTCTATGAAATCCGTCTTTTGCAGATATTTTCTTCCAGTCCATAGCTTGTCTTTTCATTTTCTTAGTAGTGTCTCTTGAAGAATAAATTTTTATTTTGATATGTCCCGTTATCTAATTTTTTCTTTCACGGTTTGTGTGGTTTATTTATTTATTTATTTATTTTGAATCCTTAAATATTTGCCTAACCTGTATCACAAGCATTATCTTCTTTGTTTTCTTCTGGAAGTTATATTGTTTGAGCTTTTACATTTAGATCTATGATTCATTTTGAGTTAGTTTTTGTATATTGTACAAGTTACAAGTCAAGGTTTCTTGTGTTCTTTTTTCCTTGCCGTTTTTTCCTTTTTCTTTTCTTGTCTTTTTTTTTTTTTTTTTTTTGCATTTGGATGTCCTGTTGCTCTGGTGTATGTGGTCTCTTACACAAATCTTTAATCAATATTAGGAAAAGAAAGCAGCCCCAGTAGTTTTAAACAAGATATGTTTGGTACCTCTTCCACAAAGTACTTTTATACTTTGTATTACCTGCCCCTTTGCTTGGTTTTTAGTTAATAATTTGTCATATATTTGGTTAAAAATTTAAAGCCTTTTTATTGACACAAGAGAAATCTAGGTCACTGGAATTTCTAGGGTAGAAATTAAAATGGCACTTGAATCTTTTTTCCCCCATCCCCCAATAGTTTACTCTTAACCTTCAGTTTGGCAGGGGTTATGGTTATTTTTAGAGTGTAGGCAGTAGAGCTAATCTAATTAAACTCCCCCAGCTACCTGGGACAGTGAGCTCATCAGCTCTTCCAGGCTCAGATTGGTTTGCTCTGGACTGGATTTTACATGGAAATTGATCAAGGTAAAAGCAGTGGATTTGTTGGGAATGTAGTGCATTAAAGAATGAAGAAGCTAATTTATGTTTGGGTCAAGTATGGTCCCTAACTTCTGATTGTAAAATAAGGTTATATTCTTTGGTGATGAAAGAGATTCTAGAATGGTTCCTATACTTGAGACCAAGGGCACCATCATAGCATCTTGCCTATTTTAATTTGGATACTTTAATTCCTGCCCCAGAGTTGAGATGGTTTTAAATTTCTTCATTCTGATAGAAATGTATACAATAAGAATAACAGGTCATTTCCAAAGTGATTGTATTTTATTGTCATCATTTCTTGGCTTTTTGAAAAAGTGGTCCTCCAAAGGGGGAAGGTGTGCACCCCAAGGGGCATTGAAGATGGTCCAGTAATGTATAGAAAAAGAACATTGGAATTTATTTTTTTCTAGAAAAATTAAACTTAGTATTTAATGTAACTTGATTAGATATACATATTGAAGATTCATGGTAAAACTTTTCACTGATCCGGGTTTATAATCCGTTTTGAGACCACTGCTCCAGAGCATCCTGCTGCAGAACTTCTAACATATAATTCTACTTACCTGTACCATCTTGGAATTACTAATACTAGCTTACAAAAAAAAGAAAAGGAAGTCTAGAGAAGGTTAAGTAGCTCATTCATGGTCAGAAAGGATACTAATGGCTTAGCTGATATTACAACCCTGGACTGATTTTCAGTCTAGAACTAATTTTGCTAAACTCTCTGGCCCCTAAAATGTGACCTTTAGAAGCTATCTGCCTACCAACTCTGTGATTAAACAGGGTTGGCATGAGCATTCACAGGGTTGTCCCTGTTTCTGAATTTAGCAATACATTCTGTCAATTTTTCTTCCTCAAAAAGAAGATCTCTTTTTGTAAGAACCTTAAACCACTTTCCCCAGAAGAGAAGCTCTGCAACCTCTCAGTATGGGTTGAACCGTATGGCTCTGCTTTTCCCGCCTCTCAGGGCTGGGAGCTCTGGCTCCTCCTGGTCATGGAGGCTGGGAGAGCAAATGGATTCTCTAGCGCCTTATGTGTCTGTGGCTCAGGCAGTCTGGGCTTCTGTAGGAATTGATGCAGTTCAGTTTTGAGGAAGGGTCTCTGGAGCCACTTTTTCTTTGGAAAGTGATAATGGTGGGGTGGACAGTATGGTATGGTTGAGAGTTTTGCTTCTGGAGGTGAGGAAACATCAGATCTCTCTCAGTTGACCGGAACGTGTGCTTATGACCTGAGTCTTTAATCTTAACAAAGTAGTGCGCTTGTTTTCCCCACCTCACAGGACTTTTGCAGTTAATGTAATTAAGTTAAACCCTCGGTGGGGAAGAAGATATTGCCGAGATGCTCAAGAATATAAATAGGGACTACCAACAGGAAAAAACCAGTGCTGTGTGAAGAATGCTGTGCAAAAATACCTCCTTGGAGTAGGAGGAGGAAAACAGCCTGCTCTGCAAACCGCTCTTCGCTGGTGTTTTTGACGTGGCTGCACAAATCTGTGCTTTGTTGGCGTTGTATCCCAGCACCCTTCCAGGTCCTTCCTCAGACTCGGCCTCCGTCCTGCCCGTGTGTTTTTGCTACTCCCCCGCCCTGGCCTGCGGAGCAGGCTTTGGGCAGCTGTCTCTTGGCAGGGGACACTTTTTGAAGCAACTTGGATTTCTGTAGAGGAGAGTAGGGGGTCAGGATAAGGATGGGGCTGCTTCTGGGATAATTGTTATGGGAATGAAAGGGCTGTTGAAAGATTAGAAGCCAGTGTGCCTGGGTACGAGGACTGGAGTCATAATCATACTTTGTCTTTGACCAGTGCCTTTTGTCCAGGCACTGAAAGGGCTTAACAAAATTCTGGTCTGAATAATATTATTCTTTGCTCTTTGGAATTCGCTCGAGGTGGGAGTGAGGCCCTGTCAAAATAATGAATGTGTTACAGTGGTATGAAAGGAAAAAAGCTAGGTACCCCGATTCCCAGATAGGGCTTTGCCAAACAGACAAATCTGGTGAAAGTTGGTGGAATTAGGTGAAATGATGTTTGCCACTTTTGAAATGGACTGAGATGGTTTAATGGAAATGTGGCCCTTTTCTTCCCCAGCTGTGGACTTGGCGGCTTAGTTGTAAGAGGAAGAAAGAAACCTTTTAGGTTCTTTCTTGGGGGGAGGGTCCTCCTGAATTCTAATTTGGCTCTACTTCTTATAATCCGTAGTTAATACCTGTGCCTGTTAAGTTTGAAGCTTGGCTCCTGAGTGAATATACGGCCCAAACTCTCACCCCAATAGCTCGGTCTCTTCTGTCTCTCTTGATTTGTGCATAAGGTGATATTCAGAGTCTGACCCGCCTCTTCATGTTACGAAGACGTCTTTCATAGAACTTATGGATGAAACATATGACTAAATTTACAACAGAAGATTCTTGCCTAGAGGGCAAGGCTGAAGCCAGCTCTTTGTGTTAGAGCTCTCTGCTTGTAGTACCTGTCACTGGGTATATGCCTGCTGGTGCAGGTTTGATCTCGGTTCCTTCTTTCCCATTTCAGAAATCACTGCCAGCTACTCAGGTAAAGAGATGGCAGTTGACCTCCCAAAGATATGTCCCTTTATGGAATTTAGACATAGGGGAGGGGGATCCAGTCTCATTTTCAGCAGCTGACAAGCCCTGTTGAGCACACACTCAAAATTTTTTTTTTTAAGTAGTCTCTACACCCAATGTGGGGCTCGAACTTAGTGCATTAGAGCACTAGAACAAGAGTCGCGTGCTCCACTGACTGAGCCAGCCAAGCATCCCTCAAAAAATCATTTTTCTGAAAATGACAAAGGCTGTGCATGGTTAAATGTCCGGTCCCTTTTATCTTCTCTCCCAGATTATTTCCTAATTGTTTCATTTTCTTCCTTTCCTAAATGCAGGCTGGCCACAATAAACATCATTCAAGATGTCCAGCAAAGGGAGCAGCGCAGATGGCAAAACAGACTTAGCCAATGGTAAGGGGCCACCTGAGGTTCTTCTTCTCCCCCAAAGAAAGTGGAGACCTGGATTTTAGTGGAGGGAAGAAAATCTTTCCTAAGAGTGGACCCTTCTGTGTTGTTTTGTGTGTAGAAAGCTACACAGGAGACACCCTGAACTATCTGGTACTTTTGTTCCTTCAACTTCTGTTTCCAGAAAATCAATAATAGAGGTGTGCCATTACGAGGAGTTCAAGTAGTTTGGAATTCTGAAAGGTTGTAAGAGTGGCTGAAACCTAGAAGGAAAAGATCAGTTGGTGGTGGAAACAAAGGAGCTGTGGGAAGTTAAGGTTCCCCAGTTGTGATGAGAGGTCTCTTTCTACGGCAGGTCCTAGTTCGGTAGAGATAGCAGATGAGAGATGAAGTTACAGCCTAAACTGACTGGAGTAGGGCTGGCCTGCGTTCTTTGTAGGGTCTAGCTAGGTGTGAATTCACTGGGTCTAGGGCACGTTTGAAGGTAGAATATCAAGATTTTGATAACAGATTATTCGATTAATGCTTGAACCCTGAGCCAACTTCTAAACTAGAGAAATGTCCTTCAAATGGATATGATTGGGCAGCACAGTGTTCAGCATTCTTTAGCACGTTGCAGATCAGGATTATAGGCTCAATTCCAGTTGATGAGATTGGTAGAGCAGTGAAGTTAAGTAAGGGAAAGTGAGATTTTTCAACATGCTGTTTATTGACCCTGTGTTCTCTTACCAGTGCTGTTCATTCATCTGTAAAAGAAAGTGGTTCAGATTTTTCACTGGGCTTCGTTGAGAGACTCAGGGTTCTAGGTGGTTTGAGGTATATAATTGATTTGGAATTTGGCCATCAGCTAGATCAGGGATTGGCAGACTATGGCCTGAGGGCCAGATCCAGTCTGCATGTGGCCTGTGAAGGCCCTTGATAGAAAAAATTTGTTGACCTCTGGATCTTGGTCATTGACCGTTAGGGTCCCCCTGCTGAGCTTGTGATTGACTCTGGCCCTTATGTTAATATGGGAGAGCTCCCAAGTCATCTTGATTGGTTAATCATAATTTTAACAAGAAATGCTAGGAGATTTGGTGTTTTAGTTTTCCTTCTCCACAGAAGTGAAATGTGTGGTGTTTTATCCTTTCTCACTACTCCCAGTTTCAAAGCCAATTGTATTTGAGAAACCAAAACTACTAATCTTTCTCAGCATACACAGCGGTCTCAGCAAGTGTAGTTCCTAGGAACAAATTGCTGCACTTACCCCCTTTTTCTTCCAGTTCCTACACCCATTGTTTTCATGCTGGGATCTTAGTTGAGGTACTTTCTGAAAAGAGCTGTTACAAGTCTCCCAACCTTCTGTGGCCATTTGAACCAACGTGCTTGTATTGTTCATCTGTTTTCCGTGGTGGGTTTTGCCTGAGAGTTTGTCGTGCAGGGGTTCCGTTGCTGCAAAGATCTTTGGAAATTACTGCTCCAGTCCAGGTGACTAGGCTGTCAGGCGCTACTTGGAATCCTTTCGACGTCCTTGTGGGGTTGGATAGATCCTACCAGCGTTGCACATGCCTGGTCTGCTGTTCCTAACAGCCTTTACTTCTGGCGAGGTCAAGTTTGTAATCATCAGGAAAGGAGGCCGTGAATAGTGTTTAAAGTCCTCATTCCCGCCTTCCTTCCTTCATACCTTGGCTTCAGTGTGGAAGTTGTCGTCATATGGCTCTAGCACATTGTAGGAGTGCTCACTGAAATATGATTTGGCTGCTCTTAGATAGGAGAATGCAGTATCTAATTGTCGGGGATTAGATTGCTCAAAGTGACCCAGTTCTTTTATAACCACCAGCATGGCAGACCTAGGATATGGTGAACTTTCCTTCTCAGATATTTGTGTATGCTTTCTGATAAAACTCTACCTCAATAAAGAGTCCTTTAACTAATAGTAGCATTAACATCATCACATTAATGGAAGTCAGAATACATTTATTAGTGAAAAGTGAGCAAGAACCCATTCTAATCACAATCCCCACTTGTCCCTTCTACTTCCTTTGGATTGTTAGTGGATTATAGGACCTCAAGGGAAGAAATTAGGATTTAGGAAGGGTGGGGGAGTGGTGCTTTCTTGACGTAAGAAATAGTTCAACTCCACACCCATTGTCTGAATGATTTTAATCTGTTATTTTCTGTCTTTCTCTGAGAAGATGTCTATACCAACTCTTGCTGGGATGGCTATTCTTTTTTCTTATATTCGGTTTAATTATGTGCTGTGGCTAATGGATGTGCGTCCCAGCAGAACAGAGCTTAAGGTGGTTGTATTGGATGTATTTGGACACAGCTGGTCCGTGCTTTGCAGGAGACTCTTAGGCTGTCCTGCAGTTCTTCACTTGTGTTGAAGTACCTTTATTTGCATGTGGCTTTGGTCTTAATCTTTTCAGTTTCTTGTCCTTTTCAAGATTCCCCTTCAGAAGGTAGTCTTTGTAAGCATTTGAACAAAAACACTGTAACCAAAGTTGGTGTCTGGATCTTTTGATGTGATGATTTCTTGGACTAAGGCGGGGACATCCTTCTGATCGCTCTCCCATTTCCTTATTTCCCCCTCACCCACCTGTTCCTCACTAACATGCAGGAAGCCTGTCCAGCAGTCCAGAGGAGATGTCTGGCGCTGAGGAGGGGAGGGAGACATCCTCAGGCATTGAAGTGGAGGCCTCAGACCTGAGCTTGAGTTTGACTGGGGATGATGGTGGCCCCAACCGCACCAGCCCAGGAAGTCGGGGTACAGATACAGAGAGCTCAGGTGAAGACAAGGACTCTGACAGCATGGAGGACACTGGCCATTACTCCATCAACGATGAAAACCAGGTCCATGACCGCTCGGAGGAGGAAGAGGAAGAAGAAGAGGAGGAGGAAGAGCATCCTCGGCGCCGTGTCCAGCGGAAGCGGGCCAGCCGTGACCAGGACTCGTCAGATGATGAGCGAGCCCTGGAGGACTGGGTGTCTTCTGAGACATCCGCCCTGCCCCGCCCTCGCTGGCAGGCCCTTCCTGCTCTTCGGGAGCGGGAGCTGGGTTCCAGTGCCCGCTTTGTATATGAGGCTTGTGGAGCAAGAGTCTTTGTGCAGCGTTTCCGCCTGCAGCATGGGCTTGAGGGCCATACTGGTTGTGTCAACACCCTGCACTTTAACCAGCGCGGCACCTGGCTGGCCAGTGGCAGCGATGACCTGAAAGTGGTGGTTTGGGACTGGGTGCGGCGGCAGCCAGTACTGGACTTTGAGAGCGGCCACAAAAGCAATGTCTTCCAGGTGAGACAAGGGAGCGGAACAGCAACTGAGAAAGGCAGGCAGCAGTTAGACAAGCCTGAGATGCCTGGAGTGGGAGCTGACAGTGAGTTGTGGTAGAATTAGGCATCAGGACTCAGTCCTGCCACGGCTCCCGTGATGACTTAGAGGAGTTAAATGCCCTGAAAGACCCGTTGACAGCCTTTTGTTTTTCCTAAGCACAGAGGCATTTGGAAGCCTTATGATAGGTGGGCTGCTTGGAAGTCCTCAGGAAGGTACTCAGTGTGCCCGGGGGGAGGCTCTTGAGCCATACTGGGTTCAGTTCCTGGCACTACCCCTTATTAGCTTTGTGATCTTGGGCAAATTCTTTAATCTCTGTCTTTAATCTGTAGTGTAGAACTAATAACACAGAGGACCACGAGAGTTATACAACAGTAGAAGTTAAGCAGTTTAGAACCATTCGTGGTGCTTAATAAACATTTGATGAGTATTTGTTAGCCTTGTCATTCTCTGTTTACTCACCAGCCCCATCCATCATTTTGGTACTGGCACTGATTCCTGGGCATGATCACTTCCCCAACAGCCCCTCTGGTTTCCTTTGTAGCAAATTTCTGTTTGCTTCCTGAATCAAGATAGGTTTTCCTCCTCTTTTCCTTACATTTCTCCCCTAGTAGGTGTAGTCCTAGTTCACCTGAGCACTTACCCTGTACCAGTTCAGCCTTGCAGAGTCAACAGAAATGCTCTCTTACATCGGGTTTTCCTCCCTCTTCTTTAACTCTTGGAAGAAATTGGAGTTGAGCCAACGGTATAAGGCTAGGAAAGCTAAGTTTCCAGCTGTTGTGCGACCAAAGGGATGGGTTAGGGTTGTTATTACAGTTTTCCCCTCTCAAATTCACCTCCTCAGTTTCTTTTGTATGTCCCTTTTCTCATTAATATCCCAGGCCAAGTTCCTTCCTAACAGTGGTGATTCTACTCTGGCCATGTGTGCCCGTGATGGGCAGGTGCGGGTAGCAGAGCTGTCTGCCACACAGTGTTGCAAGAATACGAAGCGTGTGGCCCAGCACAAGGGAGCATCCCACAAGGTAAGTAAGCTCTTGCCCTCATGGTTGTATGGTCTAGCTCCTCAACCAAGGATCTCAGCCAGGGCCTTCCCAGATCTCTGCCCATTGTGTCACCTGCCTCATTTCTTTTGTCCTAAAATTTGTAGATAAAAAAGGAGAAAAAGCAGCCACCTTAAACTTCTTGCAAGTGCAGTATTTGAAAGCTTTCTAGATCTTGTACATTCAGCATTCAGTTGATTATACCTAACCCCTAAGCTGACCAGTGGTTGGTTTGGAAATCCTTGAGGTCTCCTGTGTCTTCCAAACCTCTTAAATTTATTTTGGTTGTATCTAGAACACCTTAACAGCTCCAAGGTCCTAGTGGTCGCTCCTCACACGTGAGAGCTCCAACTTTTCTCTCAGGTCTCAGGGCACAGACAGTACTATTTATGGAAGCCCTATTTAGGACTGGGAATATAGAACAGACAGTTGTGGGGCAGCCAGTGAGGAGCTGGGAGCTGCCTAATGTCAGAGTGGTCATGCTGTAGGAGGGTGGACCTCTTTTACAAACCCTAAGCTGATAGGTAGGTGGACCTGGAATGTCCTTTTCTAGCCCAGATGGCGCAGAAAATACGAAAGTTACCTATTTCTTTGATTTTTAAGCCTACCTTCAACCCATTAGTTAACTAATTTTTACAACTAAAGTGTAAGGAGTGAAACTTGGGCACCATTTCTCTACCCATCTGAGAGTTTAATTGATTTTGTTTGAGAATGAACCAAAATGGTTGATGTTTTTCTTTGGTATCCTTATTCAGATAGATCCCTTGGGGACTTAGTTGAAATAGCAAAACTCCTGTCCTTTTTATTTGAATGGAATAAACAAGCTGTAACAAATTCACATAGAACAAGAGCAAATGGGTTTATTAGTTCCTTTCCTGGGGTTTTACAACAAAAAAGCTGGACATGTCTCTTGCTGAGATATTTAAAAATGCAGTCCTTCCTAAAGATAAAGGAGTGAACTAGATGGCTTCTAATTCTAATCTATAGAAACCTTTGTTTTTTTGTCCCTCAGTTGGCCCTGGAACCGGACTCTCCCTGTACGTTCCTGTCTGCAGGTGAAGATGCAGTTGTCTTCACCATTGACCTCAGACAAGACCGGCCAGCTTCGTAAGTGTAGCAGTAATGTTTTTACAGAACTGGACTTCTTGGCCTTGAAAATACCTCACCTGTCCTAGGTAATACCCACCTCTCTGGTCAATCCAGAGTCTCTCTGTGCCTGTGCTAAGAAGTGGATTGAGGTTTAGGGCGCTTCCTCCCTTCTTTGTTGTTGTCTGTCTGCTGCTCAGCAGTACAGTGCTGTTCAGTCTGCCTTCATTTCTAAAACAAGGCTCGGTTATCTTCCATGTGGGCTGTAATCACTTGTTTATCTCTCCATCCACTTGGGTGCCACTCAGCTCACCCACAGGAAGCACATTACAGAGCAGCTAGTTTTCAGTTCAATTATGTATAGAAACATGTAAACAAAGGATAAATCTTGCACAAAAATATTAGTAGCTCTAATAGGGTTCTGTCATATCACAGTTCCTTTTTACGTGAATTTGAGGCTCATGGTTAAATCACATTCCTCATTAGCTGTGTGATGTCATAGAAAGATCAGAGCATCTTATTTGGATCTGGACAGACGTGGGTCAGATTGCGACTCAGGCACCACCATCTAACCTTTCTGAACGTTTCTCAGCCTTCCTTTGGGCCTAACCAGTCAATATTTGTCTCTCTCATCTCTGTGAGTGTTATGATAAATGTCCTTGATGCCCCAGCATAGTGTCTGGCACCATGTTTGGAATTGATTATATTGTAGCTACTAATTAATTTATTTTTAAAAATTTCAGTTGTTATAATAAGCAAATACATCTTGTTTTAAAAATTCAAACAATAAAGTATATGGACGGGGCGCCTGGGTGGCTCAGGCGTTAAGCATCTGCCTTCGGCTCAGGTCATGATCCCGGGATCCTGGGATTGAGCCTCGCATCGGGCTCCCTGCTCAGTAGGAGGTCTGCCTCTCCCTCTCCCACTCCCCCTGCTTGTGTTCCCTCTCTCGCTGTGCCTCTGTCAAATAAATGAAATCTTTAAAAAAAAAAATTGCTATCTTGTTTATCTAGATTTATCTAGATAACTAGACTTGTTTATCTAGAATTATCTGGATTATTTACGGTTCTTGTTAAGTCTTAAAGATGTTAACAAATCGGGCGCCTGGGTGGCTCAGTTGGTTGGGCGACTGCCTTCGGCTCAGGTCATGATCCTGGAGTCCCGGGATCGAGTCCCGCATCGGGCTCCCTGCTCAGCAGGGGGTCTGCTTCTCCCTCTGCCCTCTTCCCTCTCGTGGTCTCTGTCTCTCATTCTCTCTCTCTCAAATAAATAAATAAAATCTTTAAAAAAAAAAAAAGATGTTAACAAATCTTATATGTCGTTAGCTTAAAATATTAAGTAAGGGATGTCTTGATTCACGTAGTATACAAGTAGAATATAAGCTAATTTAGGGCATATAATCTCAAAGCTGGTTATTACTAGACTTTTATTTTTCTTTATTTTTTAAGATTTTATTTATTTATCAGAGAGAAGAGAGAGAGCGCACAAGCAGGGGGAGCAGCAGGCAGAGGGAGAAGGAGAAGCAGACTCCCTGCTCAGCGGGGAGCCCGATGGATCATGACCTGAGGGGAAGGGGATGCTTAACCTAACCAACTGAGCCACCCAGGTGCCCCTTGTTATTTTCATTCTAAAGTTCCAGAGGGGAGGGGAAGTACAAAGATGCAACAAATGGGCTGTTTGTTTGGTCTGCTCTGGTAGAGAGTTGGGAAGCAGAGTGGAAGCTTATTCTGTCTGCCAGGTCATAGGAAAACCACCATTAGACCACAAGGAGTTGGGGACCATATGATGGGCAAAACAGATGACTTTGGCAGATTATTGAATTTGGAATGAAATGACATAAGCAATGGCTCTGGATGCAAGCACTGATAGATGGGATAGAAATTCAAAGAGGGAACATAGGAGAAACTTGAAGTAGGAGGAGGCCCAGATCCTGGATTTGGGGAATAAGAGACTGAATTTTCAAAAAGTTTTTGCTTTAGGGGTTGAAGAAGTAGTAGAAAGCTGAGGTGGGGGACTGAATGTAAGGTCCTGGCTGGAAAATACAAGCTATCCTTACATGTTAAGCTGGTGTGTGAACATTCACTTACATCAGAGGCATTTTTGTGTGAAGCTGGCATAATGGGAACTTTTCTTTTGTGTATTTATGATAGCTAAGTCTCTGGAAGCTGGTAAGATTGGCTGACATTTTAGGAAAAGAGTTGGATTTGGAGCTGTGGGTGGGATATTCCTTTAGCCAGTGGAAGCCAATTTGAAATATTCTTCAGAGGACTTCTTTGGTCTGATCTGTAGTTCTTTTTCCCTTTTTGTTGGAACATACCTGCTACTAAAAAACCCTGCAAATTTAAAGGCAAAATTTGGTAAGTTTGTTTCTTATGTTTTCATGTGCTCCCTCCTTCTGATGTGAAAAAAAAATTTTTTTCCCTTACTGCCATGATTGATTATTTTTATAGCACCTCTGCAAGTTCCCCAGAGAGCCCAAGGTACTCTGCATTTATCCATTGGGAGAGAGAATTTTTCATTTCAGAGGAATAAATTGAGGCATTAGAAATATTGAGCTGATCGTCAGGATTACAGGATGGTGGAGCCCTATTTCATAATCTATCCCTTCAGTTTTTTCCTTTTGCTTCCACATGGTGGTCAGCTTTTGTTTGTCTGACTCTCTCCTTCTGAAAATCCACATTGCTGAGAAAATGAGATGATCTTGTGAAAAGCAGAAGCATCTGCTTTTCCCCATCTAAAACCTGATTAGAGCTGCCTCTTCTCCACTGCTAGTTTTGTTCCTTAAACTCATTTTGGATGTATTTTCTACCTTGTGTTTTTGAGGGTTGTGTATGTGTGTGTTTTCCCTAATGGCATTCATTTTTAATGATCTTCATGCACCGTTTCTTTTTTAAAGATTTTATTATTTATTTAAGAGAGAGAGAGCGCTCAAGCACACAAGTGGGGCAGGAGGGGCAGAGGGAGAGGGAGAGGCAGGCTCCCCGCTGAGCAGAGAGCCCTATGCAGGCTCGGTCCCAGGACCCTGGGATCATGACCTGAGCTAAAGGCAGATGCTTAACTGACTGAGCCATGCAGGCACCCCCATATACTGTTTCAATGGAAAGCTACAGAGATTTTAAAATCAAGTAAAATCTCTCCATTTGCTTAGAGCAGTTCTAGGCTGGAGGGACTTTGACCATGCAGAGAGGATGAAATGATATTACATTTCTTTACAGAGAAACTCGTTGTCATGGTTATATTTCTTTCAGTTTCCATAACAACAGAATGAGCAAAACCTTAGAATTAAAAACAAAAGCTAGAACCTAGCCCTTTCCTTCCCTGTCTTTCCTTTCCTGTAAATTTACTAATCTCTATGATACCATATTTGACTGGCTGGACACTTAGATTTGGGAAGAGTATTCATAGTGCCACCCTTAAGATGGGACAGATATGGCTTTTAGCCAGAATCTTCTGGCTAAAACTCTAAAATTTTATAGGGTTTTCCTCAGGACCCCAATGCCCTCTTAAGGATCGCCCTTTTTTGTGGTACAACCAGAGGAGTAATTTAGAGGTGACTTTCCAGCTTTAGAGACAGCTGTCTTCATAAGAATCTCCTCTCCTAACTTGCTTCAGATAAAGGAAGAATGCTGCTTTCCTTTGGACTGTCCCTGTGCTAGAGATGTGGCTTGTCATTCTTAAGTGTGCATTTTTAGAGCTGGGTTGTGACACTTCTGTGGAATCTGAGAGGTAGATTCTTTTTTTTTTTTTTTTTTTTAAGATTTTATTTATTTGAGGGGTGCCTGGGTGGCTCAGTCAGTTAAGTGTCTGCCTTCGGCATGGGTCATGATCCCAGGGACCTGGGATCGAGCTCTGAGTTGGGCACCCTGCTCAGTGGGGAGACTGCTTCTTCCATCTCCCTGTGCCCCTCTCCCCTGCTTTTGCCTTCTCTCTCTCTCTCAAATAAAGATCTTTTTTTTTTTTTTTAAGATTTTATTTATTTATTTGACAGAGACAGACACAGCGAGAGAGGGAACACAAGCAGGGGGAGTGGGAGAGGGAGAGGCAGGCTTAACGAGCCGCCCAGGCGCCCCTGGGAGGTAGATTCTAACCTTAAGGGCTTTTCTGGCCACTGTTTTTATGACTCATCCTCCTCTTTCTCCCTGCTCCCAGATGATTGGGAGAATGTATTTATATAATATGGGAAGATGTGGGTGGTATTGTCTGTTTAATGATAGGTTATCATCATGTTGGACTCCAACTAAACTGACACTACCTGAGGAGCAATATTTTTACATACTTTAATTTACACGTCTTGAGGAATACCATAAAATGACTTCACTACACGTTTGTTTTTCCCTCCCCAAGGTAGCATTTATTAAATATACGTGGAGGTGATTTTTGTCTTTTTCTTGTTCAGTGTTCAAAACAAACAAAACCACTTTTTTCTTTCTTTCTCATTGAGAATCTGGTCTTACTAGCAGCTGTGTCTGCATTACTCTCTGTGCTCTCTCTTGCCATGACCATCCTGGTCTTTTAGAGAATATAACTTTTACACTTTTCTACTCTTAAAGGAAACTGGTGGTGACAAAAGAGAAGGAGAAGAAAGTGGGACTGTATACGATCTATGTGAATCCTGCCAATACCCACCAGTTTGCAGTGGGTGGACGAGATCAGTTTGTAAGGTGAGTCTGGCTCTTTTGTGTCTTTGAGAGTTTGAGACTGATGCATTGGGTACCAGCAACTATTCTTTGTGGAACAGTGTGAATGGCCTCGGAATCCATTAACCACCATCTTGAATTTTTTACCATCTTCCAAAGAGTTTAAGCTTCTTCTGAGCATTCTGTTCCCTGATGTAACAGTAACAATCCCTGAGGGATAGCTTAACTTATTATAGAGAGTGTCAAGTTGGGTTTTTTTTTTAAGATTTTATTTGTTTGAGAGAGAGAACGAGAGAGAGCATGGGGCAGGGGAGGGGGCAGAGGGAGAAGCAGACTTCCTACTGAGCAAGGAGCCTAACGCCGGGCTCGATCCCAGGACCCTGGGATCATGACCTGAGCCAAAGGCAGATGCTTAACTGACTGAGCTACCCAGGCACCTGAGATTGTCACGTTTTAAGGAAGTTTGATGAATTGTGACCAAGGTCCCCACATAGCAGCTAAGACATAAATCCAGGTTTACTAACAATTGATGTATTAGTAAATATTTTCCACCGTTTTTTGTATATAAATTAACGTGTACTAGAAATTTTGAATGCTGGTTTCAGATACAGAAATGATTTGAGTGGGAGTACTCAGTGTGAACTCTTGAGTTTTTGACTCCCACTGTCATGAACCAGTTTTCTTTCTCTGTAGTGATGTCTTTGTTACTGGGAACGTTTATTGTAACACTGGCTATTGAGGCATATCCTAAGGAAAACAAGAGTTCAGAGGTTCAATCCCCATGTGTATCACTTAGTTTCCTTCTGGCTCTTAGTCACAAACTGTATCCCCTCCCTACCCAGGTGGCTTATTTGAGCTCTGTTTCTGTGATTATACCATCCCCCTTTGCTGAGGGATCATCAGTTTGAAAAGGAGGAGGGAGAGCATCACTAGAAAAATGAATGACATTTTGCTTTCCTGATTGAGGGGTGAAAAGCATTATCTTCCTTTTAAAGTAAGAGCACATTTTTATAATTGTATTCTGAAATTAATTTCACTGGTAAGTATCATGGGGGTAGAGTAAGTTTTTAGAAATACATGAGAGATGACCTTCCCTTGTTCAGGAATCCTGCCACAAGAGAATTAGACAACTTTGTGCCTGTCTATTTTCCTGTTTCCCTTGCTTTCCAAATTCCTGTCCTTTATTCACCCAATGGCAAATGTGTAGTAGTTTTTTTGTTTTTTTGTTTTAATAAGAAGCTGTTGATCAAAAAGGGTCGTAGCTGTCAGGTGCTGCCTCCTCCAAATGGAGCATTTACTGAAATTCCTAGTTTGGATTTCCTCCTTAGAGCTCTGGATGGCTTGAAAAGTCTGTATCTGTAGATAATTCAGCCAGTAGGTCCTTGATGTTTGGAGGAGACTGGAACAGTTGGCTTTATCATGAACTGCAGTTGATAATGCCTTAATCCAAAGCTGATACGTTGGCCAGGGTTAGACTAAGGCTGGAAGTCAGTTTTAACATTTTAGCACATGGAAGAATACTTAGATATTCTGTCTCTTATCAGCTCAATATCCTCTGTCCCTTTGTACATTGCAGATTTTCAGCAGATGTAAGCTATTCACTTGGCATGTGTAGATTTTGAGGCACACTGACCCTGTGCAAGCAGATGGCCCTTTGAGCACCCTAGATCTTCTCTGACATTAGGCTCATTCAGTTTCTCTGGCACCTCTTCAATTCAGCCAGTTGAGTGTTTTGGGATTTCCCCTTTCTGAATATTTCTTTGAAAGAACCTAAAGAGCTCGCCTTCCAGTACAAATCTGAAAATATTTTTGGTGAATATTTTATATCCTAGTACCATTAGCTTTCATTTCTAGCCTGAAGGAATTCCTTCAAGGGAATATAGAGAAATCACTTACTCATCCTTAAGGCCTTTGCATCATGAATACTGAATTTTGGTTTAGTATTGTGAAGAAGCATTTAAAGGAAACCTAGAGAGACTTGCTTTTTGGCCTATAACCGAAAAAAAGGGTGGGGGGAAGAAAGGAGAAAGTAGACAAGTAGAGGTGGTGGAGGTGTGGGTGCCTACTACTAAATCCTATTTGGGTTGGTTTACGAATTGACAAGAGTGAAGAAAAGGAGAATGTATCAGATGAATGAATCCTGTGGTGGTTGGTTGACATGTAAATTTATCGGTAAAGGATTTGGTATAGGCCCTGGCTCATAAATAATAAATAGTCCCTTTGCTTTTCTGTCTTAGGCTGATATCAGCAACACCGAGAGAACACTAGATGAAGGGCAGGTGGGGTGGTGGGGGGAGAGGAGGTGAGGAAGGAAGAGAGAGGCTTAAGGTAACAAGGTAGTACGGTACCTGGAGGCCTGTGGAGATGCCATAAGGGTGTTGAGACAGTGCTAAAACCACTCTTTATTTGATTTAAAATGTGTGAAGGGCATAGGAAGAATCAATATTGTGAAGATGTCAACTTCTTCCCAACTTGATCTGTTGATTCAGTGCAATTCCAGTAAAAATCCCAGCAAGTTATTTTATGGATATTGATAAACTGATTTTAAAGTTTATATAGAGAGGCAAGAGATCCATAAAAGCCAACACAGTATTAAAGGGGAAGAACAAAGTTGGCGGACTGATGCTACCCAACTTCAAGACTTCCCGTAAAGCTACAGTCATGGAGATGGTGTAGTATTGGCAGAAGAATAGACAAATAGATGAGTGGAATAGAATAGAGAGCCCTAAACAGACACACGTAAATATAGTCAACTTATCTTTGACAGAGGTGTAAAGGCAATACAGTGGAGCAGAGATAATATCTTCAACAAATGGTGCTGGAACAGCTGGGCATCCACATGTGAAAGGAATCTAGACAGACCTTATACCCTTTACTAAAACTATCTCAGATGGTCACAGACCTAAAAGTAAAACCCCAAACAATAAAACCTCTAGAAGATCACATAGGAGAAAACCTGGATGACCTTGGGTATGGTGATGCCTTTTTATTTTTGATTTAATAAATTTTTATTTTCCAAAATGTACAGTTGGTGGGCTGTGTTCATGCAGCTTCACTAGCAGCTAGGGCATCTCTACCCTTGGTGTTTCTGGTGTAAGTTACTTGAGCTCTGTGCTTTGAAACCGGTTTAATAAGTACTTCACTAAGGAGCTCCTGAAGGGCTGCCCTGGCCAGAGGACCTCAAATCTTCAGTCTCTCAGAGACAACAGCTAGAGTTAAAAGCTTATAGTTGGGAACTTCCTTATAGAGTTAGTCTTATGTCGCTTTGTCAAACAAGACCAGGTTACTGAGTTTGTCCCAAACTTTGCCTTTGGACCACTTCTTTTTGGCCTTGCCCCCAGATTTGTTCACTGGGTCTTTGTCTTTTTTGGCCGACTTTCTGGCATCTTTCTTCTTGTCGTCCTTGGGAGGCATTGCGAAGCTTGGAGAGCAGCGGCCACACCTGCAGCCTTGCTCAGATGTTGAATAAAAAGTGGTGATGCCTTCTTAGATACAGTAACAAAGACATGATTTGTGACATAGTTGATAAGGTACACTTCGTTAAAATGAAAAACATGTGCTCTCTGAAAGACACTGTCCGAGAGAATTAGAAGACAAACCACAGGTTGGGATTAAATATTTGCAAAAGACATATCTGATACAAGACTGTTACCTAAAATATATGAAGAACTCTTAAAACTCAACAAGAAAACAGCCCGATAAAAAATGGGTCAGAGACTTAACAGACACCTCACTGAAGAGGGTATATAGATCGCAAATAAATATATAAAAAGATGTTCCATGCCAGTGGAGACAGTGAGACAGTGGAGACAGAAAAGGAACACAAGCAGGGGGAGTGGGAGAGGGAGAAGCAGGCTTTCCGCCGAGCAGGGAGCCAGATGCGGGGCTCGGTCCCAGGACCCTGAGATCATGACCTGAGCTGAAGGCAGACGCTTAACGATTGAGCCACCCAGACGCAGCCCCCCCCAAAAAATTTTTTTTAAATGTCAAGGTCCTGTCCTATGGCTCAGAAAATAGGGGAAAAAATTATATTCATCTTTGTATCAGCACTGTCCAGTCCAGGAGCTGGCCAACTGTACTGCCTGTTTTATTTGTTTTGTTTTTAAGATTTTATTTATTTGAGAGAGAAAGAGCAGGAGCTGGGGCAGGGGTAAGGGGAGAGGACTCGCAGACTCCCAGCTGAGCGGGAAGCCTGATGCTGGGCTCCATCCCAGAACCCTGAGATCATGATCTGAGCCAAAGTCAGATGCTTAACTGAGCCACGCGGATGCTCCTGCACTGCCCGTTTTTTTATAAATAAAGTTTTATTGGAACACAGCCATGGTCTTTCATTTACATATTATGCAAGGCTGCTTTCATGCTACTATGGCAGAGTTCGGTAGTTGTGACAGGGACCACATGGCCTGCCAGCTTAAGATATTTACTATCTTGCCATTTAAGATCAAGCTTGCCAACCCCTGGTCTAGCGTCCTATCTAGAATATAGTAGGTTCTTCTTAAATAATTATGGAAGAAAGGGGAAAGAAGTTAAGGATTTGCTCATAAAGAGGAAGGGCAGAGAGCCTTAGATACTGACGAACACTGAATGGTCCATACACCAAAAATATTGAATACTTAAATATGTTTTACTAACTTGCTGACTTACAAAGTTTATGATGGCTTAGTGACATTTAAGAGCTGTTGATTTAGATTTTGTTTAGAGGAAAAACATCAGATTATCAGATGCTGTGTTTGCTGAGGAGGAGTAATTGGCAGTACAGCAGTCTCCTGTTTGTCTTTTCGTTTTTGGGGGTTCATTTAGTAAAGATTTCCAGATAATTCTCTTAATGCAGGATATTAAGCAAGAAGTTGTGGAGAATACAAACATGTATTGATTCATTCATCTATTCATCCAGCGTTTACTGAGCATCTCCTATGTGCTAGACACACACTTGACTAGACAGACTTTGGCTTTAAGGAGCGTTTTGGAGAAACGCGTGTATTAAGGATTGAAAATATTAAGAAAACGCCCAGGATTACTCAGCTACTCAGTAGCAGACTACTAAGTAGCAGAGTTAGTATTTGAACTCCGATCAGACTCCTTAAACATGGGAGAAACCATTTCTCCCATGCTGTTCTTTCTCACAGAGGAAATACTCAAAATGGGAAATGAGTATTTCATTTCAGGTAGAGGGGCCGGTGCGTGTAGAGGTAGAAACCCCAGCTGTGACACGGTGTGTTCAAGGAAGCCTTGCTTTTTTGTTTTGTTTGTTCTTGTATCACATATAGGATCTTTGAGAAGAGATGGAGAGTCCTACTAAGGAGTTTGGACTTTATTTAGTAGAAAATACAGAATCACTGAAGAGATTTTAAGCAGGGAATTTACATAAAATGTTGCATTTTAGAATAATTCTGGGGACAGCATGAGCAAGGAAGTCAATTAGAAGGATACTACAAATAATCTAAGCAAAACCTCCCTGTAGGTCATAGTTTGCCTACGTACAGTCAGAGGAGAACTTCAGACCAAACCTCTGGGGTATATCAGCATTTAAGAGCTAAAGACAGACAAGCTCATGAACACCATGAAGGGGTGGTTGACCATCAAGGAAGGCAGCGGTTTTAGGGAAGGCGTAGTGAACGATGTCAAGAGGAGAGAGAGACTGTGGGTGGAGGCTGTCAGGCCACTGGTGACTTGAGCCAGGGAAGTCTCACTGGTGGGTTGAGGGCCAAAGCTAGATTGGAATGGATTGAGAAGGGAACAGGAAATGAAGTGAAAACACTGAATGCAGATTGCTCTTTTCAGTAATTTGACTACGAGAGGGAAGGACAGAAAAAGCAGTAGTGGGAAGTCGGCAGAGGAGGGTTTAGGAAATGGGCAGATAGGCACGAGGAAGAGGTTGAGGACCCACGGAAAGAGGTCCTCGGAGGAGTGGAAAGAGCAGCTATGGGGAGGAAGCACACAGGCGGTGGGTTGTTGCTCCTGTGTGTCCAGCACCTGGCAGGATACCCGGCTGATGACATCTGTCCTAGGTGTTGGAAGGAATGGTCAGAGTTTGGATCGCAGAGATGAGGAAAGGGGACACTGTTTGGATGGGAATAAAGGCAAGAGAGAAGAAGTCTTGAGGAGATCCTGGGGGGGTTTGTAATCATCACTGTGAGGAGCGAGAGGGAGACCGGGCCAAGTCAGAGGCCAAGACAGGCTTGAAGACCCACGGACTTCTAGGAGCGGGGCCTCTGTAGCAATAAAGGCTGCAATAAAGGACTTACTTCAGTAGAAATAAGTAGTAAGCGATTCAAAGCTGAGAGGAGAGAGAAGGCCCTTCAGGTTAATGTGATTTAGAATTAGCGCTTGAACTGGGGAGTGTCTGGATAAGAGTCAGGATTCAGAAAGGGCTGGGAGAAGGAGGGCCTTCAGGGAAGAGCGGGAGCCAGAATCTTAGTGGGGTGATGTCCTTTATCTGTCCTGACATCCAGCTGACTGCTGTTCTTGCCACTACTTTGCAGTTCAAGGGGTCACTTTGTAAGTTGTTGTTTTGGTTTGTTTTAAGATTTTATTTATTTATTTGACACAGAGAGAGAGAGAACACAAGTAGGAAGAGTGGGAGAGGGACAAGCAGGCTCCCCGCTGAGCAGGGAGCCCGATGTGGGACCCAGTCCCAGGACCCCGGGATCATGACCTGAGCTGGAGGCAGATGCTTAACCACTGAGTCACCCAGACGCCCCGTTTGTAAGTTTTAACATTCTATTGTTTCTTCCATTATAGGATTTACGACCAGAGGAAAATTGATGAGAACGAGAACAATGGAGTGCTCAAGAAATTCTGTCCTCATCACCTGGTAAGATTCATGAGGGGCCAGTGGTTCCCAGCTTTCCTGACTCAACTCCAAGGCTGCCCCCCAAAATGTTGGCCTGGTGGGAGGAGCTTGGACTTTCGAGTCCGTTCCCTGGATTTGAATCCCGGCTCCACCACTTATCAGCTTTGTGCTCTTGGGCAGTCACTTCACCTCCGTTGGCCTAGGTTTTCTTATTGACAGAGTGTAGAGAGGTAAAGATCATTGCCTTGCCCCGTGATGGTGAGGCCCAAGGAGATGAGAGTGTGTGTCACGTGGCTAGCACGCGGAAAAGCACCAGCAGAAAGCCCTCTCCCCTGAGCTGGCCACATCGCACTGGTTGTATTCCTGTCTCTGTCTCTCTCTCTCTCACCCTCTGGGAGAAGATAGTGGGGAGTGTGAAGGAGAACCTGTTTCCTGAAGGTGGTGTAACAGGTGGGGGGGTGGGGCATCAGTCGGTATCTGCTCCTTATTGCAGGTGAACAGTGAGTCCAAAGCAAACATCACCTGTCTCGTGTACAGCCACGACGGCACAGGTACGTGCGCAGGGCCCAGCTGCTAGGCTGGCACGCCCCCTCCGTCTGGGGAGCTGCTGAGCCCGCGAGGCACGCGCCTCCAGTGCTCACCGCTGTGCTCCAGCTCCAAGCGGAGCGGCTGGGGAGTAGCTGCTGACGGTGAGCACAGAGCGGGAGGACGCAGCAGAGGACCCTGGAGATGCCAGGCGCCACTTGCAGAATGCTGCCGATGAGATTTGGCAGGGCCTGCCCTGAAGCCCAGGCTCCGTGCCTGAGCAGGTGCTTATGCGTCTGGCTCGCTCTTGAGTTAATGGGTGTGATCTTCCTGAGCATTCTGCTACCCCTGGGTTGGCAGTGTGTTCTTAGTCTACCCTGGACGCCCGATCTGCCTGCAGCTCCAGCTGAGTGAGATGGGTGCTCTACCTGGGTATTCGGAGGGGGCACCACTGGCAAGAAGCTGCACCCCAGCCCCCAGCTCCTGGTCCTGGCTCTTTTTCAGCCTTTGCCTTCACTGCTGTGTGCTTGTTCTTGGCAGAGCTCCTGGCCAGCTACAATGACGAAGACATTTACCTCTTCAACTCCTCTCACAGCGATGGGGCCCAGTATGTGAAGCGATATAAGGGCCACAGGAATAATGCCACAGGTGAGCCGGTCTTTCTCGTTGCTGTCTGTTGGCCTGGGGAACGGCAGCATTTCATTCAGGCTGTACAGATCAGAACGACCTAAAGGACAGGGCAGCCTGTCGGAGCAGTGAGAGGATGTCCCTCCTTGGGCTGGAGCTTTCACAGGCCTGCTGTGCTCGAGCGCAGGGCGCCTGGAGCCTCTCTCACCGCAGCGATGTGACCTCATTTGGGCATAAGGAGACTTGAGTGACTGTGTTTTTCTTAAGATTTCGGGTAACTTCAGGCTTAGCGGGCTTGTTAGGGAATCTGGGAAAGCCCTCCTCAGTCTGGGGTACTGAATTGCCTGAAATCGGGGCGGGGGGGCGGGAAGTGAGCTGCTAGCTCTAGGGCAGAGGAGGCAAGTTCTTTTGAATGAGGCAGAGGAGGAGGCGTGGTGTGAGCGCCTCCTGCCCAGTCTGCGGCGAAGACTGGCCGTGTGTGTTCTGGGTGTGGTTCCTGCGCTTGGCTGCACCGCGGAGTCACCTGCCGATCTTTAAAGCCTGGCTTCTACCCCCAGACATTCTGATTTAATTGGGATGGGGTACAGCTTGATAGAGGTCTTTTAAAAGCTCCCTGTGTGACTCTAATGTACAGAAAAGTTGGGGTGGCCACTGCTCTTTGTTGTCGACACCGCTCCTAACAGGTATCTGTCATAATTTTGACTTGGAGAGAGCAGTGACTTGCCCTTTCTCTTCTGAGCTGGTGAGGTGAGCAGGAGAACCGGTGCTTGGAACTTAGTCCACAGGCGGACAGAAACTGAGTGCAGTCCCATGACGGCCGTGGAACTGCACAGTCTCTGGGACACCCAGCTTCTCTTAGTAATTCCAGGGAGCAGAGCCGTGTCGTTCAGTCTTGGTAGCAAGCACGGTTCAGATGCTTCTGACAGGCAGTTGTGGCCTAGACCTCCCTCATTCTCAGGCCAGCTGACTGATGGCCCAGGAAGCAGACAAGGTGGTACTAAGGGAGTACACCTAGGGTGATCCTCGGGCGTAGGAGAGGGCTGCCTAGGAGTGGGCAGGGCTGGGGTGGTTCAGGCTGGGACTAGTAAGGCATCACTGAGGCCGGAAGTGCTCCACAGTTCTCGGTGCTCCATAGGGCGGAGACCAGTGAGACTGAGGCTGCTGCTGAGGGACTACAGCCCCTCGGCCCCATGGAGCTCTTTGGGGGCCTAGAAACAGTCTCTGGGACTGACATGATTCTTGGTCTGTCTGTTATATACACACAGTCCCTTGATTTGTTTTGTGGAAATGAAAGGAATTCTTTGGCTCTTAGCTGACTTAGAGTTTGTGAATAACTAAAGTCCCTATGAGGTAAATATATACAGGCCTGATGCCAACTCTCATGTGGTCTCTTCCCTCATTTATCATTTCAGTGAAAGGCGTCAATTTCTATGGCCCCAAGAGTGAGTTTGTGGTGAGCGGCAGTGACTGCGGGCACATCTTCCTCTGGGAGAAGGCATCCTGCCAGATCGTTCAGTTCATGGAGGGGGACAAGGGGGGCGTGGTGAGTATGCTGCGCTCAGCTGGCTGGCTCGCTGCTCTCTCGCCGGTAAGGTAGGTGCGAGCAGGGCCACACAGTTCTCGCACCAGGGCAGCATGGTGCCGCATCGCTGGGGTCTAGCCAGGACAGTAACGGCGGTAGAGTCTGGGGCTGCTGACGTTTGGGTGGAATCCTAGCTTCCTTTTTCTGTCTTCTCCCTCTCTAAGGCATGGTTTAGTGAGGAGAGAAAGGGATCTTAGGGAAAAACCTCTGGCCTGAATGAGGGATTTCTAGGCAGGCACCTTTTCTAAAAGAAAAGCATTGGAGTTGAGGGCGCTCCACCCTGCAGTGTGCCAGAGGGGCCTCCGCTCCGTGCCTTGCGCCTCATCCCGTAGGGTAGCCAAGTAGTGATCTTGTAGAGATCCTGGGTCAGCGGATACAAGCTAGAAGGAGCTAATAGGGACAGAGCAAACGTGGCAAAATATTTTAATTTTTTAAAATTTTTATTTATTTTTTTAAAATAATGACTGAGCAGCCTGCTATGCAGGCTGTGATCCTATCACAGACCGCCTGTCCTTTGAATTCTAGACCGCCTGCACAGAGGCAGGGCCAAAAAGAAGCCTGAGGATCCTGAGTTGGGGAGTGAAGCGTGGTCAGCTTCTACAGTGCATCTAGCTAACCATATATTTTTTTCTTTTTTGAGACCCAGAGTTAGGAAGGGAGTTGAGTGGCTTCCTACTGTAAGGTTTTTGGACCACAGAAGATCTGAAAGAGGCAGTGTGGGAGACTGCCTTGTACCGATTTCCTTAGGCAGTCTGGTGAAGGGCCCCTAGGGAGTGGCTGAGACAGCTTGGTTTCTCTTCAGTTCCATTCCTTCTAAGCTTTGGGGGGTGCAGAGAGTCCAGCCATCTCTTCATGAGGCTCATCCTGAGAGTGCTGGTGGAATTTAAAATGGTTCCCTGCAATCAGGCTCCCTTTCCTTGTGTGTTTCTTGTCCTAGTGTGAAGTTACTTCAGACTGTTTTCTGGTTTTGTCTAAATTTTTGGGACTTGGGGCCAGTACAGATCCGAGGCTTCTGCGGCCTGAACGAGAGGGGTCCCGAGCCTGAAGGTGTTATCTCCCTGTTCCCTGCTTCGTGTCCTACTCTCCCATAGGTCCTCTTCTGTCATCTGCAGGGAACAAACTAAAACACTGGAGTCTCCATGAGAATTCTGCAGTAGGCGTATAGTCAAAAGGAAGTCAGAAGGGGCCAGTGAATCCTTTCTAGATCATAAACTGTCTTGCGTTCTGTTCCAGAGAGACGCAGGGCTGAATGCCCTCCCCCAGGCCAGCACTTGTCCATTCTCCCAGACCACTCTGCAGGCCAGTTTGCTTTCACCTCAGCCAGAATCAGAGTCTGGTGATGCATCTAGGTGCTCAGGTGGGGAGGGCACCTGCTTGAGATGGGTGGGCCCCAAGCCTGGATTGAGTGGTCA
Organism: Leptonychotes weddellii; assembly: GCF_054177405.1. Lineage (NCBI taxonomy): Eukaryota > Metazoa > Chordata > Mammalia > Carnivora > Phocidae > Leptonychotes > Leptonychotes weddellii. The sequence continues at coordinate 134,460,746 of NC_138374.1, forward strand.
CAAGAGTGAGAGACTAGAACAAGAGATAGAGAGACTGTACCCTGAAACAGGGTTCCCGGCTTGTGCTTGCCCCTGTGTGAGCTTGATGATCTGTGTGTCCCCACTTGACCCCTCTGTTGTTTGGTCCTAACTTCCCTGCAGTGGGTCAACCAGGCACCAGCCGCAAGAGCAGATTCAGAGCAGCTCATCATAAAGTAGAATATATTAGAACCAGAAGGCATCTTAGAAATTCTCATCTGCCTTGCCTAGGTCTCTCAACTCTGGTTTTGGCTCAGACTCTAGTCCTTTCTTTGTTCCCATTCAGGGACAGGGGTGGGGGATGACATCAGAGGACAGTCCTTAGTCTCCCAGAGCACTTCGCTGCCCCTCCTATCCCTGCGTCCCCCAGGCCAGTCCTCTTAAGGCTCGAGCTCTTGGCTCTGCTCACGCTTGTTACTGACGGGGTAAGTCCTGGCGTTCAGACCTGGCCCAGAAGCTCTCTGTCGGCTCCCCCGGCGGGCTCCAACCCAGGTACTGTGTGCTACTGACTCTTAACTCCTCTTTCCCTTGGCTTTGCCCTTAGTCTTAAGTCCCAAGGAATTTCTCCTCTGTGCTTTCTGATTTTACTGACATGCTCAAGCAGAGCTAGGTCAGAATAGAGGGGTTAGCAAAGGCTTACCAGGAGGTGGATGAATGAGTTCAGGTTTGTATGTGTAAGTTGTCACGTATCTTTTGATCATATTCTCAGGCAGTGGAGTCCCTGTCTAGTGCCTACTCCTGCTGCAGATGCCGGAAACTTCCACACTGCCTAAGAGAGCCCCAGTGTAAACTTTGCGATGAGCTGACATGGGGAGTGAGAAAAGGAGAAGAGAAATGGGATTTCTGCTTTATTCTTAGGCTCAGGCTTTAGCTTCAGTCTTTTCTGGAGCATTTTTATTTACTTATAAAATGGAAGAACAAAGAAGATTGGAAGTCTGTGGGTCAGTTTTATTTTCCATGCTGCCCCCAGTTTCCCCTCAGCTGCTCCCTCTGCGCGTGCAGGCCAGGCAGAAGAGCCTGGTCCAGAGAGAAGTAAAAGATAAAAGAGACTTTTTGCCAGGGGTTGTTTTTTTGGCCTACAGGGCAGCTGCAAGGCGGGATGGGATGGGATGGGGGGGCGGGTGAGGAGCGGCTAGGACCACACCCTCTTCCTTCCGGGTGCTTTTCCTATCTATTCCTCATCTGACTGAAAGCCCGAAAATGCTTTATTAGCAGCTAGATCTGGGACCAGCTCTTCAGTGGCCGTGGGAGCTGCCTGCCCTGCCCTGCCCCTGCCCTGCCCCTGCCCTACCCTGCCCTGCCCTACCATTTGGAAGGCTGATGTTTCCAAGTCAGACAGCAGGGGGCATGGGTGCCTCCAGACAGAAGGAAGCTGCCTAAGCCAGAAGGCCTGCCTGTCTGCGGGAGAACCTTTCTCCTGCTCAGTGACTATACCCAGAGGTGGCTGATACGGACACCGTGGGTGCCCGCGGAAGCTATCGCCCTACACTGTGCCACCCTTTAGCTGAGCCTGTTGGGCTTTCGGGGCAGACAGCAGGGTGCTGTACCCTGGGGCGCGCAGGGTTCACAAGCATACCTGAGCCTCCGCTACCTGCTCACTCCCCAGCTCCGCCTCTTCCCAGCCTGTGCCTCCCTCCAGTTTGACTCCACAGCGCCAAGGGAATGTAATTGTCCCTGGACTCTTTTCTGGGGGTTCTGCGGCAGCTGTTGCTTTCTTCAGTTTTAAAAATTTATTTGCCATTTGGTGAAAGCCACGGAGAGGTTTTTGTTTTGTTTTGTTTTGTTTTGTTTTGTTTTGTTTTGTTTTCCCCAGCCTTGGGCAAGTTGGAGCTGTGGAATCCGGAGTGGATGAGGTCATCCGGACCTCACTGCCTTTTTGTGAAGCCAGCAGTAAGCTTGGCCAGTCACCCGCCCACCCCTAGGGCTGTGTCTAGGGTGAGGCCACCCCTACCTATACTTAGGAAATGAGAGATGGGCCTGGTCTTATACCCAGTCTGTGTCCAGTGTTTCTTCCACCCCCAGGGCCCTTGGCCCACGCTCATGATGGTTGGGCCTGCCTTCCAGCAGCTGCCTCAGCTCTGATTGAGGACTGTGTTTGCCTCAAGGTGAGTAGTGGTTTTTTAAGCCCTCTTCCCATACACCCCTGAGTTTGTGCTTTCCTTTCTTCCGGACCAGGTAAACTGTCTCGAGCCCCACCCTCACCTGCCTGTACTGGCAACCAGTGGCCTCGACCATGATGTCAAGATCTGGGCACCCACAGCTGAAACTTCCACCGAGCTGACAGGGCTGAAGGACGTGAGTAGCTGACTGCAGATGTCCACGTTACATTTTGAGGCTTTGTTGTCATGGGAAGGAAGAGCCGCCTGCCCAGTTCTTTAAAGGCACTGCTCTAACACCGCCCCCGCCTCCCCCCCGCTGCCATTGCTGTGACTGCTGCTCGGGGAGTAGTCCCAACGCAGGGGTTCAGGGGCAGCTGCGGAGTGCCTCTAGTTCACGGTGGAGTGGGGGTGCGGTGTCTTGAGGAAGAATCATTCTATTTTAGAGCTTCCCAGGCTTCTCAGCGGATAAACCTGGCTCCTACTTTCCTGATGTAATCTAGCTCCCCTTCAGGTTAACAGTTCCTAAAAGAAGTTTTCACTGGGATAGAAAGCCAGTCTTTTCTGATCAGGTCCAGGGTTCCTGTTCATTACCCACCCCCAACCCCCAACCCTACAACCCTGTTTGGTTCCAGGTGATAAAGAAGAACAAACGGGAGCGGGATGAAGATAGCTTGCACCACACCGACCTGTTCGATAGTCACATGCTCTGGTTCCTCATGCATCACCTGAGACAGAGACGCCACCACCGGGTAAGCTGACGTAGGAGGTGAGCTCCCAAGGGCAGTGACGCTCTCGAGGGTGAAACATTCCAGTGCACGCTTCCTCGCTACTTTAAAAAGAGATCAGGTGGTTTTGGTGGGGTGTCCGATCCATTCTCTTCCATCCCCATCAGAGCCCTGATGTAGCCTTAGAAGAACCATCGGGCAAAATGGGCGGTGTCTGCTTTCTGTTCCCCATCGCCACGCACAAGAGTGCTGTCTTCATAAGTGAAGGCAGAGCATGAGGGTGGGGAAGGAGTTGAGAATAGGGTGACCTGTCTATGGCCCTAGCAGCGTGATGGCAGCGCATCTCGTCTGGTCTCGGAAGCTAAGCAGGGTCGGGCCCGGTCAGGACTTGGATGAGAATAGGGTGACCTTTTTTTCCTTGTGCCAGAAGAGGCCTAGGGCAGGGGTTAGCAAACTCTGGCAGTTGGCATGCTGCCTGCTTTTTGCAAATAAAGTTTTATTGGAATACAACCATACCCATTCATTTATGTTGTCTGTAGCTGCTTTCATTCTGCAGCAGCAGAGTTGAATAGTCGCAACAGGGTTATGGCCCATGACTCTAAAATAGTTATTATCTGGCCCTTTAAGAAAAATTCTGCTGCCCCTGGCCTAGAGCATCTGAATTAGAGTTAAGACCTAACAGGCTTGTCCTCGTTCCAGGGAAATTACTAACAAACCTTTCCCATTCTACAGCGCTGGCGAGAACCTGGGGTTGGGGCCACAGACGCAGACTCCGATGAGTCTCCCAGCTCCTCAGACACATCGGACGAGGAGGAGGGCCCCGACCGGGTGCAGTGCATGCCGTCCTGAGGCCTCGTACCCAGGAGGGGCGGGCTGGGGCTGCCAACCCGATCCTGCCTGGACAGCCCTTTCCTGTCCCAGGCCCTTACATTCAGCAGACACGCACTTTGGACTTTTTGCTTTAGATAAAAAAGAAAGACATCCCAGGAGACAGACCAGAGGGGGAGTGAACCTGCGGAGTAGCTAAGAATGGGAGCCAAGCCCCGGGATGAGCTCCATGGAGAGGTGCACAGGGCTCAGCAGAAATGGCCTCTCCCCAAAGCCTTGTTTTTTGGGAGGGGGGAGCCTATTTGTTAACTGGTTTGGGGTAGGGAATTGGGTTTCCTTTTCTTTAATCTCCCTTGTTTCTTGGGTGGGGGGGTGGGGATAACTGGCTGTTCAGTACCAATGGGCCAGAGTAGGGGTGGTAGAAGTGCCACTCTCTCTTTGGTTTAGGTTTTTGGCCTTTTTCTTCTTTATTTTTTAAAAGTCTGTGACAGTTACATTGGTTTTTTTTTTCCCCCTGAACAACCCCAACCCAGGATCTTGTTTTTTTCTGGGAAGTCCTTAGAGCCCCTAACCATGCCACACTCTTGACTTTCTTTCCCACCCATTCATCCTTTGTACTTCCCACAGTGTTTCACACTTGATGATGTGTCCTTCACGTTCTTCTCTTAATCCCATCACCCCTAACTAGGTCTGGTGAGGGAGGCTGGGGGGGTGGGAGGAGGGGCAGAAGTGGAGGAAGAATAGGAAGGATGTGTTACCTCTTCTGTTACTTTTAAAAAAAGTTGTTTGGTGGCAGCAATCTCTTTGCCCTGTCACTGTTAGAGGCCTAATTTTATATCTATAAATATATTAAAAAGCAAGTCAAACTTGGATGTATCACGATAAAATTATTGTCAGTTTTAAATACCTATATATTCTCTATGACTACAATAAAGGGACTGAAAGGAGAGCGCGGAAGTAATAATGTTGTGGTCACACTGGGTTCAGCCCACCCTGTGTGTGTGGCCATTGGAGATCGGGGCAAACTCCTTCAGTTTTTGGAGGCTCAAGAACAGAAGGATCCTCAGTTCTGCCCTTCCCTGCCTCCTGCCGCAGTTTTGGGGTTGGGAAAACAGGAAGATTCCTTTCAGTTCTTTGCCTCAGATCTCCTACCTCTCCTTCTGTCTTGTGGGGGTTCCCAGGATGGCTCTCCTAACCAGAGGCTGGCCCATCTTTAAAACTTGACTGAACTCGGACTTCAGGAAGGGTTCTGCCACTGCAGACTCTCTCTCCTCATACTGTTTGTGACAGGGGACACGTTCACTCTTAGCATTAGCTGCTTGATTCTTTAAGCCACCCACCTCACCCCAGCCGCTCCATTCTTAGTCCAAGAGTGTAGTAGAGAAAGCCCTCCTGGCTTGGCCATTACAGCTTGTCCGCCTCTTGATACCTTGCGATTGAGGGACACATCGTTTAAGGATAAAGATGGCTGGGGCTTGGACACCCGTCTACCATCACTGGTCACGGATATGAAAGGCCTAGTTGAATTCTTGCCCTATTGCTTGTGCTGCTATTTCTTTGCGCCCCCAACCAGGAATTCTGCACCCTGGGGCAGTCTGATTCTACTAGAACAGGCCAGGAAGGAAGGGAACAGAGAAAGGATGGAATTCCCAGACACTCCTTCCTGCTGGCCTTTTTCTTAGCAACTGTCAGACCAGATGTGAGCTGCTGCACGTCCCCCCTGAGGTAGGGGACGTGTGGTGACTGAGTGGTCTGCGTTCCCACGGCTGGTGGGGTGACAGAGTGGCCTGAAACCCGTGCACTCTGGAATTTGTTGTGTATTTTCTCTCAGTAAAGCTTTTTTTTTTTTTTTTTTTTCTTTCTGACTGCTGTTGTGTGTGTGATGTGTGGCCCGTTTGTTCCTCATGGGCCAGTTCTGTTCGTGCCAGCGTAGGTGCCTGGCCCTGTCCTTAACTGCAGTTTGGGCAGTCTGGTCTGGGATAGCTGTGTGTGCAGGCGCAGGCTCCAGCTGGAGACTCATGTGCGTAGGGTCAGCCCCATAGCTCAGGGCCACTTAGGGGACCGGGGAGGGAAGGGCACCACGAGGGCTAAACGTTTCCCTGGCCTCTGTTCCAGGCTGCAGTGAGGGATGTGGGGGTATTCACCCTCCCTTCCCAGTCAAAGGCTCCCAAATCCTTCACAGAAATTCTAGAATCAGATTCATTACAGTCAGTCACCTTTATTCCAGGGTTAGAACAAGGCCGTGCACACTGCAGACAGAGGAGCATTAGGATAGGGACAATCTCACAGCCGTACGGGGGTGGGAGGGCAGGTTAGTCTTTTTAGATGATTTTGGCCTTACAGAGATACTACTAGACTCTGCTGAAAATGACCCTGTCTCCCTCCTCCCAACTCACCCTCTCTCTTCAGAGAAGGCTCCTATTCCTTCCCTCTCTCTCTCACACACACTCTCACATCACATAAATCCTGACTGGAAGGACAGTTCATGCTCAGTTCCCCCCCCTCCCAATTCGACAAGTATCTCTCTGTCCTTGAGGGAGAAGCCAGACAGGGCTGGGTGAACGGGGGGAGGTCCTTTAAGGCAGAACTGTGGAGTACTCCAGGTGGACGTGTTAAGGCAGGTGTCCGCAGCAGTGGCCAGAGGGGACGGCGGGGCCGGGCCGGGCCGGGCGGGGAGGACAAGCTGCTCTCTGGCCAGTCTGGCTTCTTCCCTCTTCCAACAGCCAGTCCTCTCCTCCCACTTACGTTTTGCTCCCACATCTTACAAGCTCTGAACTTCAACTTTCTCTAGTTTCTTGAGATGGCGTGTGAATTTAAAGTTTAATTTTCGTTTTGACTGTGTAGCAACTTGACTGGCACTCCCTTGGCCGTGGCGTTCCCCTCCCACCCCCGCCCTGGCCTAGACAATAAGTTAATGCTAGACACCACAGGAAAGGGCAGACATGGCAGTGCGGGTTTAATATACATATATGTAGATCTATATGTACACACAGTTAGCACGGTCAGGGTGGGGAGAGCATCTGGGCACAGGAAGGAGGCTGGGGTCTAGTGATGTGGCTAGGAGGCATTCACGAGCCCAACACGCCAGGATATCAAGGGAGACGGGCTAGCAAAGTCCCCTCCTGGACTGAACTGGGGGGGGGGGCGGTCAGTGCAAAGGAAAAGGCTCTAATTAGCTTCTTCCTCTCTTTCCTGCTCGGGGTGCTCTAGACCCCAGAGAGGGAAGGTCACCTGTAGTAACCACGCTGGGACCCTGTGGGTGGGGCAGGGTTGGAGCTAAGACCTAAGGAGCTCACTCCTCAGCCTCCCTAGGTTTGGAGTCCGTGTGTGCAACAATCTGAATAGGAATAAAGGGAGTGGCAAAGAGGACACCACTCTGTCTACATCCCCATGTCTGGTGCAGTGGGGCCTGCTCCCAGCATGGGCTCTTAGGGGTGAGGGGACTCTAGTATCTAGCTGGGTGCTCATGAAGTTTGTACTTTGGGACCAGGGAAGGATCCTGTGGTCCTCTCTCATTAGATCCTTGGCTCATACCCATCCTAGGCCCATGGGAGGGGAGCAAAAAGGGACCTGCTGGGGCCCAGGCCCTCCAACCCGAGGAACATCTAGAAAGGATCCCTCCGCCGATCCAGCACGGGGTACAGACGTGGAACTCTGGCTTTTCTTTGCCCCTTCCAGGTGGGGGTTGGGTGACCACCTTCCCTCCCACTGCTTTTCACTAGATGCACCCACCTCGCCCCATGCTTTCCCTCTAGCTTGGCTCCTCAGTGTAGGAAAATACAGGTCCTTTCTGCTCCCACACTTTAGCCATAGAGGAAAGGGCAGTAGGAGGAATGTGCCCATTTCTATTTGCATAGAAATAGCCCCCACCTCCCCCTAAAGTGGGGAAACGAAGCCCCCCCCCCCCAGCCTGACCCCCATCCCCTCACAAGGAGGAGGAACTAGATGAGCTAGACATATAGACAGACAGCCAGAGCGTGCGCACACGCACACACACGCGCACAGTAAGGGGGTTAGGACCAGGTTAGTAAGTGGGTAGACTGGGGGGGTTGCCCTTGCCCCTCCCCTGGAGGCTGGGGGAAGGGAGTGGTCCACTGAAGGTCCAACCTTCCTCCTCTCCTCCCCCTCGCTCAGGCTTTCTTCGGTGGCGGAGCCAATTTGATGATCTCTTCCTCAGAGGGCTGCCGGATAATGTCTGGGGGGCAAAAAGGGAGGTGTCCAGGGACGGAAGGCATGGGAGACAGGCCCACCACGTCCGCTTCCATTTGCCCCAAACCCACGCACTCCAAGGATCACCCACGGGAGGGGGCAGAGGTGCGTGTTAGAGACACGGGCTCCTACCTTTGTACTTCTTGGCACTGGGGATACGGGTTAGCTTGGTGTCTAGCTCATCCTCCTCCGAGATCTTCAGAACACGGGTTCTGTAGTCCACCACCATGGTGAGTAGGTCAGGGCGGCGGGAGATCTCAAAGATGTGCTCAATGTAGGAGAGGTTGTCTGGAGGAAGGCAGGAAACAGGGTCAGCCAGGCTGTAGAGGCCGGCTTCCCCTGCCCTACCAGACTGGGCTTCTGGAACCTGGTTATCGGACGGGGCAGCACAGGAAGAGAAGGAGGTCCTGAGCAGGACCAGAAAGCTAAGACACCAACAATACAGAGGGCTGTTCCCAGGAAGAGCAGGTGGTTGGTCAGTGAAGTTCCCAACTTCGGGAGTGAGGAGGAGGGATTCAGGCTAAATAGAAGGTCCCATGTTGTGGGCAGGGGAGAACAGGAAAATGAATTGGCCTTCCTGATACCCTACACCCACCCTGTGCCCCTTCCACTCTTTCTCCAAGTCAGCGTCAGAATTTCCTGCTAGCACGTGCGGGACTGGAGGGGTGCAGTCTCTAGACAAGGCACGCGTGTGGCCAGAAGGACGCGCTCCGCAGCTGGGCCAGTTCTAGGAGACCGTGGACGCCCTCAGTCCTTCCTCCGCGGCTCCTCCCCTCGGACTACTGCAGGTGCCTCCTAATGGGACCGTGTCCACCTCAGCCTCCCTCCCTGCTCACCCCCCAGGGCCCTCTGGCGGCTCACCCCGCCTGCTCACTCCGGCCCTCAAGACCCTCCATGGCACAGCCTTAACGTACCTTTCCAGCCACTTCTAAACTTACTCGGCCCCCAGGCAAGCTAAGCGGGCTCCCCTGCTCTGCCGGACACACCGGACGCTCCTGCCTGTGTGACTCTGGTCCTTCGCCAAGCGTGCCCTCCTTTGGACCCTGCCTTTGAAATCCACTTGCCTTTCAGGGCCATCTTAATAGACCAACTCCCCGCCCCAAGCCTGTCCCAGCGCAGCGTTCTCTGGCCGTGGATGGGAGAATGTTAGAACGTGTGGTTTTACTTCGATCACTTTTAACTCGTATTCTAGTGTCCTGTGACAGACCGATGCTCTCGCGTCTCACAGTAACACAGTGGTGCCGTGTTGGCTGTGAGGACCGCTGCTCTCAGCATGCTTCCCTTTGCTGAACGGACTGGGCCCGAGAGGCTGGGGACCCGCCCGCCCCCCACCTTTGTCCAGCTTGTTGTGGCTCTCCAGGAAGCTGAACCAGGCACTGCCAGTAGTGATCTCCTCGCTCTTCTCACTGGGGATGTCCTCCTTGCAGGCCGACTTGAGCTGCTCCAGATCCTCAAGGGTGATGTTGTTGGTCAGGTCCTGGAGGAGGGTCCCGTACTCGGCCATGACTGGGGTTGGGAGGAACAAAGGGAGAGGCTGCTGAGCTGGAGGTGCCGGTGGGGTTTACTCTCTGGCACCTCCCACCAGCACCTCCACTCTGCCGGGCGGGAGTTGGGGGGGCGGTGAGGCAGGGCGGAGGCCA
>NC_138374.1:134470764-134480087 GCF_054177405.1 Leptonychotes weddellii
CCCCACCCACCTGCAACCCCTCCCCCTGTCAGAAAAAAAAGAAAGAAAGAAAGAAAGAAAGAAAAAGAAAGACTCCAAAACAAGCATCAGGCAGAGGCTGCCTGGCTGTGACAGTGAGCGGCTCAGAAGGGGCCGGAGGGGGTTGGAAGGTTGGAGCTCGTGTGTTCTAGCTTCCATTCTAACCCAGAAGCAAAGGGGACCCTCACTCCCAACTCCCCACCACCTCATTAATGACTCATTTTGGAAAAATGCCTGGGTGCTTGGTCTAATGGTCCCCTGGCCCCTCCGTGCCCCCCTGTATTCAGTCCTTAGGGCTCCGGTGGGCGGGGAGGGGAAGCAGTGAGCACCCCCCCACCTCTGCGGAGCCTGGTTTCTCCCTTGATTGCCGCCGGGCCTCCACGCAGCCCCCTCTCCTAGCCTTTGTGCTGCGCCCACAGCCCCCGCGCCCAAGAATACCAAGCGGCCGGCTCTGGCCCCCTGCCCAGTTCCCAGGCTGGCTGGGTGGCAGGGGAAGGGGTTTAGATGCAGCTCTGGGAGGGGGGCAGGAGAGGGGCTGCTGCTCCTGCTTGCGTCACCGTCACCGTCTGGCTGGCACTACCTTCGGGACGGCCTCCACAGGGGGCTGGGTGAGGCTGGGCCTCACGGGCCTTCAGCCCGTCCCTCTCTCGTGGAGGTCTTCGGGTGGGAAGGGAGAGAACATTCAAGGCCCTCCTTGCACTCACCAGGTAGAAAGTGTGTCTAAGGAAGAAGGAAGGTCAAACCTTAGGATGAACTTTCTGCATGAGATAAAATGTAAAGCTCTAGTAGTAAGTTTAAAAGGGGCTCCCCCCTGCACAATGAAGAAATATTTTTTTATAATTAGAAAAGTAAAGCATTTTAAAAAGTACATTATATCGTAAGCTGTGTGGCTAGACCAAGGGCCGGGGCAAAGGGCTAGATGACCTTGTACTTGGCTGAGACTGCCCACAAATCACCCCAACAGTGGGCTGGGAATGCAGCAGAGAGCAGGGGGCATTTGGTCTAGATGCAGAGAAACTGAGGCAGAGAGGCATGGCATCGTAAGGGAGGCATGGACCCAGAAGTCCCCATTCCCAGCCCCCTATTTGGGCCAGAACAAACAAGCCTCCCTTGGTGGCAGGCACCGTGACACACACAATGGGCCAGGCAGCAGGGCCAGCAGGACCCCCACAAGCAGGCACTCCCAGGCACGCTCACTTGCACACCCAGGTGCAAGCAGACAGAAGGGCCCAGCGGTGGCCCTGCCAGCCTCGGCCAGGAACAATGCTCTCGGACTGTCAGCACCAGGAACCGTCAATGCCTTGAAATCTAGGTCACGGCAGCAGGCTCTAGAGCCCAGCCCCCACCCCACTGATAATCCCGGGACAGGAAAGGGGGAGTGATGGGGAGGGGGTCCAGGCAGGAGGAATTAATGGGGGGGGGTGGGGAGAGCTTAAAAGGAAGGGGTAGCAGGCTGCCCCCAAGAAGACCCTGCCCCTGGGAGGAGACCTGGGACCAAGCCCTCAGCTGGAAAATGGGACAGCATTTAGAGTCATCCTGTCCTGTTTTCACGTGGAAGAAGAGATTGTAACTAGATCCTGGGGAAGGAAAGTATGTGTGTGTGTATCTCCTGGAAGGAGTTAAGGTTTAGGGCTCTGAATCTAAAACACAGACTTGGGGGGGGTGGGGGGGATTAATCTGTGTGAGTGAGCCACCCACAAAGGCTGGGGGGCGGTGGGTAGGAGCTTTCTGAGAGCATGAGGCCCACACAAGGAGGCCCCCAAGAGGACCGGGGGTGGGAATGTCACCAGCGCTGTGCGCGTGGATGCTGCGTCCTGGGTGTGGGCACAGGTACGGGGAAGAGGCAGTGGTGGGCATCTGTGCGGGCGTGTGCATGTTCTGGGCATGGATGTGTACGTGCCAGCACTGGACGTGTGGTGGTGCGAGTACGTGCTCCGTGTGTGTGTGTGTGTGTGTGTGTGTGTGTGTGTGTGTGTGAAGCAGTGAAAGCATGTGGAAGGTCTGTAATCACAGGCTCACATCCAGAGAAAAGGGGAAGGGTGAGGAGACCCTGCAGAACGAGGGAGGGCTGGGGCTGGGAAAGGGAAGGAGGCTGCAAATGAGATCCTGGGGGGAGGGCCCGGGACTCTGCGGTTACCATGGCAACCTCAGTTCTGGGTGCCACCCCCCCACTGGTCAGGACAATGACACCACTGGATGGGAGGGGTGTGGGGAGCCAGTGAGTAAGAAGGGACAGAAGCGGTGGAGTAGGGCCCCCTGAGGAAGCGGGGGCAAGGCAGCCTGGCTGCTCCCTCCCTGGAGGGATCCCACTCCCCAGGCCTGGGTGTGGCTGCAGGGGCAAGGCCAGTTCCTTGGGGCATTTTGGGGTACAAGGAAGTGGAATCTCCTTACGCGGAGGGCTCTTGAATCTCACCGATCAATCATCGTCCCTGGGGTGGTGTGGTTGTGGTGGAGTTTGGCTCCTTCACCCTCCCTGTCCCTTTCCTCCCGGAGATTCAGAATTCCTTCGGGCCCATGAAGAAGTCTCCTCCCCTCGTAGCCCAGAAGAGTCTTCCTGATCTCTGGAGCGGTGCGAGGCTGCCCAGGGAACACACCAGGCAGCCTGGGCGGAGGCCATTCTTGGGACAGGATACCAGGGCAGGAACCGGGACCGGAGCTGAGGCTGCCAGGAAGTCAGTCCCCTTCCCTCCCGGATCATTCTGTGCTCTGCTCACTGCTTCCTCACACCTTCCTTCCTTCCTTCCTTCCTAGCTGGCCCCAGGTGGGGCCCTGACAAAGGTGGAACCAGCTGAGGATGCTGGGGAAGAGGGGCAGGTCAGGATCTCACAGGCTGGTCTTTGGGGGTAGGAGCTGGGAGCAAGACAGGTGGGTGGTCCATGGGCACTGGGGGAGGAAGGAGCAGGCCCCGGGGCCCTCCGAGAGGCCTAGCCTGAACGGGACAACCACCTGTGCGGGAGGAGGGAGCACCACAGACCTGCTGTGCATCCTGACCATCCCCTCTCCCCTGAGGATTAGGAGCCACTGCCCCTCCACGCACCCCTCCCCTCTGCTTGCAGCGACCTGCGGCTGAGGGGAGGCCCAGCCCACGGCAGGTGCGCGCACCTGGAAGCCCCAGCACGGGCAGGAGGGGTCATGCTGCCTGGGTTCCGGGGTGGGGCGGTGATCAAGGAGAGGCAGAGGAGTGGGTGGGGAGAACACAGGGTGCCCATTTTAAATTCTACCTGGGCCCCAAGTTCAAGCAGTCCTCTAGTTTGTCCCTAATTATTCCCTTAATATCACGCTCAGCTGACTTCTTCTCTTAGCTTCCATTCAGCTTTGGGTGGGGGGCAGGGAGTGTCTTTATTCTGTAACAAAGGAAGGAGGCTCTAAGACTCAGCCAGCCTGGTAATGAGGGGAGGCAGGATACCTGGGCCTCAAAATGTTCAGCTCAGTCCAAGAAGCAGGATGGGTTGGCCCTGGGCACAGAGACGGTGCTGAGCCTTCAGCGCTTAGTCTAAGAGGAGAAAGATGGACCCAAGGTGGGGGCGTCGGGAGATCCTGGCACTGGGTCAGGCAGGGCAGAGAGGGAGGGCTGCCTGCTGGCGAGTGGGCTCACCACTCAGCTGGTGGGGCCTCTCCTCCTCCTGTTTGTTTCCTTCCCATCTCTCCGCCTCATCCACCCCCTCCCTCCAGTCTCTCTCTTCCTCTCTTCCTCCTTTTCCGTCGGTGGGCTTTCATCCTATCTCACTTGGTGGCAGCCCTGAATGCCAACGGCTTCTGGGGCCTGTGATTCAGTGTCCCCATGTGAACACCGAGGGCCACTGTGCGATTAGGAAGGAGTGAGCTTCCCTGCTGTAAAGGGATCATCACTTTGGTGGGGAGGGGCCTGACTTGGTTGGTGGGCGTGAGGGTCTGTGTGAAGGTATGGCCTGGCAGGACGGGACTCCGTGGCCCTCTTCATGCATGACGCTATGTGCACACAGGACGGGCACAGGTGTCAGGAAAGTGAGGAAGTAGGCAACCGGGGCATCGGGCAGCCTAGGGCATCTCTGGCAATTTCCCCAATGGAGTGCTTAGCCACAAAGGGAAGAGCAATTAAAGCTAATCGCTCTGACAGCCCGGGGGCCAGACTCATCGAGAAACAAAACCCACGGATTCAGCATGTTTCCTGAACTCCCCACGGTCTCACCCCATCGTGCTTTCACCCCCGCCGGCCGCTCTCTGAGCCAGTGCAGCCCAGCCCCCAGCCCTCTTCCCACTCCTCTGACCATCTCCGTGTCGCTTCCTCCCCTCCCGTTCCCGACTCTGTCTCTGTCCCTCGCACACATTCTCCTCATTCTCTCTCTCTCCGACTTGGGCTCCATCCTTGGCTGACTCATACTCATTCTTTTTCTCCCTCTCCTTTTCTACCACCCCCTCCTCCGTCCCTTGGCCACTCTGGGCCGCAGAAACCAGCCACTCCCAGCACCCGAGGCTCTCAGTGGACCCAGCGAGAGAGGCCCCCAGCAGCCCTGACCTCCCCACTCCGCCAGCTTCAGAGCAGCGGGCAGGCTCCGTCACTCCGGGTCCTGTCTCCCCGTCCTGGAGTGAGAGCAGGATTTCCTCCCGGCTCTCCTGTTGGAGAGACGGGCAGCCAGAAGTCCGGGGCTGGGAGAATCTGCCCAGACAGTCAGGGTGGCGGCGGGGACAGGGCCGCCACTCAGCTGTCCTGCGGACAGATGTGCCTCCAGGAGGCACATGGAGGCAGTGGGGGGAGGGGGATGTGTAGTGCGGGGACGGTTGTGATTTGCTGTGTGCGAAGCGATGTGTGTAAGAGTCACATGGGTGTGTGTCACCGTGTGTGCTGGCGTGTCTCTTGTAGGTGTGTGTGTCCCTGTCAGTTCCGACATGGAGTGTATGCAATTAATCGGGGCTTTTACGTCGGCTCCTTCTCTCCACGCCCAGCTCCTGGCCACCCCCCGCCCCGGCCCCCGGCCCGCGCCCGCCGATCCCCGCCCTGGCCCGCGGGCCGCGGCGGGGCGGGGGAGGGGAGGGGAGCCTGGCCGAGCCGGCCGCGCGGGAAGCGGGCTCCCGCCGAGACCCCGGGCCGGGCCACACGCACCCCGGTCGGCGGACGCCCCCTCCGGCCCCGGCTCGCCGCCCCGACGCGGCCCGGCCCCGAGCCTGCCCGCCCCCCACCCCCCGGCCCGCCTCTCACCTCCTCGGGCTGAGCGCTCAGGGTGCGGCTCTCCGGCGTCCCGGTTCCTGGGGCAGCGTCCGGAGCCTCCTCCTCGGCTCCCGCCGCTCCTGCCGCCGCCGCCGCCGCTTCCGCCCGCCGAGCCCGAGCCCGAGCCCCGCGCGCGCCCCGCCCGGCCGGCCGGTGACGTCAGCGCCGGGGGCGGGGCGGGGTGGGGGGCGGGGGTTCTGGAAGGCTCGCGGGTGGGCTGCCGAGGGCCGCTGCCGGAGTCTCCCCCGCCACCCCCGGGCTGCGGGACCCCGCTCCTGCCCTGGCCACCTTTCGGTGACCACCGCAGCTGGGACCCTGGGGAGCACAGGGGAGTGAGGGTTTAGGCCTTTGGAGGGCCTTGGGCCTCTGATCCTCTTAGCTGGCTGACTTGTGTTGGGAAAAACCTCTTTCCTCCCCTTCTGGGTCAGGGGACCGGTAGCGAAGGGCCGGAGGACCGCTCGGACTCATCCACACTGGAG
Source organism: Leptonychotes weddellii (assembly GCF_054177405.1). NCBI lineage: Eukaryota > Metazoa > Chordata > Mammalia > Carnivora > Phocidae > Leptonychotes > Leptonychotes weddellii. The sequence goes on from NC_138374.1 coordinate 134,476,447, forward strand.
GGCGGGGTGGACGTAGAAATGCCGGCGGGAAGCCACGTGGGGCCTCCTTGCCTTGACCTGGAGCCCGGATCCGCTCTCCTCTCTCTCCTCGGCCTCGGGGTGATGGCCCGTTGGGTTCCTCTCACCTTTCCCAAATATACCGCCCTCCTGCCTTCCCCCCACCATGATGTAATTTTATTTTCTGGGGAGGAAGAGAGCAGAAGTGAGCTCAGCATGCAAATATAGACGTCTTGCAAAGCCACACTTAGCTGTCTCCTCGCTCTGCCTCTCTGCCCAGGCCTGGCATGGCAGCTCTCACTTCCTCTCCACCCCAGGGACTTTCCTCCCCCAGATTCTCAGCCAGACTGAAAGAGGGAAGGAAGAAGTGGGGAAGCGTCTGTCTGCACCCCGGCTCCCGCCTGAGGGCCCTTGCCTCCCCTGTGGCAGAGTCGGGCCCTGGGAAGAGGTCCGAGCCGCATCCGGTGGCACGCCAGGAAGGCCCTGGCCTCCCCTCAGTGCTGGCCGGGCAGACACCCCGTCACGAAGCCTCAGGTGAGCCCCTCCTTTCTTGGTCTACACTGCGCCCAAAGAGGCTCAGACTCCTGCCGCTTCCCCTTCTCTTCAGCAACCTCTCCTGTGACCCCTTCTGAGAGCAAAACCACCTCATCCTCTGCCATGTGTCTGTCTCGTTTGCTCTGTGTCGTGGGACCAAAAGCCATGTCACCGGCCCATCTGCAAGACTCAGAGAAACGGAATGACTTCTGTACGGTGACAGGCGCCCGTCTTCCCGCCGCGGGTGCAGGGGCTTCACGCTGGCTCCGCCCCTTTCTCGGGCAGGTCAAAGCCTCTGACTCTCAGGGGCCCTGCGGCTGAGATGGGGATGCTGCTGCCCACCCAACAGGGCTCTCCGGAGACTTGGAAATCCTAAGTGTCTAAGGACTGGCTTGGGTGGGCGCTGGAAACGTAGGGGCGACTGTTTAGTCTGGGGCCTTCCGCTGACCCATGCTAGACTGTCAGCCCCGCCCCCCCCGTTAGCACTGTGTGAGCCCAGGGCCCACCCACGTATCAGACCAAGTACCGACTGGTCACACGTTGGTTTCTGCTCTACGCTCTTCTGCCTCCTCCAGGAGCACTTCCTTGGTTTGTCTCTGGAGGGTGACGAATGTCACCTCAGGCCTCCTTCTGCAGCTAGCAGTCCCCTTCTCTCTCAGCAGCACCTTCATACCTGACCCATGACAACCGTCCCCTCTGAGTTCCGGGTGCGGTCAGTTCCTTGGCTTCCCCACACGACGACGTCCGACACCCTGGCCCGAACACCCGCCTGGGCTGTGCTGGGGAGAGTGCAGGCCCTTCCTGCCAGGAACCTGGGCAGCCCAGGTCCGGGCTCAGGGTGGGGGGCGCTGGTATACAAAACTCTGTGTCTTCTCTCCATCCCAAGGCCACCGCTCAGGCTGTCCCAACTTCTCATGGGCTCTGACAGTGAGAGTCGCCCCTCCCCCCCCCACATACACCTGCTGTCTCCATCCTCCCCGCCCTCTGCCCATCCCGCTCATCACTGCCCTTCCTCCCAGCCCCAGGATTAAATTCAAACTCCTCTACACCCTGTGATGCCCCTCCATCCTCATGGCCGCCACTTGGGGGTCTCTTCTTGTCCCTCTCCTCTCTTCAGCACCCCCAATATGACACCCACATTCCACCTGTGCTTTTGATGCTCTCCACTGACTGAAACATCCCTTCCCTGTCCCCTTTGGCCCGTCAAACCCCGTTCTTCACTGAAGGCCTAGAAAGTGCTCGCTTCTTGAAGCCACCAGAGCGCATGTGGCCTCTCTCTCCTGACCCTTTCTGTTCGTTTGTTCCTTCTGTTAACAGGCATTTGTTAGGGGCCACGTTTTTGTGCACCAGGCCCTGGGGGCACAGAGGAGAAGCCTGGGCTCCTGCCTTCAAGGGGCCTGCAGTCCCTTGGGGAAGATGGACGTGTAGCTACAGGTGGAGGGTAGCCGAGAAGTACTGGATTGGAGGCGGAGAGGGTGCAGTGTGACCCCAGAGGAGGGAACCGCCGTGGGCCACCTCTGGGAAGGCCTCACCAAGAAAGAGATATTTGGGTTCAGTCCTGATGGTTCAAAGAACAGCTGCAGGGAGGGTGCTATCAAGCAGCACATAATCACTTAATTGCGTATTGCTTTGTGTTCGGCTTCAATTGTTTAGTTGCTTGTCTTGACTTCCCAGTGAGGCTAATCAGCACTCCCGGTTCTCCCAGAACCTACCAGCGGGGCCGGACAAACACCACGTGTGCGGGGAGAGCTTATGGACTGACAGCAGATAAATAGTTCACTCTTCTCTGGGGTAACTGCCTGGAGGGAGCCCCCCCATCACAGCGCCCTAACAAGGCCCCCCCAGCCCCCATCCTCGGGCTGCCTCCCCCGCTGCCGTGGGGGGTGAGACCTCGGCAGCAGACACTTGCTTGTGCTGCCCCAGATCCTTTATTGAGCCCTCTTGGTATTTGACCCAAATACATTAACAAGAGATTGCAGAGAGAGAGAGCGCGCCCCAGACGCAGGGCCCACCCTTCCTCCTGGCCAGGGATCGGGGCCGCCAGAAGGATGTAGGATTTGAGAGTATGGGGAACTGTGTGTGTCGGTGGAGGGAACAGAGGAGAAAAGAACCACGGGCAGTGGAGGAAACAAATCGTAGGAACAGGGCCGCCGGGGGACAGGACACAGCCGGCTGAGGCGGCTGGGCTGGCGTGTGGGGATGAGTGGGTCTCAGCACTCAGCATATGGCCTCCCTATGGTGGAGGATGACCCAGTGTTCCCGGAGGAGCCCAGGGAGGGACGGGGGACGGGAGGGAGCATGTGGAGAGCGGGCGGGCTGGGAGGTGGCGGCCGCAGTGACTAGTCATCGTCCTCGTCCTCTTCCTCATCATCGTCCTCCGTGTTGATCTCGCCCTCCAGCACATCCTCCAGCCAGTCCTCCAGCTCCTCTGCGGAAGGCAGGTCCTCCTCGTCGTCCATCTCCATCCACACGCTGTCCGCCTGGGGTGAAGCACACACGGGGACCGGAGCTTAGCCCGACTCAGGTCTTCAGACCTGTCCTCCCGCTCGCGGGGCTCCCTCTGTCCTTCCCTCTGTCCTCCTTCCCTTCCCTTCACCTGTCATGGGCCAGGGACGCTGTCCAGGGGAGGGTCTAGGTGGGAGCCGTGATGGGGGAACAGGGATGGCTGGGTTGGCCTTTGATGGGAAACCGCCGGTGGCCAGAGTCAAGCCAGCCACCCTTCAGCTTCTCATAACCTGCTTTTCCAGCACCGACCGCAGAAGCCTCTAGTCTCGCAAGCATAAAAAACGACTTGCCTTTTCCAGAACCTGATACTCATTTTCCTACTTTTGACCTTCCGCACTAACTTTTCCAGCGGTCTGGAAACGGCTCGTCATCAACTGCGCGCGTCCGGACTGCTCCAGGCCGTGCGGTCCCCACTTTCAGTGCCACTCCCTTGAAACCCTTCTCTCTGATTCTCTTCAGCAGAAGTTGCTTTGATTTCTGTGGCTTCCTAGCATTTTATGGGTCTCTTTATGATCGAGTTTATAAGATCTGGCAGTTTCGTTAACAGAATATCTGCGTCCCCAGCCGCACTGAGAACAGTATGAACGCAAAGACTATGGCTTATT
>NC_138374.1:134480187-134488050 GCF_054177405.1 Leptonychotes weddellii
CCCGTTCGCAGCGCCAAATGGGCTCTGGGGGCGCCGAGGAGGGGGCCTGACTCCACATGGGAGATCTGGAGAGGATGCGGACCGGGCCTTGAGGGATGAGGAGCCAGCTGCGGTGTGTGTGCTCTGGGCCGAGCCTCTCCCTCTGCCCAGGCCTGAGACTGGGCGCGTCTGACCCTGGGGTGGGGGGCGGGGGGGCGGGCAGCCGAGCAGGGAGAGCTGGTGGGGCTGGGAAGCAGAGCTGGGGCCAGCGGGGCGTGCGGGAAGGAAACTCACATCGGTAACGTTGACCACTCCTATTTGCGGGGCTGTCAGGTCGATGTCAAACGTCTTCTCCCAGTATGGCACCAGCTGCAGAGAAACCACGCACGGTAACGTAACAGCGTCTAGGAACGCGTGTGTCCAGGAGGGGGAGTGTAGAGGGTCAGCCCAGGGGCAGAGGAAGGTCACTGTGAACCCACGATGGGGGCCCGGAGGGAAGGGGTAGAGGTAAGCAGTTGCAGGTAAAAATCCCAAAATGAAAGTATTGGGATGGTCAGCTGAAGACACTGGCCCTTCTTTCCCCAGGAAAACACGGGTAGGAACCCGTGTTCTGATCCTAGCTCTGCTACTGCGTGACCTGTGACTTTGGGCAGGTCACTTCTCAGTGACCCTCAGCTTCTGCACCTGTAAACTAAGGTCGTCGTCCCTGGTCATTGTCAGTGTTCCTCACGTATCTCCTCATTCTGTTGCTCTTTCAACAACGAGCGTGAGGTGTTGGGGATCCAGCTGGGAACGAAACTGTCCTCTGAGGCATGGCCTCTCCGTGCTCTCAGTCTATGATTGTGTAGACCCACCTGCAGGGCTCATGTGCCCACCTGCCCTCCCCCCCACTCTGTTTTTTTGTAGACGGAGTCAGCCCTGGGAACATGAACTCCCTGCTGCGTCTCTGCTCTGGGCATTGTGTGTGTTGTGTTCCATGCGATTTACTTCCCATTCTGTGCCCCCTTCTCAGGGTGCCCTCTGTGCCCACGGGGCCCTTGAACACCAGACGTAACCTCCCAAGGTCCTCGGGCCGGGAGTTGGGGCAGGAACTCTGAAAGAAGCTCCTCTCAGAAAGGGCCACCGCGTCAGGCCCTGCCTTTGGAGAGCCCTGCCTCTCACCAGGGGGAAGTCGTCAGGGTCGATCCAGATGATGCTGAGATCAGGGTTTTCTGTGTTATCTTGGGCCACGGACTTGAGTATCTCCAAGAACTCATAGCCGTCTTGGAGGGAACACGAGTAAGAAGTGTTAGGTGGGACAGGGAAGAAAGGGACGCAGCCACAGCAGGAGTCCTGGGCGCTCCCCACCTCCCACCGTCGCTGGTGTCTCACCCCTGGGTCACTGCACTCCCAGGAACGCCTCCCACTGAAGCCTGCACAAGCACCCCTGTCTCCCCGTCACCGGCACCCCCCACCCAAACCTGCATCCCTCCCTCACCAGGATCAGCTTCCTCCGCGAAGGCCACGATGTGAATTCCATCCATGTCGTCCTCCTGTTGGGGGCAGCGGGGCTTAGCTATGCTTCCTGAAGTTAGGGAGCCACACACACCCTACATCTTCCCGGAATTTCGTGGAACTCCAGCTTCCGGATCAGGTACGTTCTTGTGGCGGCAGCCCTTTCCCAGGTGACACGGATGGCTCGGTTTCCCCTCCAGGGACCCCGCACCTCCTCTAGCAAACTCTTTAGCCCCAGATCTCCCTCCCTGTCATCTTTGTCAGTGTCTGTGTGTCTCCTAATTCCTGTAGTTCTTCAGAGCTACAGCCTCCAAACTTTGCTGGTGCATGGTCTTTCCTACGGGCCAGGCACGGAGCGCAGCAGGGTGGGAAGTTTCCAGGACTTGCGTCTTTAGCCACCCATGCCCTGCCCCGGGGACCCGGGCCTGTCCGGGGGTGGGGGGACACTCACCCACGTCTCATACATACTCTCAGGCTTCAGCTTCCTCAGGGTGGACCTAGAAGAGACAGTCAGGACTCAGCGGGCGAGAAGGATGCACCTCCAGAGAGCTCTGGGTCAAGCCTAGGGCACAGACAGCTTGTAGGCCAGAGAAAAGCCATCTGGCAAAGTCTAAGCTCTGGGCTCCAGGCCCAGGTCACCGCCTGGTTAAAGCAGGTGGGAAGGCAGCGGGTGGGCCCGTGGCCTGGAAGAGAGTCTTTGGGAGAAGGGTAAGAACGCGATATCTGGGCATCCCCTCATTCATTCAGTACAGCTGAGTCTGAGAAGTTCTAGGCACTGGGCGAGGCGCCGTGTGGGGGCATTGTTGAGCGAAGCTGACTGGCCCTCCCCGACAAAGGGGGCCATGATCTAGCGGGAGAGGGCGAGGTTGGTGGCGTCTCCATGGACACCAGGGGACGCTCCCAGCTGTGGAGTGCCACGGAGGAGGAGAATCGTGTGTGAGTGCGGGCAGGGTCTCTCCACCTCTGGCTGGAGAATTCTCGGTTGTGGGGGGCCATCCTGTGTGCCCTGTAGGAGGTTAGCAGCGTCCCTGCTTCTCCGCCCACCGCCCCTCCCGCCAAACACTGGTAGCTCTCTCCTCAACCAAAAATGCCGGTCAGGATCCCGTTCTGACACTTCCTACTGGTGGGACCTCAGTACTTGAGCTTGTTGAAAGGATTAAAAACAGTAGTAGAGATGGAAGCACCTGGCAGAACCTGGTCTGTGTGCGAGTGAGCAGTCATACCCAGAAGGGCCTTCACCTGCCAGCCAGACCAGCTTCCTGGCGGGCTGGGATCCCCCGGCCCCTCTTGAGCATGGGGCGCATGGGCGTTCTGGCCCGAGGAGGCACCCCCCGGCTCAGGCTGGCCCCCGCTGCCCACCTCCTGTGCTCCTCCACGAAGCTGACAATCTCCTCTTCACTGTTGGGCTTGTCTGGGATGGTCACAGGCTCTTCCGTGAAGGCCTCATAGAAATCGATCTCATTCAGCTTCAGGGTCAGCTTCTTTGCCACCTTTGGGGGAGGGGGCAGGGGGAGGGGAGCGGGGGATGCGGGTCATGGGGAGAGGCCGTATCACCACGAGCAGGTCTTAGGAAGGAAGCCAGACAGCCTGGGCCCTTGTCACTGCCCCTGTGACAGTGGACAAGTGCCTTGATGTCTCTGGGCTTTGGTTGAACCTGAGAGGGGTGGGTTAAAGGATCTAAAATCTTTGGGGCAAGAGAGAGAGGCCTGAGGTGGGGTGGGGGGTGTCGTGTGAGGCACGGGACCAGGTCGCGCATCAATTCTGGGAGAGAGGTCTGGAGGGCAGCTGCAGGGAGCTAGGGGGACCCCATATGGCCACAGGGAGGAGAACCTTGCTGTCGAAGGTGGCGAAGAAGGGGATGTAGGGGTGAAACTCCTCTGCCGCATCCTCGAAGGCCTTGTAATCTGAGGGAGTAATGCAGAGTCAGTCTCTGGGAGAGCCAGGGTCTGCCGGAGAGCCAGGGTCTGCCGGGGAGCCATGGCCTCTCTGTCTCTCCCCGAGTCTCCTTTAGCCAGAGGGGTTCCTTCTGAGACCCACCCCCTAGTCCTCTGAGAGCAGCAAAACTTTAGTGGAGGAAGTTGGGTGCTGGGGGTCCCTGTCTGGGAGCCCCAAGTGCAGGGAGGTCAGAGTAGCGAGAGAGTTGACCATGCCAGGGGGTCGGTTGTAGAGATACGGAGACAGTGGGTGGAGTGGGGGTTAGGGAGACGGGTAAAACGGGGGTCCAAGGAGGGACAGGGGCATCTGGGGGTTACCCACGCTCTGAATCTTTGCTCTTGAAGTAGCCAATGAGTTTGATCTCATCCTCGATGTTCTCAAATGCCTGCAGTTCGCGTTCGCCTTCAATCAATTCCACAGGGTCCTCTAGGACCTGGAGGAGAGTGTGTTCTCGCCTCACTCGAAGGAGCAGGGGGAGGGATGAGGGCGGCAGGGCTGGGAGGAGGGGCGGGAGGGGCTGTCTGTTGCCTGTGTGCACGTGTGTGTGTGCGCACGCGTGCAAGGCTGGACTTGGTTGGGGATGGGTGTGAAGTCTTAAAGCAAGGCCATTAGGTCCAGGAGAATCCTCACATCCAGTAGAAACTCCACCAGGGTGTCCGCAGAAAGCTCGCCGTCATACTCAATGACTTCATCTCCCTTGAACACGTAGATGCTGTCCTCTTCCGTGAGGCCTAGGGAGCGAGCCGGAGGTGAGCCCGGAGGCCAGACCGCCCACAGGTCCAGGGCCCGTCCCAGTGCCCCTGGACCCCACGCCCTCACCTCTTATTCGCCCCTACCCCACCCACCTCCCTTCAGGCCCCTACAGCCCTGGGCGCTGCGCCTGTGGGTCTAGCCCAGGCAGCCCGCCGGGCCCCGGGGCTCTCCAGGAGAAGGCGGGCTCAGCGGGGCTGTCGGGGGGACATAGGGAGACATAGACTCTAGCAAGATGTCTCCCTTTCTCTGCTCGCCATAACGAGAGACAGATCCTCCTTTCCCTGCTCCGAGGACTCCAGCCGCTCACTCCCGGTCCAGCCCTGTAACCTGCTGCTATTACTGACCAGATGACTTCATTAGTGACCGCCCTCCCCAGCCACATCCGGAGTCCGGTTCAGGCCTGTGGTGCTCCCTGGTGGCTGGGGCCGTAACCCTGGCCCCCCCAGCTCCCCCAGGCTCTGGCCGGAGAGGCCTCTCCTGCCCTGCCGGTGTTCCCTGACTGCCCCGTTCCTCCAGCGCCTAGCCCTGGTTTGTACGTAAGTATGAAGAGGGCCACCCCCACCTCTTTCTAGGATTGGAGCCTGGGTGGGTCTCTCTAAGGAGTGAAGGAGATGCCGGAATCCCTGCCATACCCGTCCCCAGGTCAGTCTTTTCTCCCCGCTGCCACATTAGGCCCGGTGGGGCCCCTGCCCTGTACAAGGGCTACCCTCCAAATCCTGGCCTGGGCCTCCCCCATCCCAGAAGCCCCCACACCTGGGCCTCCCCGGGCCCACACTACTACGCGCCCCTTCCCCACCCCTCCCTTACCTAGTTTCTTGGCTACAGCTGCGTCCTTCTCAGAGTCCACCAGCCCGAAGCCAACACCCTTGTCTTCGAGGACTTGGGCCGCTAACTGGAGGGAGCATAAGGTTAAAATCAGCTCTGGGATTTTTAGTCACCCCGTGCCCATCTCACGCTTCCCAGGAGGGTCATTTGGGATGTGGGGAAGATAAGAGTTGCCCTGGGCACCGCGCAAGGCTCCAGGTAGCTCCATTTCCCTGCAAGCCCACCCTTCTGGGCTGTAGTTTGGTTTCAGCCCCTGGACACGTATTACTCGTGCACAGCGTGCTTCTGATGTTGCTCCGAAGGCCGGCACGGGATACTTCCCGGTTCCCGAGGGGTGCTGGGGAGTCTGGCTTCAGAGTGACTGAGGCCCTTTCTGCTTCGGGGCTGAGCCCTGCTCGCCATCGTCATTAAAGGCCATGCTCAGTGTGGGGTGGCATTAGAAGTCCCTGGGGTTCTTCTGAGTGACCCCCACTGGGGAGCATTTTGGAGGGCAGGAGGGTGTGTGGGGGGGGGGCCTGGTTATGTCACCAAGGAGTGGCAGAAGCCAGAGAGCTGAGGGTTGAGGTCACTGGGGCCACCACTTGTCACCTTCAGAGACAGAGACTCCAGCAGGCACGAGAGGAGACCCAGGCGGGGCTCTCCTCACCGAGGCCAGACTTCCCCTGTGTCCCCCAGCCCTTCCTTTCTCAGGCTGTGGACAGTCACTCCTGCAGGTCCCTGCCCCCTTCAGCCTCCCGGCTGGACTCCGCCCTGGTGCCCTCTGCCGCGGGCTTGCAGCCTCACCCTGCCTAACACACACAGGCGCCCGGATTCTCAGGAGAACGGGGAGGCTGCTGGCAGGTGGATGGGCCGAGATGCTGAGCACTCAGGATAAAAATACTCAGTGCATTAATAGATGGCAGGTTCCGGCAGCCACAGGGGCCCACAGAAACGGGAGCCTCTGGTCCTTCCTGTAGGCAGGCTGGGGCCTCGCTGTCCTGCCGGGCTGGAGAACGGGCTGCACAAGCTTGGGCCGGAACACGAACGCGTCTGGCTAGAGAGCGCGTGGGACCGCATCTCCCAGTCACCCCCAAACACAGGGCCTTTCTCTTGTTGTAAGTCGGCTTGGAGGCGAGGAGAACCTTCCCACAGAGAGAAGCTGGGGAAGGCATTCTGAGGCCTCCTCCAATTGCAAGAATTTTCCAATCAGGGCATCTGGCCTGACCCAGTAGGGGCAGATGGAGAATTAGGGAGAGAGGGACTGAGGCTGGAGGGCGCCACGGTGGTCTCTGTTAAACTTTCGGTGGGAGAAACATACCATGCGAATAAGATGTCGGTAGCCTTTAAAATGCATACCCTTTGGTTCAACTTGGGGTGCAGGCCTGCTGTGTGTGGAGAGAGGGGGCATGTTCTGGCCAGGAGAGTAGATGGGGGGCGTCGTGCAGGTCCGGCCCACTCCTCTGACCGAAGTACAGCCCTTCTCCTTTTTGTGCTCCTCTTCCAGGGACACCTCAGTCCCGGCCATGGAGGAGGGGTCTCCCTGCAGCCCCTCCCTCCTAAACGTGCCTACCCGTGGTGGGACTTTGGGGTCCCAAGTCACCTTCCTGTGGGCCTGAGGCCGCACGCCGCGAGGCCCCGAGTCCCCCTCCAAGTCTGCATGCGGCTGTGGGCTAGGGGTGGCCGGGAGAGGCCACTGTGCTCTGTGGGCCGGTGGACCCCAGACTCACCTCCAGGATCAGCTCTTCCATCTCAAACTGTCTTTGTGAGGCCTTGTCATCCTCGGGGGGCTCGTGGTAGAGCAGTGCCAGAACCTCATACTTCTTGAACACATGCTTGTAGTTCTTGGCGTTGACATTGACCACACGGTCCACACCGTCATACTGAGGGAATTCCAGCCCGTCCTCCCCCTGCACCCCCAACCTGGGTGTCCCTAGCACCAGCAGGAAGAACAGTGCCGGCCGCAGCCCGGGCCCCGCGCTGGCCCCCATCCTGTCGGCGGTGCGTGCGGTGCAGGGAACGGGGTCAGGCTCGGCTCTCAGGTCCCTGAGGGTAGCTGGGGTCGGGCGGGGCCCTGGGTCCTGAACCCTGAGTGAGGGGCTCACAGGGGGGTGGGGTGGGGAATGGCCCGGAGCAGTGGACAGAGGACACTGCTGGGTCCCGGACAAACTGCCGACAGAGCCAAGAGTGAAAGGGTCAGGAGGAGGGATAGGAGCAGGGGGTGGGGAGGGAACCGGAGCTGTCCCTGAAATTGGCACCGCGGGGCCCCCACCTGGCTCCACCTAAATATGTGTCTGGGGTTGGCAGGAGAGAGGATAACCTTCTGAGGCCAGGACAGCTCCAGAGGGCCGAGACCCTCCCTCCTCCTCCCCCTCGCCCCCTGGCTCCGGGAGCCCCTCCCCCGCTGCCTTCCCCTACGAAGGCCAGGGTTCCTCAGCACAGTCCCCACGCTGGCCCGGAAAGCTCATCGCCATATTAAGAAAGGAAAAAGCCTGAGCTAAAAATAAGACCAGATGAGTCGGAGGTAAATGAGCTGGGTTGGGGGAGGGGAGGCATGGGGTCGTTAGGGAGAGTCCAGGGAGGGCAAGGGTACTCAGACCCAGGGAAATGGTGGTGGAGAGGAGGCATTCTGGGTCAGAGATTCAATTCCTACGACAGGACAGAGGGGTACAAATGCCTAAAACCTGGACTGTCCTCTGGATGTGGCCTGTTTCCTCCATCCAGCGGAGGAGAAGGTGGTAAAAAGCACCCGGGCTGCAGGAAGAGACCCCCTGCACTTCCCTTTCAAGAACAAGGACCAAGGATGATGTCATTCTCAGAATAAAAGATGGAGCCTCAGCCAGGACGGGCGACCTGGCTCAGCCCCAGCCACTTTCCTGTGCTTCACTCAACACCCTAAGT
>NC_138374.1:134488150-134501270 GCF_054177405.1 Leptonychotes weddellii
AACTTCCTGGGCCCCATCCTGGGGTGAGGGCTGTGGATGAGTTCAGCTCTGGGTACCTAGGAAGGGAGGACCCTCCTCATGGCCCTCCAGCGTTCTTACCAGGCACAGGTAAACTGAGGCACAGGGGAGCCCATGGGAGAGGTTAGATCAAAGCGCTCCATCTGCACTCTGAGCTGTCTCTGATTTTGGAGAGACAGGGTTTATTTTGCACCCAGGCAGGGGCATGAAATTGTGTTAGAGGAATAAATTTTCCCCCTCCTGTGGGGTGGGCCTTGCACCGCCAAGCAAGGAAGGCCACGGAAAATCTCAAGAACGTGGCAGGAGGGGGTCCAAGAGAGACAGCTGTCCCTGGAGCAAGAGAGGCCAGAGCTAACCTGAGCAGGGCCGGTTGGAGCTAAAGGGGCCTCGGAGCACATCTCCCGGGCTCCCAGGAGAGCGACTGAGCGGCCCACAGCCCCACGGCCAGACGGAAGGCCCGCAGGAGGGAGGGCGTGGATTTCCAACTTCTGCTGCACTCCGGGGGAGGGGGAAACTCCGGAACATTGGACCTGCCCCTCGGCACCCCCAAGGGTGTGAGATGGGGCTAAATGGTGACCTGGGCCCCCCAGTCCCACCCAGTCCATCCCAGCAGCTGCACCCTCCTGCTCCCCACCCCACTCTCCCTGCTGCTTTGCTCCCTAATTTCTATTCCGTCCCTTCCCTCTGGACCCCTGCCTTGGGGCCCTTGGACTTAATAGGCCTCAGCAGCCAGTATCAAATGACTCTGAGTTGGGGCCTCTGTATTTTTAACCCACCAGACACCCGAAGCTCCTGCTACTGAAACCCGAGGAGCTGGCCCCTCGGCGCTTCCCGTCCCCACTCAGTCCCCACGCCCTGGCCCCTCCATCTTCCAGGCCTGGTTCAGCTGTGTCAGCAGCAGGGGAAGGACCCCAGACCGATATAGCCCTGTCCCTAGGGGACCTGCTGTTGGAGGAGGGAGGGCAACGGGTGGAAGGGACCTTAGGAGGAGCCTGATGCAGGGCCGAGTGGCTGGCTACACCTTACAGAACCCACTGCCTCTCATCCTCCAGAGCCATCCACGGACCTCCCCCTGCTCACGACCCTATTGTTCCGGTTTCGGTTTTGTAGTTTTGTAGTTGGGTGTTTTCGGCGCAGCCCTCATTGCGGGACTGGGCCGTAAGTGGTTAAGGGCGTAAGTGTTGGAGTCAGACAGACCTTGGCGTCCTCATCGGCGAAACAGGCTGGGTGCTTAGAGGCTACTTGTTGTGTGAGTTGCTGGACGGTGTGCACAGGGCGCTCATCCCCCCGCGGGGCACGCTGTGCGGTCCCTTAACACACACGCTTTGGTTTTGATGACCGTCTGTGATTTCCAACAGGCTTCCTCAGCATTTCTCTCTGCTCTGCATGCTTTGGGCTCAGCCCCCGAAGGGGTGTGACCATGCCCTGCCCTCCAGGGCAAAGTGGACCAGCTCACAGAGCAACAGCCAGCGCAGGGCCGAAGGGGAAGGAGGAGCCACATGTGACGGTGGCCGGGAGGGGCGAGGGCCCAGGGCACCTCTGAGTCCTCCACCTGAGACACAGCAGGGAGCCCGGGCCCAGCTTCTCAGGCTCCGGACCCCGGACCTTGAGGAATGTCTGTCATCTTGGGCAGAGCCTGGGTGCAAAAGGGCAGGGTGCTTCACCTAAAGTCAAGGCTACGGGATCCCGGATCCCGAATGATGGGACAGGGTCAAGATGCCCGAGGGCAGGGTGTGGAGGCAAGGACCAGCTTCCGGTCCCCAGAGGAAGGCGGTGGCCGGCCCTGCGTTTGCCACTCACCCTGGGACGCTTCCCAGGTCCTGTCTGGACCTCGGGTTCTTCGTGGATGAACTAAGGTCTTTTCTAGCACTGAAGTTCCATGATGAGTCCATGTGCCAGTCTGGACAGGGGTGCTGTGGCCCCCTCTACCGCCTCTCGCTCATCTCTCCTGTGCCTCTGATCCTGCTCCACCTGTCCTGTCCTTGCTTTCCCTCGGGTCTTCGGACTTTAAGTCGGGGCTTAGCCCTCAAGGGGCAGGGATGCTTGATTTTGACCCCCTCCCAGCCTCGACTCGGTCCCCGAAAGACCACCCTGCCCGGCTCCCGTGGAGACACCATTACAGTAATCCCCTCTTTTCAGAAACCAGACGGACACATCCAGCCAGGTGAGGACTATTGCAAACATTTATTCTCTAGACTGGCTACTGATTCAACAGGACAGCGCCTCTCCCACTGGGCCCCAGCCAGACATAGCCTGTGCTTGCCGTCCACCCACCCCGCCGTGCCCTCAGTCCAGCCCCAGGATTGCCTGTCTCTCTCATCCCGGGTAATTCATCCCAGCATCTCTGCCCCCACTCATTTTCTTTCAGATGCGCCAAGCTCATAACCCCAACTCCCCCCGCCCCCGCCCCCAGCCCTGGGATGCCCCCGGCAGGGGAAGCTCTTCTTCTGCTGAGTTCAGTAGTAGGTCTCTCTCTCCAGCCAGCCTGTGGATGAGAGGAAACTTGAGTGAACTGGGGAAGGTGGAGGGGAGTGAGGACAAGGTAGGAGGCCTGCGGTAGAACTCAGGGCCCCGAGGACTGGAAGGAGCAGGATGGTGGAGGCCAGGAGTCAGGACCTTCCCGGCAGCACATGCAGGCTGTGGGGTGGGGAGAGACAGACCCGGCCCCCCGGAACAGGCAGGAGGGGAGAGCCAGTTAGGAGGCTGGGGACCCCTCAGAGCAGGGCGTGGGGAGCCTCACCGCCAGGATGACGTCGGATGATGAGTTTTCGGACTTCATCATAGATAAAGATAAGAACGCTGTAGGGAGTGGCGCAGAACCACCAGGAGAGCCTGTGGGGAGCAAGCGCTGGTCAGCGGGGCGGGGCCAGAGGGGCCAGAGGAGGGCAGGTGCAGAGAACAGCGCAGAACCGAGCGTCTCATCATCGCGTGCAGGGTTGAGCCCAAGCTCTGGGGAGGTCAGAGCCGCGTGAGGGAGGGAGGAGACAGAAACAGAAGAAGCCGGTGATAACAGAACGTGATAAATGTCGCGTTAGAGGTACACGCGGTGTTCCTGCTTCTGCAGGCGCTCAGGGAGACCCCTGTTGCCTTTCAGGTCTTCTGGGCCTTGCCAAAGGGGAGGTGCTCTGAGCAGGATGGGTCTACCTGAGATCCCCACCTGTGGGGATATTTCACCGAGGAATGGATATACTTGTCCATGTTGCAAACATGGGGAACGTTTCTCTTCCGGAACCTCTTCTGTCATTAGAGGCCAGGGAGAGAGACTCTGGGGAGGAGTCAAATCACAAGCATGTTTGTTCCCTTGGGTGAGAGGGAGGTGGCCTAGACCAGTGCCGTCCCAGAACAACACACAGAGCCACTCGTGAGGCCTACTGTTTTCCAGGAGCTGCCTTAAAATAAGTGAAAAGAAACGGGGGCAGTTAATTCTAATAATAGGTTTTTATTTAACCCAATATATCCAAAGTATCATCATTTCAACACGGAACCAATGTAAACATTATTAAGGAGATATTTTACATTCTTCTTTTTACCTTAAGTCTTTGAGATCCAGGGAGTACTTCACGCTGACGGCGCATCACACATCAGACACTTAATTTTCAAAGGGTCAAGAAAATGTAGTCCAACCCAAACAGGAAAGTTGTATTTAGCAGAATAATATCTGACACTGCTTGAGTTTGTAACTCTACATTAACTACATAAAATTTCAAATTCAGTTTCTCAGTCTCACTAGCCATATTTCAAGAGCTCAATAGCCGAAAGAAGGTGATGTGGGAAACGAAGGCAAAAGAAAAATTAAATTTCCATACTGCCTTCAGCCCATTGACAAGTCCTTGAAACAGGCAGAGTGACCTTCCTCTAGGAACTCAGCTGCCTCGATGTTACTTTGCTAAGGGCAAAAGACGGTCTTAGCCCGACTCCCAGGACCCTGCAAGTCTACTTTAACATATAGAAATTCCTTTGGAAACTTCGTTCATCTCTACCCCTCAAGATCCATGTTGGCACCTTTATCTCTACCCCTCAAGATCCATGTTGGCAGTCATCCTCCAAGGATATGACCCACCGATACACATCTGAAGGGTCTCATGACTAAGGTTTTATTAGACGGTAATAAATGACCTTTTCCTAACAATAGCTAGCCCCCTCAGGGTCCTGGGAACCTTGCTTCCAAAATTCCTTAGAGACTGATGATGCCTCCCTAACCCCCTCCCAACTTGAAAGTATATAATCAGGGGCGCCTGGGTGGCTCAGTCAGTTAAGCGTCTGCCTTCGGCTCAGGTCATGATCCCAGGGTCCTGGTATCCAGCCCAGAGTTGGGCTCCCTGCTCAGCGGGGAGCCTGCTTCTCCCTCTCCCCTTGCTCCACCCCCTGCTCATGCTCTCTCTCTCTCTCTCTCTCTGTCAAATAAATAAATACAGTATTAAGAAAGCGGGGGGCATCAGGGTGGCTCAGTCTGTTAAGTGTCTGCCTTCGGCTCAGGTCATGATCCCAGGGTCCTGGGATCGAGCCCCACGTCGGGCTCCTTGCTCAGTGGGAGCCTGCTTCTCCCTCTCCCCTTGCTCCACCCCCTGCTCATGCTCTCTGTCTCTCTCTCTCTGTCAAATAAATAAATACAATATTAAGAAAGGGGGGGGCATCAGGGTGGCTCAGTCTGTTAACTGTCTGCATTCAGCTCAGGTCATGATCCCAGGGTCCTGAGATCGAGCCCCACGTCGGGCTCCTTGCTCAGCGGGAGCCTGCTTCTCCCTCTCCCTCTGCCTCTCACCCCTGCTTGTGCTCTTTCTCTCTCTCTCACCATCTCTCTCTGTGTGTGTCAAATAAATAAATAAAATCTTAAAAAAACAAAGGAAAGTATATAATCAGCCCCAGTGCAGTTCTTTCTGCCCATGGGTCCTGTCCCTGTGCTTTAATAAAACTACCTTTTGGCACCAAAGACATCTCAAGAATTCCTTCTTGGCTGCCAGCTTTGAACCCTAACGTCCTTCCTACGTCAGACGGCGGCTGCCATATCGGCCAGCGTGGGCCTCGGCCGTGGTTCCTCCCACGCACACACACCCAGTGCCATCCACGCACACAGCACAGACTCACGCACGGCAACCACCGTGTGTCGCTCTGTGTCCGTGTGGGTCGTGAGGGACTAAAACTGATGACATGATGGCCTCTGATCTCGAGGAGCTCAGGTGGCCCGGGAGACGAAGGGAGAAAAACAACTGAAGTGCAGTGTTAGGTGATGCGTGTTATGGTCGGGGTAGGACATACAGAATGTTTGGGAGCACAGCTAATGGTCCAGCGCGTCGACTGTGACTCGTACGCTGACATCCATAGCAACGGGATCAAGCCGCTGTGACCAAAGCTCCCGCCGTGACCCACGCACCCGTGCTGGGCGCACTGCACACAGCTCTGCGTGTAATTCTCACACCGGTCCGCCCGGTGTGTGTGAGGGAGACCGCAGGTCCTGCTCACACACTGTCCAGAATAGTACACGGCAGAGTTGAAAGGCGAACCTGGGCCTGGTATCTAAGGGCACGGCCAGTGTCTGTCACTAAACATTAATTGGGCACCTACAGTATACAAAGCATTGTGTAAAACACTGCAAGGGACAGAAAGGTGAGCGAGGTGTGTGAATTCATAGCGGACGAGCTGGAAGCGCACACGCTGGGTCGTTAATAGACAGCCTCTGCAGGTGGGGCGATGAGGGGGGTGGTGTGGTGGTTTTGCTTTACTCCCTGTAAAATTTTCTTTTTTTTTTTTTTAAGATTTATTTGTTCATTTGAGAGAGAGCACTTGTCCTTATGCAAACGGGTTGGGGGACGGGTAGAGGGAAAAGAGAGGGGAAGCAGACTGGCCGCTGAGCACGGAGCCCCAAGGGACTTGATCTCAAGACCCTGAGATCATGAGCTGAGCTGAAACCAAGAGTCAGACGTTCACCAGAGAGAGCCACTCGGGAGCCCCTCCTTGTAAATTTTTCCACAACAAGGATATACTAATGTAAAAAACAATACAAACCAAAAAACAAAAACATGGGCCTGTTTTGAACAAAACAAGATACCAGACAGTAAGGATTCCTGCACACCCACTCACACATGCTCCTTGAACATGTTTGCCTAAGTACAACAGAATTAGCCATGCGTAGATTAGGCTATTTTTATGTTTTCTTCTGCTCCAAGCAGTTTGTATCTTTGAACAGCTACGCCGCACAACACCATAAAAAAGATGCCCCTGGGGCACCTGGGTGGCTCAGTCGTTAAGCGTCTGCCTTCAGCTCAGGTCACGATCCCAGGGTCCTGGGATCGAGCCCCGCATCGGGCTCCCTGCTCGGCGGGAAGCCTGCTTCTCCCTCTCCCACTCCCCCTGCTTGTGTTCCCTCTCTCGCTGTGTCTCTCTCTGTCAAATAAATAAATAAAATTAAAAAAAAAAAAAAGATGCCCCTGTGTTGAGTGCGGTTAAGTCTGCTAAATTTGCATGTCTCGCGGGGTGCCATCATTTGGCACAAGCCCCAGTCCCTCCCTCCCTAAATACGATGTGTTTGTGGGAGCGCAGATGGTTCTCCTCGTATCACCAAGGGTAGCTCTGTCCATCCAGGCAGCCCCCAGCTCGTGGCTTCCCTGTTCAGACACGCTGCTTCCCCTCCCAGGCTCTGCCCGTGCTGGAGACCCCCCAGCCTGCGTCCCTTCCCTTACTCACTTGAGTGGGTACATCTGCAGGGCCATGTCCATGCCTGGAGTGTAGGACAGAAAAGCAGCCAGGAAGGTCTCCTCCATGATCCCAAATATTAGGATCTTGTTTCTGGGAAGAAATGTTGAAGGGTGTGCTGGAGAAAGGGAGGGAGAGGTAGGGGAGCCTGCGTCCCGTGTGGAGGTGTGAGGTGGGGCGGGGCGGAGGGGACGCTCACTTCATGCCCTGCTGGAAGACTGAGTTGCGCCGGGTCTTGCAGATGATGAGGTCGGCGCACTGCATGATCACAATGCTGACAAAGAAGGCCGTGTGGCAGGTGAACTCCAGCACCTTCCGCTGCTCGTAGGTCTGCGGGGGCGGGCAGAGTGGAGACGGACCGTGTCAGAAGGGATCCGGATCTACCTCATAGGCTTCTTCCTTCTCCCGCCTTCCTGGACCCCAAGGCCGAGTTAGGTCTTAGGCCCCCACACTTCCCACCATCTCGTCTCAGCACTTCCCGTGTTGGGTTGTGAGTGGTTGACATGCTTTCCTGACCCACCGAGAGCAACTCAAGGGTAAGCACCTGTCTCATTGACCTTGGCGCCGCCCTCCCATGCTTAGTTCAGGGGGTGGCCGGTGTACAGCTCCGAAGTATTCAGCAGGTGAACAAGAAGGGTGGTGTGAGGGGGAAGGCAGACTCGGAGAACAGAGGCAGAGGAAAGAGCTCCGAAGGGGAGGGCGGGCCGGAGGGCATCCACCGTGGAGAAGAGAAGGCCCGAGGGGGCGGCACAGGAGAGGAGCGCTCATGCACCCACTGGGTCTTCCTTGCATCCACAGTTTCCACATAAGGAACCTAAGTCTAGTGGGGAAGATAAGTAGGCTGGCCAGCCAGCGTCATAAGAGGTCCCGAGAGAGGTCAGAGAGGACTTTGGGAATAGAGAAGAGATGCATCTCCCTTAGACGGGAGAAAAAAGGCCATGTTTCAATGATGAAAACGTCATGGTTCTAACTGGTAGATTGAATAAAGAATTTGAGAATGTGGAGGACTGACGACAAGACGTATCGAGCCTCATGGGCTGTGGCACTTGGAGGGAAAATAACGCCTTAAGTGATTGGAACACAAAGGCTGGAAGTTGATGGGCCCCGTGCTGCGCGGGGAGTGAGTCCCACGGGCCCGTTTGTGATGTTAGGTCGCTCCCGCCACTGCTGTCGCCGTTGGCCTGTGGCCAGCCACCAGCACCCCAGTGCTCTGTGGTCGCTGGCAGATTTTAGCTCTGACGCCCTGACTAGCCCTGCTCCTGTCCTGGATTCTGGGGATTCAAACATCCATGTGGATGATCCTTCCACCACCATGGTCTCAGCGTCCCTCAGTCTCCCTCTCCAGCGGTGTGGCCCTCCACTCCCCACCTGGCTTGCTGGCGCCCATGTCACACCCCGGATCTGTCCTTGCCAATAGCTAGTTTCTCTGTGATTTCCATTTCAAGCATCTCTTCCCCTCTGACCACCACTTGATCTCTCCATCCCGCCCACTCTGGGGTCTCAATTCCAACACTTCCTGGACTCTACTCGGACTTAAGTTCCATTGACCCTGTAGGTTACATATTTGGTTGTTATCTGTCTCCCCTCCCACCCCCTGCCTCTCACTAGAATATAAAGTCCACAAGAGCAATAACTTGACCATATTTGTTCAATACCAGACCCCAGGGCCAGAAGAGTATCTGGTACCTAGAAGATGCTTCATGAATGAATGAGTGGTGATCAGTGGAATTAATGGCGAGATGTATTTAGAAGGTAGAGAGCTCTCCCTGCTTCTAGCAGTCTGTGGGGGTGGGGGGTGGCTCTGTATGCGATTATCTGAAGATTACGGCAGTGGAAGAGACATAAACCCTGCCTTTATGAACTTTATTCCTCAGGGCGATTGTTCTCAACCCATTCTGCAATACCTCCAGATGTCTTTGATATAATTTGGTGTTACTTCAAATTAATTTTAATTACCTTTAATTTATTACAAATAAATATATGTTAAGCTGTGTCCTGGCAGCAGGGAGATGGTGTCAAGATATAAAACTAATAAAGGCTGGAGTTGAGGATCGAGGAGATGCTGACAATGTAATGACTTTGGGCATCATTGGACCCTGGAGCAATGTTGGTGGCTGGGAAGATTGACCCCTGATGGCTTCATGGGGCTCGGCTAGGGGAAGCCAAGTGTGTACAAGGGGCACCTTTCCAACAACCAGGATTCTAACACACTTTTGAGAAACCTACAGTTAGCTTGGTTTGGAGGCATCATGGTGAAGGAGGGAGGTGTTGGGCAGGAACCAGTACAGAGCTCCTGTGAAGCCCTTCTAGGGATGCCCTGTGGGACTTGGAACAAGCCGCAAAATCTTTCTAGACTCGGTTTCCTTGTTTACAGAGTGATGATAACAGACCACGTGTCTTCTATAGACTTTGCATCCTCTGTGGTCCTACGATTCTAGCAATAATTGGTGTCACATCACCCACTGTTTTAGAAATTAGGACAGGCATGTTCACAGGTAGGAAAAAGCATACTTGAATTCTTGAATTCCATCTTGTTGAATGCTTGAATACATCCTGTTGGCTAGAGGGCTTCAGTTTGAACCTCATTCATCTTGGGTTTTACAAAAGACTACTACAGAGAGGCATCCTCTAGGTTTAACAAGTTTAGAAAGGTGAGAAAGGGAGATACAAAGCACATAGATTTTCAGACTTGAAGTCGTATTATTTGAACTCCCATGGAGGGAGGGAGCGAAACAGAGAGAAGAGTATTTGGTACCTAGGAGATGCTTCATGAATGAATGAGTGGTGATCAGTGGAATTAATGGCGAGAGGTATTTAGAAGGTAGAGAGAAGAGAGAGAGAGAAGACCCAGCACTCACTTTTGGGGCGATGATGCCTAGAACCTGGAAACACAGAAATCAGCCCCCAAAAGTTGACATGATGAGGAAGACCTCCAGGCCCAAGGAAGCTGAAAGATCCAGCAAGGTAAGGACAGGTGACAGACAGCAGGAATGAACAGAAATGAAGTCATCATTTGAAAAGTCTTCATTTGAAGAGTGTTTGCCGACGTGATGGGAGATTGAGGTCACGTAGGACTGGAGATGAGGTATCATCTCTTCTCCAGTATTCTCCACTCTTCCCTGTCCCTTCTTCACCCTTACTGGTCACTGTCTCAGGCGTTACCTCTTCAACTCACCCACTGTTGTCCGTAGCTGTCCTCCAGGTCATTGAAGAACCGGTCCTCCCAGTTGAGGCGGATGCCTAGCAGGTCAATAGGCTTGAAACCGTTCTCGGCCAGGATCACAAAGTAGGTGAAGAATCCAGCCAGAGCCTGAATCATCCCTGTGAATGACAGTCACAGGACAGAGGAATGTGGTTCAGAGAAGGACCTCAAAAGGCAGACCATGGAAGGGGTTGTGGCCAGGTTCTAGCTGGGCGGGTGTGTGTCTGAGCTTTTAGTGCTGAAGATGCTTGCCATCAGCGACCTGATCCCTTCATCTCTGTAGGATTTATCTCCAAGCCCCGACATTTCTTTTGGAGCTCTAACCCAGAGTCATCTTTGAGTCACATAGTCAAAACTGAAAGGACCCTGGAGAGGATTTATTCTCTTTCCCTGAGCGAGCACTGGACTCTTCTGGGTCCACTTCCTCTTACATGTGGACCCTCATCAGGTCCTGTCCTCTCCTCGCACCTCCCCCACTGCCCCTTGCCTGTCCCTTAGTCTGCACCTCTGCCTCCAAGCCTGGCCATGCGGTGGCGGACACCAGTGTTTGCCTACCAACTGTTGAGCTGTGCACCAAGTCGATTCTCACAACAATTGTAAGCTACTATTTACCTTCCAGAGGTGGGAAAACAAGCACAAAAAAGATTCAGTCCCCATTCAAGGTCATACAGGTAGTAAGTGGTGAAACTGGGATTCAAACATAGGTCTGGCTCCTAAATCTATGCTTTTTCTATGTGTTTCCTCCTCTAGATATTGGGGTGATCTCCCCTGTCCATCCCTCACCTGCTCCCTGAAACATTGCACCGGCAATTCAAGAGCAAAGACTTCTAACGGCTCTCCAGTGTCTTTCGAGGCTGGCCCGGGGTAAATGCTACCTGTATCCACAGCCTCATCCTCTCCTGCTCCTTTCTCAGGAGCAAGGGCCCCCCCAAACTGGTTATTGGCTCTTCTGCAGGCAGGCACGTGAGTTCCCCTCCTCTGGCTGACCGTACATCTGCGATCTTCCAGTACCAGGCGCAAGTCCTGTTCCCTCCACACGGCCTCCCTGACTGTCCTCCTGGCTCCTGAGCCCCCTGCTCTGTTCTCCTCTCGCACGTCCTGTACACACTCATTTCTTGGCACTGGGAAAGATGCTATCATTTTATGTATGTCTGTTCCTTCTCGGCTGGACTCTTAAGTCAAGGGCAGATCACACATCAGTGGCTGTTTGTGTTCCGGGGGCCCAGCACAGAGTTTGTCGTCATGCAAATATCTCCCTGACTCCAGTGGCCTGGCAGGTGCAGCCTCTCCCCACACCCCAGCCCCCCATATCTCTGGCCGCACCAGTCTGTCCATAGGCCATGCCAATGAGGCGGTGGTTCACCAGATGATCGCTCTTTGGATTCCGTGGGGCCCTCTTCATGATGTCACTTTCAGCTGACTCGTAAGCCAAGGAGATGGCCGGGACCTGGAGGATGGAGGGTGGGGGTGACAAGGGACACAAAGTTCAGAAGGAAACACAGAAGTAACTCGGTTGAGCTCTGTCCCTCCCCCTGGACCCAGACTTTTCCTGCTCCCCAGTCCTCTTGTGGCAGCTCTGAGAGCAGGGTCCCAGTTTGGGGCTCACCATGTCAGTGCCCAGGTCGATACAGAGGATGGTTATGGTGCCCAGAGGCAGGGGGATACTGAGGATGATGAAGAGCAGGAAGGGGGTGATCTCGGGGATGTTGCTGGTCAGGGTGTACGCGATGGATTTCTTCAGGTTGTCGAAGATGAGGCGGCCTGGGGGAGGAAGGCCACTCTTCTGTGACAAGCGCAGAGAGCACACCACCCACACACCGGCTCCTGGACAGAGAATGCTACAAAGCAGAGTCACAGCCCATGGAAAGGTCTGGAGGTCCGAGACCTCGACCCAGTCCTCGCTCCCAACTTTGTCCCGAATCACATGACTCTTCATTAGCGCCGTGCTCTATGAGCACGCCATGTCTGAGTGCTCCTTGTTCGTGGATTCCGTGGGGCTAATAGCACCTGATCCCTGAGAATGAAACAGGGCTGGGCCGGGCTGCTACTTAGAGATGTCTGAGAACGCCAGCATAAAAGCCATTAGAGGTTGAAGGCTGAAGTGGAGAGAGTCCGGACTCGGGTTCCAATCCCATTCTCTGCCGCAAGAGCTAGTGACGTTGGGCACCTCCCCAAGCCTCATTCCTCCTGCCTTGCAAGATGGCTTGAGTCCTTCCCTGATGACCCTTTCAAAAACTGTAACCCCAGCCCCATTGCACTGATCTCGTAATATACTATGCAATTTATTTTACTGTCTGTCTTGCTCCACTAGAAATTAAGGAGCATGAGGGCAGGGATTTGTGTCTTTTTATTTCCCACTGTTACATCCCAGGATCTAGAATAGAACCTGGTACATGGTTGGTGCTCAAAAAATGAATTGAATTGAATGGATACCAAATACTGAGCAAAGTGTCGGGATCATACTAGGTTTCAGTAAAACGGTATAACTATTATTCTTATGTGGCTTGTCATAGGGTTCAGCAAGATGACTGCAGGCAGAAAGCAAGGAGCCCAGGAAGCAGGAATCTGGGGCTCTCCTGCTCACCAGTGGGTGTGGTCTTCAGAACTCTCTGGGAGAGTGGGTGCTTGATTTGGCTCATGCAGTCAGTTCCTAGATCAGCCTCCAGCTGATCTCATTGTATCAACATCATTCAGGCAACAGGTTCCTGGGGACCCCGGAGATTGTGGCGGATGGAGTCGTCCCAGGGAAGGGCTACATCCTAGAACCTGCTGCAGACCCACTGGAATGTGTGTGAGGGACCAGGGGATACTCTCTAGACCAGAGTCCCCGTCTCCTTCACAAATCTGCACTTGCCTCCCACCTCATACAAAAGGGCTCCTGGCAGTGATGTTCCAACTACGGCCAAGTCTAATTTACAGAATTTCGTCTTACACTGATTATTCCCAGTCTGTACAGGGTCACGGACGTGGAATGATGGGCAAAGGGAATGACAGAACGCACACCAGCTCCCGCCTGTCACCTGAGTTGACGGGCACCCTGCCCCCTCACCCTCCTCCACGCCCGTGACGATGGAGGCGAAGTTGTCGTCCAGCAGGATCATGTCGGCGGCCTGCTTCGACACGTCGGAGCCCGAGATGCCCATGGCGATGCCAATGTCAGCCTTCCTCAGCGCGGGGGAGTCGTTCACGCCGTCCCCGGTCACCGCCACA
>NC_138374.1:134501770-134510664 GCF_054177405.1 Leptonychotes weddellii
GTGACGATGGAGGCGAAGTTGTCGTCCAGCAGGATCATGTCGGCGGCCTGCTTCGACACGTCGGAGCCCGAGATGCCCATGGCGATGCCAATGTCAGCCTTCCTCAGCGCGGGGGAGTCGTTCACGCCGTCCCCGGTCACCGCCACAGTGGCCCCCTGGACGAAGCACAGCCAGAGCAGGGGAGGAAGCCCGTCGAGGCCCCGCCCGGCCCACCCCGCCGGCCCGGCCCTGCTTCGCTCACCTGCCTCTGACAGCCCTCCACGATGATGAGCTTCTGCTGCGGGGACGTCCGCGCGAACACGATCTCCGTGTGGTTCTTGAGGATCTCGTCCAGCTGCTCCGCCGTCATGTCCTTCAGGTCGGAGCCGTGCACCACGCACGCCTTGGTTTCCCTGAGGAAAGGAGGTCAAAAGCCACTGCAGAGCGCTCAGAGTTCCCCAGAGGTCCTGGTGCCTCTGTCCAGCCTCCGCCATACCCTCCTGTTTCTGCCTTCAGCCCGGCTCCTCGCTTGTCCCCAGCCACCCACTGTCCCCGGATGGACACGCTGCACCCCTCCCTGCCTCCAACCCTCTCCTCCTTTTGCTCTGCGTCCTTCCACCCACTTCCTCTGAAAACCCACTGACATCGTCACTGGGTCATTTTCCTATTACATTTTACTTTGCAATAAGTAAACCCTACACATCCTACCTACTACAGGAGCCTCCAGGAACTGTAGCGAGGGGGGTCGGGGTGGGGTGGTTGAGGATGGAGGGGAAGCACTGCAGACCTGAGTTCTTTAGGGCCCCCACCTGGTGTTGATCTGGCTGATAGGGACCTGGAGCTGCGCAGCCATGTCCTCTGCTGTCTCGTTGCCTTCTGATATAATGCCCACACCTTTGGCGATGGCCTTGGCTGTGATGGGGTGGTCCCCGGTCACCATGATCACCTGGGTTGGGAAGGGAAGGAAGGGGAGCAGAACCATCTTCAGGGGGTCCTGGACGCTTTGTCTTTCTCTCCAGGACCTAACGGATCACTACCTTCATTCCACAGGGCTATTCCTAGTAGTCCCCAAGGACTTGCGCTATGGTGGCTTCATCCCCCGGGACTGGGTCAGGACCACCAGACCATAACACATAGAACAGTTTGGGTTCTAGATTTCCCGGGCATAAATTGGGGATTTGGGTGTATTGCTATATTCCGATTTTCACTGAATTGTTCCAGAAGCTGTTCTGTTTCTTTAAGCTCAAAAGACAAACACCTACACATAGACCAAATGGTAATAAAGGGACATCTGGAATAATCCATCTGCCTAGCAAAATATCCTCTAGGCCCAGGTGCGTTCTGACCCTCACTCTTCCTCACCTTCCCCCCGTGGCCTCCCCTGGGTTCCAGCCCTTTTGCTGATGCCCTGTCCCCTGGCTCCCCAAAGGTCAGGTGCCTGGCTCCGGCCTGTCCTAGCATTCTGTTCCTTCTGTGTGTCAGCATTCCTCCTGCTCCGGATGGGGAGGGCTTGTCTCTGTCTGCTGGCCCGGGCGCTCTGCAAGAATGGGCCGAGTCCAGGCTCCTCGTGAAGCTTTGCTCTTGCGCAAAGCCTAGCCCAGAGCCGCCGTTCCACAAACAGCCATCAGATGCAGGAATGAAAGAATGACGGCTTCTTGAGAGTCACGGCCCCAGGCTCCCGAGTGCCCTCCGGGCGCACGGCTTTCCCTGGCTCCGATGGAGGGAAAGGCAGCTGCGAGGCTGTGACTGAACTGTCCTGGGAAGGTCCTGGAAAGGTCCATCTGTTTGCTTTCAGAGCATGGAAACAAGGCTGTAGGGAGTGTTTCCCAGAGCCCGCCTCGTTGTGCGCTGGCCTGAGAGCAGCGTGACCCCAAGCCCGGCTTCCTGGAGGGAGGTGGTGACGCAGAAGTCCGTGTGGCCACCAGAGACCAGCACGGCCACTGTACCCACAGCACGGACAGCGAGTGTCCCCATCTCGCCAACGCGGCCCCACGGGGTACCCGGGGAGGGTCTGGGAGGGAGCTGCATGCGAGCTTACAATGTTCCCGATGTGACGCAGGCCGAGCCCTCCGTGCTGCCCTTCAGGCTCCCTGCGCCCGGACAGCCCCGCAGCGGCTCATCCGTGGTGGCCGGGGGGCCCAGAGGGCAGGTGCGCCGTCATCCTCATGCCCGCCCCCCGCCGCCCACCCCGAGCACCCTGGCTCAAAGGGGCCGTTCCGCAGTAGTTTCCGGCAGTCCCACCTCCAGGCCAGGCTGGAGAAAGAAAAACACAAAGTACCCCCTTCCCCAACCCCCCCCGCCCCTACTGAGTCCCCAGGACGCGATTTCGCAGCGCACAACAGACGTGCGGTCCTGCAGCGTGGCTCCCTCTGAGGTAAAGGACGTCTCCTGGTTTCTGGGATTCGTCAGGGACTGAAGGACTCTCATTTCCAACTTGTGGGTGTTGGCCGTACCTCCACTGTTCCCACGTGGTCTCGCGAGCTGCCCTCTTGTTCCCTCGTCCCTTCTCTTCCCGTGTGGGGCCCATCGGAGCCACGGAGTCCAGTGTTGGTGACACGCCGTAGGTCTCACGGCCAGACTGCGGTTCTTGGAGGAGCCGGGTTCCGGGCGAGGCCCAAACACCTTCACGGCCCCCACAGCCTCAGTGAGTGGCAAATATAACGGATACTTGTATTCATTTTTTTAATTCCATTTATTCCAAAGGCCCGAGCACGTGGTTCTACCTGGGAAGTACCAGCCCTGCGATCACCTCCTTGTAAGAGCTTTGCTGCCCTGTGACCCCAGGGCTCTCCGATCAGCTCTGCTTCAAGGCCACTTTGGTGTTGGCCCTGGAAGGGTCTACCCTGCGCGACAACCCGCCTATGTCTATCACATTTGTCTTCCTCGAAGGATGACATCGTGTGTGTGTTTTACACTCCCCTATAGGGAAAGGGGGCTGATTCAGAATTTCTCACCGAGTCTGCCAAACTTCTGCCAGCTTCGGGTCCAGAAGAAGTGAGAAACGATAATGCGAACTGTAAGCCTATGCCCAGAACACGGACTGGCCCAGAAAGCCCCCGGGCCTCCTGCTTCAGCAGCCAGCCTCGGACTCGCCTGCCTCGGGCGGTCACGACACGCAGGCTAACTCAGCCCTTCGGCCCCGTTCGGGCCTCCCCACCTTGGGGGCAATTGTAAGTCTCTTCTTCTTGCTGTAAGGGACCCACAAATCCCCAGATGAGATGCATTTCACATCCCCCGTATAATTCCCCATTCCAACAGCCACCTCAATGCTCAGGAAAATCAAATGGGCCCTTCTCCAGCTAGCTCCCATGATGTGGTGTGGGGGCTTCGAGAGCCGGGGGAGGTCGAGACGTTGGCCATCCTATGCAGATGCAGACATGCTGCTTCTGCAGAGAACCAACCGCCCAAACAGCGTGTGGTGATTAAGGAACTCACTCTGAATAGTTCCTCCATCCGTCCCTCGGTTCTCACTCCAGCCACAATCATTGAACTTGGCATGGCCCAGCTGCTCCCAGACAAACTGCCGACAGTCAAAGTTCTAAGATAAAGCCAGCTCCAACAGATAGCGTCTCGTTCTCCTTAGATACCTCCAGCGCCCCCCACCCTCCAACCTGCTGTCCCCCAGGCCTGGGATCCAGAATATCAGTCATGAGCCGGAAAGGTGTCAGTCTCTGACCTGTGAGGATGTAGGTGAGTCTTAGAATCTGACCTGGAAGCGGGGTACAGAACGTCTCAGAACTAGAGGAATCCCATGCAGTCCGAGCCCCCCGGCCAAGGAGGAGTTCCCACCGCTGGGAGTGTGCTCTGCAACTGTGTTTCACTCTTTTTGGTTTCTAGCTTTGACGCCTGGACGAGTGCCTGTTCGTGTAGCTGTTCGCCCCGAGTCAGGTGCAACCAGGGTTCAGCTCTCCGTGGCTCAGCCTCTCTGTCATCCACTCCAGCCCCCAGCCCCTTCCCAGGAGCACCTTTCCCTGACATCGTCTAGCCCTTTGCTACTCCTGCTGTGGTCTGCAGACCGGCAGCAAGGGCATCACCTGGGAGCTTGTTACAAATGCAGAATCTTAGGGTCTTAGACCTGCAGAATCAAGATTTTGCATTCCGACAAAACCCCTAGATGAGTCACGTGCACAACCCTAGGACACTGGTTCTCAAATTTACCTGCCTAGTGAAATCTCTAAAAAAGTTTCAAGAAAGGGGGCGCCTGGTGGCTCAGTCGGTTAAGCGTCTGCCTTCGGCTCAGGTAATGATCTCCGGGTCCTGGGATCGAGCCCCGCATCGGGCTCCCTGCTCAGTGGGGAGTCTGCTTCTCCCTCTCCCACTGCCCCTCCCCCCTGCTTGTGTGCTCTCTCTCTCTCTCAAATGAATAATCAATAAATAAAAATCTTAAAAAAAGAAAGTTTGAAGAGTACAAATGTCTGCATCCTGCCCTGAGAGTTTCCAATTTAATGGGTCTGGGGTGTGGCCTAAGCATCAGATTTTGTTTTAAGTTTATTTATTTATTTAAGTAATCTTTATACCCAATGTGGGCTTGAACTCACAACCCCAAGATCAAGAGTCGCATGCTTTACCGACTGAGCCTGCTGGGGGGGGGGTGCCCGGGGGGGCCCTAGGCATCAGACTTTTAAAGGTCCCCTGGTGATTGTAATGTTCAACGCAAGACAGGATTCTAACTACAGAAGAAACTTACTATTTCCTATTAGGTAGTCTCTTAAGACTAAAAATCGTAAGCTCAAGGAAACAGACATCCATTAAACCAAGATTATGAAGAACCTACTCTAGGCAAGGCTTTCTACTGTTGCTCCAAGTTGTGACGGGTCGGGGGGCTTCCGGGATATGGTCAGGAGTTTACCTTAATCCCTGCACTACGACACTTGCCCACAGCATCAGGCACTGCAGCTCGGGGAGGGTCAATCATGGATATGAGTCCCACAAAACAAAGGTTATCCATGGGAAAATTGATTTCATCTGTATTAAACTTGAATCCTTTGGAGAAAGTGCTAGGCAGATTCAAGAAGCAGAACCCTGGGGAGAGACAGAGGGACCAGTAGTCATTCAGCGGCCTACGTCCCTGTCTCGCTCACCCCAACAGCTTCGAAATTTCACCCCACAAATAACCATTTGGGTGTCATTCTTTCTGGGTTTCTTCCGAAGCCTCTCACCTAGCACGCGTTCCCCCAGGCCTCCCAGTTCCATGTAGGCTTTCTGGAAGTCTTTCCTCATCTCATCGTCCATGGGGTACTCCACCCCCTTCAGAAGGTAAGAAGAGCAAAACTCTAAGATCCTCTCCGGAGCCCCCTTCATCATCAGTACGTGGGTCTGGGAGCTGTCGTCCTGCAGGTGGATGGACATCTAGGGAGGAGAGAGGAAGAATCCTTGTGGCAGGAGGAGGGAGCAAGGGTTGGGGCAGAAAAGCAGGGGAAAGGTTTTTGAGGGTAAAACAACAGGTAACCCGTTTCATATCCCCCTCCCCATTTCCTTTGTCCCCTAACCCCAGTGCAGCCCCCTCCCTCCAGGCAAATCTGACTCAGGGTCAAGCCCACCTGTCCTCCTGTCCCGGGATCCCAGCCCTGTGTTATTTGCACAGGAGTCCCTACTATCTCTGCAGGAGCTGAGAGCACAAGCAGGACTCTCACTTTCTCTGCTTCCTCTCTGCCTGGAAAGCAGAAGTGTGGGCCGGGCAGAGGCAGCTGGGTAGACGGGAAGAGAAGGTAGGGGCCGCGGTCCTGTGTCCCCCCAGCAGGAAGGCTTTGTGACCTCAGGTCAATCCACTGAACCTCTCAAAACCTTAGTCCCTTTGATACGATGCAAAAGATCCTGTGTTTCCGACTTCATTGGGTTTTTATGGGACACAATACAGTCAAAAATTCACATATATCTTTTGACTCCCCCAAAACCTAACTACTAATACAGTTTGCTGGTGACCCAAAACCTTACCAATGACATCAACAGTCAATTAACACATATTCTGTATGTTCTGTGTATTATATGCTGTGTTCTTATAGTAAAGTGAGGTCAAGAAAAGAAAATGTTAAGAAAAATCACAAGAAAGAGAAAATCCACTGACCATACTGTGTTTATCGAAAAACATCGGTGTTTAACTGGGCCTACGCGGTTCACACCGTGCTGTTTGAGGGTCAGATTAGTTGTTAAAAAGTACTTTGAAAACTATGAAGCACAGTCCAGATTACGTCATCGTAATCCCTTTGCCACTCTCCCGACAGTCTGAGAAGTGCCAGGGGCTAGTGGTGGGGTTGGGGTTGGGGTCGGGGTCAGGGTTGGCCTGGTGGGCTGGGGGCAGGGAAGGCCAGATTCACAGTGAATCTCAGGAGACCAGAGGCCAGGAGGAGAGAGGAATGAGATGCATTTCGGTTTTGCGTTTTCCCTGGATCCTTGATCTGTGAGCAGGAACTATGATAGGGTTCCTCTTCGAGCCAGGAACTTCCCGTTACGAAGCCTGTTTGGTCACCAAACCAGCACCTCGAAAGGAGCAGGTGCAGAGGGGGCTGGACCACACTGCCCAGAGGGTAACCAAGGTGGGAAGCCTGTGTGTAAAGTGCTGTTAAAACCGTCCCATGAGAAACCTTCAAATATGTCCTATAACTCTCAGTTATATTCAAAATATGCCTAAGCAGCTAAGAGGAAAAATCTTAACTTGTTGAAGCAGAAAGCTGTAAGAGGTTTAAAAAGCTTGATTTCCTGCGTGCTTAATATGTATTTGTTCCCTATTTACTGGAGATTATCGGAGGTGGCAGCAAGACCTACTTATAAGTCAGTAACTTGGTCACAAAAAAATCACGTCTTGATAGAAAATTACAGATAAAAAGGTGGGAGGGGGCGCCTGGGTGGCTCAGTCATTAAGTGTCTGCCTTCAGCTCAGGTCATGATCTCAGGGTCCTGGGATCGAGCCCCATGTCGGGCTCCCTGCTCAGCGGGGAGCCTGCTTCTCCCTCTCCCTCTCCCTGCCGCTCCCCCTGCTTGTGCTTTCTCCCTCTCCTTGTCAAATGAATAAATAAAATCTTTAAAAAAAAAAGTGGAGAAACCTGGGAATATCAGGACAGAGACCCTTCCTTTCATTTCAGTCTGAAGAGCAAGGAAGAGATGAAGGCTGCAGGTGACCGAGTGCTGGGACAGCCTTGCAGAGCCGGGGGCTCCAGCCGCACCCAGAGCCCACCCCTGAGGGCAACGCCCGGCTGGCCGAGCTCACCTGGTGGGGACGTCACGGAGGAGGATCGTGCCCTTTGCACGTGATACTCAGAAAACACACTAATCTAGTCGTTTTGGGGAAAGTCGCTATTTTGTTGGCCATCCCAACAAATGTCATGGATATGTTTTGCTTTTATTTTAAATCACATGAAGGAAGAAGTATCTACTTCTTTGCAGGCACAGGCTTTAATCCGGTCCTGCCAAGCACAGAATTCTTGTCTGGGTTGTGAGGCCACTGAACGTCAGAAAAAAAAGTAGAAATAAGTTTGCAGTGTGGGCTTAGGAGACCTATCTTATTACACGGACTGGAAGTCAGCTGAGACAAAAAAACTCGGGACCTATTTCTTTAACTCTTACTTGTTCAGTGTTCAATATGAAAAGGCAATTGGGTTTTAAAAACTCAAAACTCTATATAGCTTTTGTCATTTTATTATTGTTTTTTTAGTTATGATTTTTTTCCCTTGTGAGGAAAATTTGGGGGATCTACTACTCTCTTAGCAACTTCCAAATACAACACTTGATGAGTTCGCCTGCGCACAGGCCTTGCTAACCTCCTGTGTCTTGTTCTGATGTTAGTACCGTGCTGCTAAAGCGAGCACTCTTCTGCGGTTTCTAAGACAGGAAAACAAAACTGACTTTTGGGGAGTCTCGTTTCTTCTCTGTTACCCACACCTGAACGTCTGACCTTCATGGTAGCGCATGAACTTGGAGGATTCCCCTCCCCTGAGCAAACCGTGACTGTCCTGCGGGGCCCAAACCTGACTGGTGGCGCTCCAGTCGTGGGGGCGCCACCCCCCCACAGCCCCCTCTTCAAGGTGTGCAGGACCTCCCGTGGGAGAGTCCCACGGGCTTTGCTGGCTGTCCCCTGCACTCGGGGTTAGTGCCCACCACTGCCCCTCAGCCCGCGTATCTCCTTCCCTTCTCACGCCTCTCTGGGTAGCGGGTAAAATGCCCCTGAGAGACGAAAACCTTCGCAAATGTGCTGGAGCGCTCGCCCCGCCACCTACCTGATGGCAGGGGCTAGAATCCAGGCGCGGAATGCAATCAGGCGCTTCCGGGGAGTGCCTTGCAAACCCAGCCTTATCCTGCAGGGGCAAACCTTGCAGGAGCCACAGAGATGCCTCCGAGGGCTGCCCCAGGCTCTACCGTGAGTGTCACCAACCAGCCTGTCCTACCCACAGGACACTTCCCACGTGCTCTCTCCACAAGAGACGGAGCCTCGCTCTCTGCTTGGGGTCGAATGCCTCTTCCTTTACCACCTGCTCCTCCCTTTCCCTGCTGGTCACTTTCCCTTGAGGTGAGCCTTCCTCTTAATGGGGATGCTGGGTATCCACCGTCTCCATTCTGTTGTTCAGAGGGGAGGCTGAAGGCAAAGGCAAAGCTCCCATTTCCCCAAACGACGAGCCCACCCCCGACCACCATTCTACCCTTGTGGGTTCTGTACCTGGTACTTGTTGGTGGAATTAAAGGGGATCTCTGCCACCTTGGGGTTTTTCTCTCTCATTTCCTTCACAGAGCTGTATGACTGCTCGATGAACTTGAGGAGGGCTGACTCGGAAGCATCCCCTGCTGTTGCCCGCTGCCGGGACGGGGTTTGTAGGGTGAGCCCGAGGGATAAGGCACAGGGCGAGGGGTGCAATGGGGAGGACCCAAAGCGCCAGGATAGAGATTTCCAGGGAGAGGGCGGGGCATGCCCTTGACACCGAGGCATC
>NC_138374.1:134510764-134523759 GCF_054177405.1 Leptonychotes weddellii
TTACTCGCATCCTGCTCTGTCCCCCAGCACTTGACAGAGAAAACCCTTGTCTGCACTCAGGGCCCAGCCGTCTCCCGTGTCCGCACCCCCCCGCCGGCCCCTCCACGCGTGGCTCACCCACACCACTCGAATCACCAGTCTGCTCTTTGCTGGTGTCAGCCTTGTATATGGTCTTGTCGAACCACATGTGGGCGACGGTCATGCGGTTCTGGGTGAGGGTGCCCGTCTTGTCGGAGCAGATGGTAGAGGTGGAGCCCAGCGTCTCCACCGCCTCCAGATTCTTCACCAGGCAGTTCTTCCGCGCCATGCGCTTGGCGGTCAGGGTCAGAGACACCTAAGGCCATGAAGAGGGCTGAGAATTAATGGTGACGAAGTGCTCGGCTGCTCACACCACTTTGTGTTTGGGAAATCGGATCGTTCGTATTGCTATTGTAATTTTTGGAACTTCTTTCCCTTTTGTGTCCACCTAGTCTTTAGCGATTCCACGTCCGGCCACAGGAAGGAAATCAGGAGAGTGATGGTGTTCGTGCTTCACAGCACAGCTCGGAAAAAAGCGCATCTTCCTTCACCAGGGGAACATAGCGTGTGACCTTGTCCCTGGAATACTCTGCTCCCCCAGGATCCTTTCGTCTTTTCTGTTCAGCAGCCCCTTTCCGGTCAAGTTCAGGGACCATGTCGATAGCTAACCTTTCATTGTGGGGTAAGGGGGCTGGTACCAATAGTTAGGAAAAAAGAAGAAAACAGGGGAGAATCATGAAGTCGAGAAGGAATATTGCACCATTGGAAAGGACTTGAGAAATTATTTAAACTGGGACATTTTTGTTGACGTTAATTATGCGGACCATATGTTCAGTGAACGTCAGGTGTGTGGCAGGGTTGTTTTAAAAACTAATCAGTTCTTAGGCTATGGTTATATTAATACAGAATTCTAATCGTGGGGTTATGATTTATTTACATATTATCACTAGTCCTGAGGTTTTTGTGCTAACCAGCCACACCCTGAGTATTATTCTCATTTCTATTTTAAGAAGGATATTGATAATCTAGAGCATAGCTCCAACAGGTGATCAGTAAGCCAAGGGGTCAGAAGACTGTGTCCTGTGAAGAACAACTAGAGGAAAGGGGACAACTTCACCTCCCACCGGGGAGTTTGAGGAGGCATGATGGCTCCCGTCAATCAAAAGCGTAGTTTGTAAAAGAGAGAGAAATGACTTGTTTTGTGTTTCTTCAGATGGGAAAACTGGGACCAAACAGGAAGTCGTATTTCTGCTCAACACAATGAAATCCAGCTAGAGCAACCCAGCAGTGAAATGAGCGGAGACCGAAAGGGGCGGGCTTCCCAGGACTAGAAATAATCGTCATCTCCCATGGATTGTGCACAAGATATTCAGCATTGGTGGAAAGGTTGGATTTCTCTGGGCTTTGAAGTCCTTTCCAATAAGATTCTGTAATTCTGAATTCATCTTCCTCTAGAAACCGATGATTAATTAAATTGACGCCTGGAGATGTTCCGTGATTTGGCCAAGTTCACTGGCCGGTACAGGCTAGACTAACTCACTGCTGGTGACAGAATCTAAGTGCTTCCTGCACTGCAACTCATGGAGAAGAAAGAGAAGGCACCAGAAAATATGGATGGAGGAAGTCAAGGTCCTGTGGGAGCTAAGTGGTTGACACTTGAGAGATTCACTAGCAAAAGAGATACAAATGATTTCACCCCCTGGGGCGGTGTGTCTGCCCAGAGGCCACCCTCCACCTTGGCTACTCACGGTGACGGTGGCCAGCAGCCCCTCGGGCACATTGGCCACGATGATGCCGATGAGAAAAATGACAGCCTCCAGCCAGCGATAGCCCAAGATCAGCGAGAACCCGAAGAAAGAGACACCAAGGAAGATGGCCACCGCTGTGATCAGGTGGATGAAGTGCTCGATCTCTACAGCGATGGGGGTCTTGCCGACCCCCAGGCCTGATGTCAGAGAGGCGATGCGGCCCATCACTGTGGAGTCTCCCGTAGCGATCACAATGCCCCGAGCTGTTCCTGCAGAGCAACGGGGAGGTCTGAGGTGGGGGCGCTGCTGGCTTTCGTTCCTACAAGGAGAACGCTGTCAGTGGTCAAAAGCAAGGTGGACACTCAACACCGTCCGAGAGGCTCTTGTAGTCTATGCTCCTCATACTTAGTTTATACAAGTAAGGTTCTCCTCGCCCGAAAAATCTCTGAGATTTCACAGTTCTCCACTTTCATGGGCTCATTGCCTTCCCCGTCAAGAAGGTCTTCATTACACTTACTCTAAATGTCTTCTATTGCCTGTATGTTTCTTATTTTGCCCCCAGCGGCTGAATAGTTTCTAGACCCCCAGGAGTCAGGATCGCCCTTCTGCTAGAGTCCTCCCTCCCAACATCTGGTTATTCACTACCCCAGTGGTTCTCCGTGGGTGGCCGTTTGCCCACCCAGGAGACATTGGGCAGTGGCTGGAGGCATCTTGGTTGTCCCAGCTGGGGTGGGAGGGGCTGCTCCGGGCATCTGGCGGGTAGAGGGCAGGGGTGTAGCTACACATCCTGCAAATGACCGGAGCGCCGCCCCCCCCCCAGAGGAAGAATTACGCTGCCCTGATGGTGATAGTATGGAGGCTGGGGAACCGAGCCCCTCCCTGTTCCGCCTGCTGGAGCCAGCCTGACCCCTGCCGGGGAGCGAAGCCGTAGCAGCTCTGGGCCTCTCGCTCCCGGCACCGCCCCCGGAGTCAGAAGGGGGACTTGGACGTCCTGTTGGGCTTTATACGCGTGGGATGCCGGCCACTCACCTACGTGGCTTGGAATGAGGGGCCTGACAAGGTTCTTGGCTCAGAACAATTTTCCGGCTTTATAAACACAGTGGCTGAAATTCCTTCCCTTCCAAGTCACGGTCAGAATCACCCAGAAAAGCCACGTACTCTAGAAATATCACTTGTTTTAGGATCAGAAGGACTCCGGCTGGGAGTTCAGCTTTCCAGCGGGGCAGCTGTTGGCCCGGGACCAGCTCCGTACCCGCTGGCCCTCGGGCTGCCTCAGCTCTGAGAGGGGATGGAAGCGTCCACGAAGCTGTGAGGAGTAAAGGTTATTCCAGGAGCCTAGGACAGGACCGGGCGCAGTGGAGGCACGCAAATGTTGGTTTCTTTCTTCGTCTAGATGGATTTGGGGTCTTGAGAAGGACTGATACAGAATGATGCGTGGGACTGAGTAGGGGTGATTCTACTCCAGCAACTCCCACAAACACCCTGCACAGAGCGGCCGCTGCATGTCCGGGGTGGCCTCCGCTGAAGGAGCGTGAGAGCGGGGTCCCGCCCAGATGGCCACAAGCGGGGTGGTCGTGGTGTTCGGGGGAAGAGCGGCTCCGGTACGAGGCCTCTGCAGATGAGCTCCACAGTGGCCGCCCGCCGGAGGGCTGCCTGCTGGACGTGTTCACAGAGCCTTGTCGAAGACACTACAGGAACTGAGAGGTGCCGAGAGGGTTTGGGGTTGGGGGCGGGGGTGGAGTATGGCACTACATGTATGTCTATTTTGTGCCAGGGTTTGGTCTAGTTCTTCCTTTTTACCCCTTCATGGGTTTCCCCATGCACAGAGAGGCAGGATCTCGTAATGAATCCCCTGTGTCTGGAGACAGGATGGGTAGATGTCAGCCTGGGGAAGGTCAAGCCCATGGGCAAGCCTCCCGTACCCACGGCCAGACGGACGCCCCGTACTCCGCACATCGCCAGGGAGACAGCTCAGGCCCCATGGGGATGCATGAGAGCCCAAAGACAGAGACGTCTGTACCTGCAGCCCCGTCGGGACCACGGCCATGAAATTAGGGAGGTGAGGGCCTGGGATAAAGGTTAAAGGTGTGCTCCTCGTTTGCAAAGTGCACAGATATTCCTCAGTTCAAGAGTCGAGAGCTCCTTCAAACTAGCTCCACCCCCTTGGCCCCGTCTCGCATCCCTCTGGTCTCCGACTAAAGCCTCCTCCATCTGGGCCAGACCCTTGTTTCTCGGGTGGGGTGCCACCACCCACCTTCCTCCCCTTATCTGAAGCATATACTTTGCTGACCAAAAACCTACTTGGGGAGGACAAATGTAAGCAAAACTTTTTCCTAAAATGTAATAATATAAATCCAGTGTTTTTGAAGGAAGCTTGCTGACCTGCATCTTTCTGCCCAATCAAAATTAAAAAATCAAAAGATTAAAAAATTAATTAAT
The DNA here is from genome assembly GCF_054177405.1 of Leptonychotes weddellii. Lineage (NCBI taxonomy): Eukaryota > Metazoa > Chordata > Mammalia > Carnivora > Phocidae > Leptonychotes > Leptonychotes weddellii. The sequence continues at coordinate 134,514,970 of NC_138374.1, forward strand.
TAAAAAAATTAAATGGTGATTCGAGGCGGAGAGAAGATTCAGATTAAAAAAATGTTAAATTAAAAATTAAAAAAAATTAAGATTAAAAAAATTTTAAAAATTAAAAAAAAATGTTTCAATATATATTTTATTTTCTGGTTGGATTCTTCTTCAGCTTTATTGTTACTCTCATTTTTTAAAATATTTTTCAAGTGAATAGCTTCATGACCAGAGAGGTCATTGGCAAGCTTTATCCCAGATAAGGGTCTGTGGAAGGAGCACAGGCTTTGGGAGACGAACTCGCACTAGATCCTCGAGTCTCCGCTTTCCTACGGGCTTGTGCTCTTGGACACCGCATTTCATTTCTTTGAGCTCTTCATATGCAAAATAGAGTGCAGGTCTGTTGTGTAGTGTCCTGAGAGTCAGACCCATCTGTAACACTTGGCACATGCCAGGCGTTCAATTAAAAAAAATAGCTGTTTCTTAGTTACCCAAACATTTATTCTTAAGCACGAGTAATGGCTTTCACGTGTGTTCCAGAGAGTCTTGCAGGCCTCCTTAAGGGGGAAGGTTGACATGAGACTGAGTCCGTTGTTACCACCTTGGCCAGAACTGCCTCCCAGTTCAAGGGTGTCTTACATTCTAGGAACAAAGCCAAAGTGTGAGTGGCACCTCTGGTAACTCCAGTTTCCAATGCCAATGCCTCCCTGGAATAGTGAGAAGTTGCGGCTCCTCTCAGAAGAAGAGTGACCTAGCAGGGCTGAGTAACTTTCTGCCCTCATGTGCTATCTTCAACTTCTAGAGCATAGTCCATTCACCAGCCAGAATAATACGGAGCTGACGATTGCAGGGCACTTCCCACATGGTAGGTTTTGCGCTAAGCATTGTATATGCATGATCTCCTTGAGTCCACATGAAAATCTACAGGATAGCGACTCTTAGTATCATCGGGGTGCAAATGTGGAAATGGTGGCTTTGAACTTTCACCAAAGGTCTTACAGCTCATGAGTGATGGAAGACCTAGACTGTTCACCAGCTCTTGCCTACCCAATGACCTTTCGAAGATAGAGCGTTCCTAAAATCTTTATTTGAATCTCTGCTTTTGAAACTAGGCTATTTATGATGTGATGCTCACCTTCCACACAGTTGGTGGAGAAGAAGCAGATGTTGTGGGTCTCCAGAGGGTTCTCGTGGGTGAACTCGGGGGAGCGGGTCTGGGGCTCTGACTCTCCCGTCAAGGATGAGTTGTCCACCTGGGATGGGCAGGAGGATGGGACGTAAAGTGAACATGGGAAGAAAAGTTCCTTTGTAAAGATGACACATCTTTATCTTCCACCAACACCATCATTACTGGTGTGCAGACACCAGCCCCTGTTGGCTCCGACCTCAAATTTGCACCTGTAACTTCTTGAGGTTCTGAATAATAAGATCATGCTTTCTTTCACTGAGTCCAGATTACTACAGTGCTTGGCCCCCTCCCGTAGCTTCCCGCATCCTCTCACCTTACATCCTTGTGAGGAGATGAGCCGGAGGTCAGCTGGGATTCGGTCTCCGCCCTTCACTTCTACCAGATCTCCTACCACCACATCCTCCACATTGATCTGAATCTTCTCTCCGCCTCGAATCACCAGAGCTTGCTGTGAGAAGAGAGTGCAGGGTTATTTCCAAAGCTTTCTGCTTCCCCCATACCCGCTCCTGGCCTATAAGCTCCTGTTCCTGGTCTTCTTCCTTCTGACTCCCTTCCTTACGCTGTCACTCACCGCACCACCCTTGAAGGTCTCTTTGGCAGATTGCAAATTCTTACCATCCCTGTCCTTCGCAGCATGACTCTGATGACCCTCTCTCTAAGAGATGGGGGTGTCTGTCTCTCCGTCCTTACACTTAGGCTTGGCTACACGGCTTGCTTCGGCTCATAAGACGTTACAAGCATGATGCAAGCAGGGGCTTAAAAAGTGGGGGCTTGCCCTGTCGTCCCTGGGAACCCCTCTTCCACCGTATCGAGCAAGCCTGTGCTGGCCTCCTGGAGGAAGAGAGGTCATAAGGAGAAAGGCTCCAGCGGTCACAGCCATCTCAGCCATCCCCGGACAGGGGGATGAGGTCATCTGCGACCGTCCAGCACCCCTCAGCCCAGCCCAGATCAGAACAGCCCTGCCACAGAAGTGTGGGAACGGCTATTTTTGTTGTTCTGAGCCACCAAGTTTGGGATGGCTTGTTAGGCAGCAAAAGCTAATGAATGGTCCCCCAACTCCTACTTCATTTTACCAAAGCATCATCCCCTGCCTGAACTCTCACCCAAGGGAGGAATTAATTTATGTTGACACCAAAGGGAAGAGATTCTGGGCTATAACACTAGAACATGACTGTGCTGTCGGGAAATTCTGGAGCCTGTTTCTTTCCAAGTTTCCAGCTCTGTGCCTAGAAACCTCTTTTTGCTATCATATTATCTCCAGACACTTAAACATATTAGAAAATAATCTAAACTTTCAGAAAAGTGGCAAGCATAAAAATTGTACCAAGAATACTTGTAATGACCTTTACCCAGATTCACCTGTTGACATTGTACCCCATTTGCTTTGTCCTTTGGTCACTGTCTGCACACATGTATGTATGTGAACACTTCTTTGCCTGCACCCTCTGAGGTAAGTCACATACATGACGATCTTCTATCCTGCGTACTTCAGTGCACGCGTCCCAAGAACTAGTGTGTTAATACCCACAACGTGGTTGTCGATTTCACTAGATTTCACTTTGACACCGTACTGTCCTCTACTGTTTGCATTCCAGCTTTGTCAGGACCCCGTAGGTCCTTTGCCACATTACTTCCTCCTTAGGCATAGGATTCAGTCTCAGTCAGGTATTGCATTTAGTTGTCATGCCCCTTTAGCCCCCTGTAATCTGGAACATTCTCACAGCTGTTGTTTGTCTTTTTTTTTTTTTTTTTTTTTTGAGAGAGAGAGAGAGAGCTTGCATGAGGTGGGGCGGGGGGTTGCAGAGGGAGAGGGAGAAAGAGAATCCCAAGCAGACTCCACTCCCAGTGCGGAGCCCAAGGCAGGGCTCGATCTCATGATTCTGAGATCATGACCTGAGCCTAAATCAGGAGTCGGATGCTTAACTGACTGAGCCGCCCAGGCGCCCCTGTTCTTTGTCTTCAAAGCCACTGACATTTGGAGAATCCAGCCTCTCCAACCTCTTTTGTACCTCCCCCACTTTTACTAGAATGTTCTCATTTGGGGCTTCAGATTATGCTCGTCACATTCAGATTATGCATTCCAGGCCAGACTACTTCATAGGTGTTCCTGTGTCTTTCTCAGGGTACTTCTAGGCATGATAGAGTAAATCTGAAGGACCCTCATCCTCATCACCACCCTCACTCAGTTCACACAGTGTAGGGTATAATTTTCTGGGGACTCAAAAACTGTGTGTTTGGCCACATTCTGCACCTCTCTCACTAGATCCTCCACACCAATCCTACCTGAGGCACCATGTTTCTGAAAGACTCCATGATCTTGGAGCTCTTGGCCTCCTGGTAGTAAGAGAAGCAGCCGGTGATGATGACCACGACAGCCAGCATGATGCCCAGGTACAGCTGCGGGTGGGGAAACAAAGGGTTCATCAGGAGGTCTTTTCCTTCCTCTTCACCCTCAGAAAATCAGCTTGCAAGGGTAACAGCTAAGGAAGAGTCCGAGGCAGGGTGCCTCACTCAGAGCCCTGAGTTTGGGTGAGGGCCAGCAGGATGCAGCAAACACCCAGGAAGGCTGTTCATGGGCTTGGGGGAGGTGGGGGAGAGCCAGGGTGGGAGCTCAAAGAAATGAAAATTCTGGCAAAGAGAAAGGGGCTGCAGAGCACTTTGATGACCAGTCAGGAAGATAATCAAAGGAGAGCAAGTTTCTGGGCGAAACCATGGCTCTCAGGGAGCTGAATCAGTAGCTTGCTAGGTAAAAGGCTAGGGAAACCAGGAGGGACCAAGGCCTCCCTTGGCAAATCCTGGGAGTACTAGGGATCTGGGCCAGAGGCCTTCGGGAGTGCCAGGCTGCTGAGCAGAAGAGTGTCAGGGCTAAGCAGAGACTGGGCTGGGCACGAGCAGCTGAACAGACTCACGTTATCTTTGGTAAGCTCCTCCTTGTAGTGTAACTGGATGCCATAGGCCACGAAGCAGAGAATGGCACCAATCCAGAGTGGGATCGAGAAGCCACTGAACAGCTGTTTACAGAACTTGACCCATTGTGAAGTGGTGGGGGGCGCGGTAAGTGTATTGGGTCCATCTTGTCTTAAGATTTCCTGTGCCCTTCTGGGGCTAAGGCCCTGTGTGGAGAGGAAATAGGAAAGGACAGAGAGCCATGAGCAGAGAAGCAGCTACAGGGAAGCTCAGAGGTGCCATTTATAACCCTGGGTGTGTCTACAGACCAATGGAGCTCTCTGAAGGTCACCCTGGAAGCTCTTCCTAGAGTTTGCAGTACAGAAGAGATCTCCCTTGTTTAGCACGGTTACATAGGAAGGATTTGTAGTTGGTGGACTGATTCACAAACCTTTTGAACTCCTATCTTGGGCGGGTACTGTGGTAGGACAGCAGAATGAGTGGGAATGGTCCCTAGCTTACGGAGCGCCTCCCTAGTGGGAGGTAACGGTCAACAGTTCACGGTATAATGAGCAAGGCCAATGCAATGATGGGGTACAATACCTTATGTCAATAACATAAGGACATTTACACTTTGACTCTTAGACATGGGGGAAAAAACGCCAACCAAACACACGCAGGTACAGATTCCCACTGGAGCCTTGTGTGCCTTTCCTTCTGAGAGTAATAGCAGAACCCACCAGAGGATTAGGAAACAAGCTCTCCTTCATCCCCACTGGACACCCCAGCTTCCCCTGAAAAACGTACGACTTGAATGAAAGCAGGACAAGCCTCATTCGTGCCTCCCTGGTTACCAGACAAAGCCCCTTCAGTGAAGGAATTCTAGAACTAAAAACTTAGGTTTTGCGGGCCTCTAAGTTTTTATTTGTGGTCCTCGTATTAGTGGTAGCAGTACTAAGGGTAATAGAATATGTAGTTTTACTGTTGAAGTGTGGTCTGGGGGGCCCATGGGGTCCCGCGATCAGATGATTTTCACAATAGTGCTAAATCATGGTTCGCCTTTTTCCACTCTTGCTGTTGAGCGTATGGTCACATATCACAACAGACTTAATACTGAAAATATATGGGAATCCAGCTGCCTTCTCTTAAAAAACTAGACATTTAAAAAAAAAGCTAGACATTAAAGAGGTTTGCAGAAATGTCAAACGCCACTAAGTTTTTGTTTGGGAAAATAGTTGTCATACAAATATTATTTATACTAATATATAATGGATTTACTCTTGTTTTTAAATGAATTAGGAAGTATTTTTTAATTTTCTCAATTTTAATGTTGAAGATGATAGCTATGGATAGATGTAACTCACAAAAACAAAAGCTCTTTAGGGTCTTGAGAATTTATGAGAGCGGAGAGGGGGTCCCCGGGGACAAGGGTTGGAGAAGTGTATTCTCCTTTCTCTCATCTGACCCTGAACTCTCGGGGCATTACCGTGCTGGGCTTTCCTCAGTGTGTGTGCCGGGGAATTTGGCTGGGAGGAGGGAAGGGTAACAACATTGACCTGGAAGTTAGGGCCCCGACTTGCAGCTCCACTGCTGCCCCCCCGGGGATGGGGTGGGGGCTCCGCATAGGAAGGAGACCCTCCGCCTCCATCAGGGGCTTCCTTTGCTCACCATCGTTAGGTCCACGGAGTACTTGGAGCTCAGCTCTTCCAAGGTTAATTTGTGATCCTCCTGAGGGGACAGTGGAGTCGTTGGGGGATGGGTGGTGACCCGGGTCATTTCCAGGGGAGGGGGAGAAGCCCCTGGGGCGGAGGGCCCGGCCTGGGGGGTGCCGCCAGGGCGGGAGGGGCCGGGCTGCAGGGCTGAGGAGAGCAGCTGGGGGGTTCTCACCAGGACCACTTCCTTCTTCAGCTCCTCCAATGCAGTCTTTTTTTTCCTCTTCATTTTTCTTCTCTTCCCCGTTTTAGACCCCCTTTTAGGTCTTGGGCTTGGGTTCTGCTCGTGAGGGGTCACTGTCCCCTTCTTCCCCCCGCGCCCCATTGTCCTCCCTAGATATGGCTGACCCAGCTCAGCTGGTGGGGAGGAAGCCAAGGGCGAGGTGAAGAAGTGGGGAGGCACAGGGAGAAGCGGCGGGGTGGGGGGGACAGAGGACGGGGAGGGCCAGGGGAGTGAGGAGGAGAGGGCAGGGGGAACACCGCCCGGGGAGAGCAGAGGCCGGAGGTGGGCTCCAGGGAAGGGGAGGCCAAGCAGGAGGCGGGCGGCAGGCGGCAGGCCAGGGCTGGGGACACTATGGGGGCAGCCCCGGGCCTCGGCGAGGAGGTGCAGATGCTGAGGGCGCCAAGCAGGTGGGTCAGGGGGAGGTGGCCCCTGGCCCAGGCCCTGTGGGTGCCGTGGCAACCCCCAGGTCTGTGGTCACAAAGGCCTCAGGACAGTTCTGGCCCAGAGTCCAGGAGTCCCGTCTCCGGGCTGGAGGGCGACAGGAGCAGGACCCGCCTCAGGGAGAACGTCAGCGTGAGCGCCAGACTGGACCCAGGTCCCAGCTGGGTCCTGCCGGCTTCCGGGGCTCACCCGGACCCTTGGCAGCTGACAAAAAAAAATAAAGCAGGCCCTGTGTGTGAGCATGTTCTTACTGAGGCCTGCTTCTCCGTCCTCCTTGACCTCGAGCTTTTAGTTTTAGGAGATTACAGCAGAATAGGTCAGATCTTGGGCATTTGAATCAGTCCTGGGTTTGAATCCTGACTCCTCTGCTCACCAGCTGTGTGGCTTTGAGCAAGTTACCTAACCTCTTTGTGTCTCTCTTTCCTCGTCTGTAAGGGGGATACTGTCTACCTAAGGTGGCAAAAGTCAGGATTAAATTGAGGTGCTCTGTGTAAAGCACAATGTCTCATATACGTAGTATGTGCTCAAGAAATAGCTTGAATTAACTATTTTTAGTTTCACTTGTGGCTTAATGTGCAGCTCTTCTTTTTTTTTTTAAGATTTTATTTATTTATTTGACAGAGAGAGACACAGCGAGAGCAGGAACACAAGCAGGGGGAGTGGGAGAGGGAGAAGCAGGCTTCCTGCAGAGCAGGGAACCCGATGTGGGGCTCGATCCCAGGACCCTGGGATCATGACCTGAGCCGAAGGCAGACACATAACGACTGAGCCACCCAGACGTCCCAATGTGCAGCTCTTCTTAGTGTGAATAGAACTATTCTTTTCTGCATGACAGCCTTGTATTTCCTCATTTTAATAGGACATATTTTTCTTTTCTGTTCTCCTTCTTTGACATCTCGGTAAGTACTTTGATAAAGTTAATTTTATTTATGTTTTATGTCTAAATACCTCCTCCTAAAAAGGATCTCTGAAGCAGCTGTATATTTCTATCATTTATAGATTTTCTCCGTTATGCATGCTGCAGACATTTTCCCTTTCTGATCTTGTCTGATATTTGTTTTACTGCATTTGAGTATGGCATGCTTTTTAAAAATATGACTGCACCAAAAAAAAAAAAAATGCGACTACATCAGAAAACATCATCTTGGTGCTGATGCAATGCTCCTTCTCTATTCAGAAATAGAGATTCTCCCTCCCCGCTGGGACAATGATGATCTGTTTCTTCCCTAGATCAGATTGGGTTTTTCTTCTCTATTAAAAATGTACAAAATAAAAACTGCAAATCTCACTTCCCCACTGTTACTGCTCTTGACAGTGTGTGTACATCCTTCCAGTCTTTTCTCTGTGTATACACATAGAATCTTGAAGAAAATACCTTCTTAATCTGTATAGAATCATCCACGTCCCCTTTGGTTGTCAGTCTGTTGTGTTTGAGCGGCTCTGTGTGTAACATCTGCGATGTGTTCCAGATTCTGCCGTGACCGTGAGCTGTTCAGTCATTCCCCTCTTGATGGATTTTTAGGATAATTTCCTTTTCTTTTGAATCATTAGAAACATCGCTGCAGTAGCAACTTCCTACAGAGTTCCCTTTAGGTCCCTGAGCTTCAGTTTCCGTGGAATCGATTTCTGTTGCTGAATCATAGGATCCTCTCATCTAAAGTTTTAGAAATTCTGCCAGATTGCTCTTGGAAAGGGCTCTTCCTATATGAGTCCCAGCGACGAGAGGCAAGTGTGTGATCGCATCGGATGACTTTGATCTTTCTTATTTCCACCGTTATAATTGTTGAAATTTTTTATCTTATAGTTTTAATTTGCATTTCTTTACTGTCTAGGTGAGCATTTTTTCCCTTATAGCTAATGGGCTTTCTGGAGTTCATTTTTCTTTCTGTGAATTGTTCTTATACTTTTTCCAGTTTCCCACTGTTCTCTTATTCTTAGGGATTTCCCCCCAGTCTTCGTGTGTAATCATGAAGCCCTTGAGAGCAAGGATCGAATTAAAGTTAAAATCACCAAGCTCACATCCATGTGAGCACAGCCCTCAGCCCAGCCTTGCACATGGGAGTTCCCCCCCACCCCATCAAGCAACTTGACTGACATAGAATCAATTGAAATTATTTTTGGAAACCCCATTCTGTTCCACAGATCTTAGCTCAAAAATCTCCCTCTTTAGAGAGGCCTTCTGATTGCCAAACCCAATATAGCTGCCCCCCCAACTCCACCCCCATCCCCACCCCTCACCCCCCCACCCCCCCACCCTCCACCCCCAATTCCCACCCCTCATGCCCCCCACCCTCCACACCCCCACCCCTCACTGCCCCCACACCCCAACATGCAGCCCTCAATCCATCCCTGTGACCTTC
>NC_138374.1:134524259-134569223 GCF_054177405.1 Leptonychotes weddellii
TCAGCGCGGGGGAGTCGTTCACGCCGTCCCCGGTCACCGCCACAATGGCCCCCTGGACGAAGCACAGCCAGAGCAGGGGAGGAAGCCCGTCGAGGCCCCGCCCGGCCCACCCCGCCGGCCCGGCCCTGCTTCGCTCACCTGCCTCTGACAGCCCTCCACGATGATGAGCTTCTGCTGCGGGGACGTCCGCGCGAACACGATCTCCGTGTGGTTCTTGAGGATCTCGTCCAGCTGCTCCGCCGTCATGTCCTTCAGGTCGGAGCCGTGCACCACGCACGCCTTGGCTTCTCTGGACGGTGGGGGCAGAGGGGCTGACTCCCCGCCGCCCGCCCGCCGGCCCGCAGGGTCCCTGGGGCTGCGGTCCTCCTTGCCCTCCCTCCGTGGCCTGTGTGTCCCATCTCTCTCTTTGAGGAAGTGAGGCGACATCTTCACCCAGCACGGTCGTTGCTAGGCAACGTGCTAGTTTTCTTACACACACCTCACCCCCGTAGCCACCCTGCAGTGTAGATGCTTCCCTAAATTTGTAGTGGAGAGAACGGTGGCTCAGGACAGTAATGGGACATCTCTGAGTTTGCACAGTGAGTTGGGGGCACGGCCTGGACACACTCAGGACTGAGGAGCCGGCTGCTGAGGTTTCACGGGTAAGGCCTGCGAAGGTCCCAGAGGAGCGATCCAAAACACCCCCCGGGGCCCTGGAGCATTCTGGGGGACAGGACGGGTTGATCGGAGACGGGGCTGTCCCCTGGACGCCTCACCTGGGGTTGACCTGGCTGACGGGAATGTTGAGCCGGGCTGCAATGTCCTCCACGGTCTCGTTGCCTTCTGATATAATGCCCACACCCTTGGCGATGGCCTTGGCTGTGATGGGGTGGTCCCCGGTCACCATGATCACCTGGTAGCAAGGAGATGAGAGAAAAGAAAAGCAGTATTAACACCCCCTCCCAATCCATTCCTTTCCCAGAGTCAGAGATCCCAGCCAAAATGGTGGAACCGTGTGTGTGTGTGTGTGTGTGTGTGTATTTGAGGGGGTGACAAGTTGTCCTTAGGGAGTCAGAGATACTTTGCTTCCATGGAGGAAAGCCTCCATGATGAGTAACAAATTAACAGGGGCCTCTTGAAAGAGGATCCTCAGAGATTGGATTTCATGGGCTATGGGGCTTCTGAGCTGGAAAGACCCCTCACTTACCAATGAGGGACGAAGGCTTAGAAAGGGCCCATAACTCCCTCAAGGTTACGGAGCCAGGAGTAGGACACGTTTTCTTAGTGTCCATGCTGGTTGCTGCGGGCCATCCAGCCGGTCAGAGTAGGGAGGAAGGGGACATGGCCCCCCACCCCCCAGCCTTCCACCTCCTGTTTCGCTGCCTCTGACATCCCTTCTCCATGTGGGAAGAAGGTGATTCTTGCAGAATGGATGGAGTTTGGTGGGGTGGGGTGGGGGGGGGTGGCTGGCATCTGAGAGGTGGGTTACAAGGCTGTCTGTCATGAGCGGGGGTGGATTGGAGGCAGAGGAAGAAGCATTTGCACGTGTGGGTCTGTGGGCAAATCTCACGGATACTGAGGAGCAAGCCCCTTCAAGGCCCACTGCCTTCTCTTCCAGCCCCACCATGCCACTGAACCTGCCCCCCAAAGGCCACTTGGCCCCCCAATTGAAGACAAAAGCATCTTTGCAGTCCTCATCCTGCTTGACCCGTCTGAATACTTGGCACTGTCCACCAGCCCCTCCTTGAAACCTGGCCCCACTTGGTCTGCAGGGACTCCATTATTCCCGGTTCCCGGCTTATTCCTTCTCTTTCCTGCCTCCTCCAGGTGGCCGCCAGGTGGAAGGGGCGGCTGAGGAGTCGGATGGTGGACCTAAGCTTGAACACCGGCCCTCCCCAGCTGTAGCACCTCAGACAAGTCTTTTCACCGAGTCTCGGCCCCAGGAGGGGACAAGCCCCACCTTCCAAGGTTGTCGTGAGGAGTGAATGGCACTAGGGGGACACTCAGTAAACGTGACCCCCCCATTCCCGGGCTCTTCTCTCTCTACTTGCCCCAAGACTGGTGGCCCCGGCTTCATCCTGGCCCCCCTCCCTGATCCAGGTTCACTAGCGGGTCTTGAATGGCACTCGTGTGCTGACGAGCCTCGCTCTCTCCGGTCCTGGCCCTCTGTCTTGGGCCCTGTGCCTAGGCCAGCTGGGCTGTCTCTCCCTGGGTGTCCAGCAGGTGCTTCCAACTGAAGGTCAAAGCTGAGCTCGTCATGCGCTCCCATCACCCCACCAAGCCTGCCCTCTGCCCCCAGCTCGACACTGTCCTCTGTGCCTTCCGTCCCTTTGTCTCTGCATCTCCCTCGCTGACCATGTCCAGCTTGGTCACCATGTTCTCAAAGTGTTTCTGAGACGTGACTCCTCGCCTCCATCCCTCTGTCGCCGCCCTGGTTCAGGTCCTTGCCTGGACGAGTGCCCCACGGACTCTCTCCCTGCCTCCTCGCCTCCAGGCCTTCTCCAGATCCAGGCCCTCCTCCACCCGGGTGGCCTCCTGAAAACTGGCTCCCAGAGAGCCACAGGATGAAGCCCAAGTCAGGCATTTAGGCAAAGCCCTTCCAGCTGGCCCTGGCCCAACGTCCCAGTCTCCGTCCCCAGTGTTGCTGAGCCACCCGCCCCCCACGCACCTGCACCCCACGTGCCGCCTCACCACGTCAGGACACGCACTGTCCCTGACCTTGACAGTCTTCCTCGCCCTGCCTTACAAAACACTCCGGCCTTCGAGGCCCAGGTCAGATATCACGTGCTCGGTAAAACATTGTCCAGTTCTCTGAGGCAGCATTAACTGCTCCCTGCTCTGAGATCCCTGGGGTACTGTCCGCCGGCCTCCGCAAGGACTCTGATCATGGCAAGAGGCAGCCTGCTGGGCAGGAGCACGGCTTTCCACACAGCGGGCCAGGCTTCACATACCTGACCCACCCCTTACTGGCAGGTCTATTTTGGGATAGCGACTTACCCATTCTGAGTCTCAGCTGGTTTTATTTTTAAATGGGGTTGATGACACCTACCTCAGCGACAGGGTGATTGGGATTGAGAAATCCCTTACGTCCACACGTCTCCACACACGTGCTTTAGTGTGATAGTTAGGAAATGGCAGGCTGCCTTCGTTCAAATCCCGGCTCTACCACTTACGAGCCTGTTAACCTTTGTGCCTCAGTTTCCCTCTTCTGTTAAAAGGGACGATACCGGTGCTTACTCATCAGGCTGTTGTGGAGATTACAGGAGCTCATACAGGTTAAGTGTGAGCATAGTGCCTGATTCCTACGACTGGCTGTTTGTATTATGACAGCGTCTGGCCCGCAGCAGGTGCTCACGACCCTAGCTATCAGATGGTTCTGTGATCGAGCGTAGAGAGCCCGTGAGCTCCGGAGGCCAGGCACCACGTCTCCTTCGTCTGAGTGTCCCCTGGCCCTCAGTGGGCGGGCAGCTCGAGCTGATGTGGTATTAGCTGAGATGCTGGGAAAAGAAGAGCCGGCCACGGCACCGTGCCTGGCCATGAGATGGGGCAAGGGGCTGGTGCAGAGGGCGTCTTGGAAACAGGAACGTAGGCTCCAGGATGGACAGGGTTTACGTTTGTTTGTTGAACTCGGGCACCTTGAACAGTGTCTGGTCCACAGGCCGTAAACAATAGGTACTTGCAGAGTGAAGGACAAGTGTGGCAGGAGCTGTCCCCGAGGAGCAACTGCACGTGGACGCAAGGACCTCGGAGAGGTGTGCTTGGGGGGTGGGGTGAGGACCGGAGCCCGTTGACGGGGGGGTGTGGGGAGCGAGTGGGCGCGGACAGGAGGCTGCTCATCCCACCCCCAGTGGTAGAGAGAGTGGGCACTGGTCGGGAAGGTAGGGCAACCAGCTCTCCAAGACCCAGGCGCCAGGTGGGCTCGAGATCAGAATAGAATGAGTCGGGGAGAGGATGTGCCTGGTCGCCGACCGAAAGGGACCAGGCGAGAGCTCCAGGCAGGGCCGAACTTTCCTGCAGAGGGAGGCGGCCACAAGGGGCCTGGGCATCTGCAACGCAACAGCCCCCCGCTGTCCCTCAACCATAGGACACCCCCACAGCTGGAAGAGATGGGGGGCTGAGGGGCGTTGGGGAGGGGAGAGCGGGGGAGGCCAGGCCCATACCTTGATGCCGGCACTGCGGCACTTGCCCACGGCGTCTGGCACGGCAGCCCGGGGAGGGTCGATCATGGACATGAGCCCCACGAAGCAGAGCTTCTCCGTGGGGAAGTTCAGCTCGTCCGTGTCAAACTTGAAGCCCCGAGGAAACTTCCCAGAGGGCAGATTCAGTTGACAAAACCCTGACGCGGGCAGGAGGGAAGAGTGAGCCCAGCATGGGGACTGCCTGGGTGCCCCCAACGTCCCTGTCCTGGGGCAGCCGCTGAGGCCCAGAGCCCCTGCTCAGCCCCACTCCCTGCCTCTCACCCAGCACGCGCTCCCCCAGCCCGCCCAGCTCCATGTAGGCGTTCTGAAAGGCGTCTTGCATCTCCTTGTCCAGAGGGATCTCCTTGCCCTGCACCAGGATGGTGGAGCAGCGGTCCAGGATGCGCTCCGGGGCCCCCTTCATCACCAGCACGTGGCTCTGGGGGCTGTCTTCTCGCTCATGGATGGACAGCTGGAGAGAAGACAGGCTGTTACGGAGGGGGCCTGCCAAGGAGACGTCCCCTGATGCACTAACCCCCGGTCCATCAGCTACTGCCGACAGAGGGAGAGACCGTGTGTGTGTGTGTGTGTGTGTGTGTGTGTGTGAAGGGGAGTGGGGGCCTCGAAGGCCCAGCCCTGTAACCTGAGAGTCACCTGCCCATAGGACATTCATCCACCTCACCAATATTTACCAAGGTCAGTTAAGACAGGCACTGTACTAGGGGCTGGCTGGCTCTCTCACCAGCGCCCCACCACCGTGCTGGCCTCCGCGTGTTTACACAGGACGCGGCTGAGACTGCATTCCGGGCATTGAACAGACGCCTGCAGCCTGGGGGATACCCTAAGGAAATTTCAGAGGTGGGGTTCACCCCCACAGCTGGAAGGGATGGGAGGCTGAGGCCAGAGTCTGAAAGGTGATGGGGTATAGCGAGGAATAGAGGTCTGGAAGTTGGGGGGTCCTTGCAACCAGACACGTAGTCACCCCGGTTTTCCTGGGGGATGAGGCAGGGCGAGGAGCGTGGCCCTCAGATGCCCCCACTCTTCCTAGGTTTTGTGCACCCCCCTCATTTCGGCCCCTTCCCCTGCTCCTGTCCCAGCACCCCAACCAGACCTGGTACTTGTTGGTGGAATTGAAAGGAATCTCCGCCACCTTGGGGTTTCTGTCCCTCATCTTCCTCACGGAGCCGCAGGACAGCTCGATGCACTTGAGCAGAGCTGACTCAGAGGCGTCGCCGGCCGTGTCCCGCTGCCAGAGGAGAATTCAGTGTCACGAGGGCCGGCGGGGGGGTGGAGGACTGAGGGAGGGGGGCCCCGAAGCCCCCGAGGCTGCGAGAGGTGGAGCTGGGCCCCGGCAAGGTGGGCAGGCCACGGAGGCGCCACTGACCGCCTACCTTAGACACAGAGATGTTCTCCTGCCCGGCCTTGAAGACAGCACGGTTGCAGAGACCGGCGATCCGAGACAGGGCCGTCCACGTGGGAGACCGTTTGTCGAAAGTGGCCCCTGGGAGGCAGTGGGGGAGAACCAGGAGCGCGGCTCCCCGTTAGAGCCCCTGTCCACTCCCACCCTCCCCGTCCCGCCAGGGCCCCCTTGGAGTGCCCAGTCACCAGACTGATCTTCCGTGGTGTCAGCTTCGTGGATCTGGTTGTCGAACCACATGTGGGCGACGGTCATGCGGTTCTGGGTGAGGGTGCCCGTCTTGTCGGAGCAGATGGTAGAGGTGGAGCCCAGCGTCTCCACCGCCTCCAGATTCTTCACCAGGCAGTTCTTCCGCGCCATGCGCTTGGCGGTCAGGGTCAGACACACCTGGGAGAGAGAGGGGAGGAAGAAGGGCTAAGCCTGGAGCCGGAGGTGCCGTGACCTCACCCCGGACCAGGGCTCTGCCCCGCCTTCCTCGATTCCAGTCCGCAAACACCGAGTGGGACCTACGTGTGGGCAGTGAATGTGTTCGATTTCAGACAAGCTGAACTGAGATCATGGGTGTGTATTCAGGTGACAAGTCCAACAGGGACTTGAAGATACATGGCCAGAGCTCCAGAGCGGGCCAGCAAAGAGCTGGGCGGAGGGCTGTGCCAGTCTCTCTCTTAGACCGGGCATGAGACTGGGGGGAGATGGGCTCACTCCAGGGGATGGGGGGGGGGAGCAGAGCGCGAGGCCTGTGAATCGGGGTCGGGGGAGGAGGAGGAGACCTTGCAGGGGACAGGAGCAGAGGAGAACCAGAATAGTGACATGTCACAGTAATTGACAGAGGAGAGAATTCTAGCAGGGTGGACAGCTGTATCCGTTTCTGCAGCAGAGTTACGGAGGGGAGCTGAGAAAAGGTCACTGGGTTTGCCAGTTAGTCATCGGTGACCTTTGAGGGAGGCTTTGCAGCAAGGTTGGCCGGGATGAGCTGCAGACCGCAGTGGACCGTGCGTGGGGGGTGAGAAGGGTGCTTGGGGCGAGCTCGGGCAAAGAAACCCCGTGCTGAAGCGTGGCCCTACCTGAGACTTCCAGGCTCAAACTCAGAGCCGTATAGTAAACGAGAATGTGACAGGAGATTGTAGGGGCTTGAAGGGAACAAACTGCTGAGATACAATAAGGCTCGACTGCCTTTGAGGAAAGGGTAGCAAGACGTCCCCCGGTGGCCCCTCGGCCTGAGCCACTCACGGTGACGGTGGCCAGCAGCCCCTCGGGCACATTGGCCACGATGATACCGATGAGGAAGATGACAGCCTCCAGCCAGCTGTAGCCCAGGATGAGGGAGAGCACGAAGAAAGAGACCCCCAGGAACACGGCCACGCCTGTGATCAGCTGGATGAAGTGCTCGATCTCCATGGCGATGGGCGTCCGCCCCACCTCCAGGCCCGAGGCCAGGGTGGCAATGCGGCCCATCACCGTCCGGTCACCTGTGGCGATCACGATGCCCCTGGCCGTGCCTGCAACACAGAGGGGAGCCCGGCTGCTCGGAAGAGGAAAACCACCGCGGGGTAGATGGGCCTCAGACTGGGGTCCTGCGGGCCACCCTCCCGAGACTGGACCTGCCACGGAGGGCTCCCCCTGGACAGACCTCCAGGCCCGGACTTGGGCAACCACAACTCGTCCCCCCTCACACTTGGGCCCGAGGAGAGACCTTGCAAATAAACTCGGAATTCAAATCGAGGAGATGCAGGCAGTGAAATCCAAGTACTGCCTGAGGAGCTCAGTAAAATCCGTCTGCTGCTTGTTAGGATCCAAAGCATCTGATGTTACGGATTTTCCATGTGGTCTTAAGATTTTCTTTCTCAGCGTTGGGCCTGGAGACTCCTCAGAAGAAGCCAGGCAATTGCCGAGCCTTATGTAGACACTCGGGGCGGTGGGGGCGGGGTGTGGGATGGGGGAAAGAGCACGGGTCGGGGAGCCAGGAAAACCTGGGTTTGTACCCTTGTTTGGATTCCTGCCTAGGACGGCTTTCATCGGGAAATGAGGGAGGGCTGTGGCACATTGGCTCCTGGCGCGTATTAACTGCCCAACAAATGTCCGTTCTATTCACTGCTTCTCCTTTCTCCAAAGCCAATTTCAGAGAATGCAATGTGAGTATTTTACTAGGCGTTTTTACCAATTGTGGGAAATGTAGAGCAAATTTCAGAATCTCAGTACATTACAAATTTAAGATATCTAATGTGTGGTGATTTTCATTGTAACTCCAACTTGCTAGAGGAGAGGGACACCTGGGTGAGGGGCGCCTGGGTGGCTCAGTCGGTTAAGCGTCTGACTCTTGATTTCCACTCAGGTCATGATCTTTGGGTCGTGGGATCGAGCCCCGTGGCCGGCTCCACGCTCAGTGTGGAGTCTACTTGAGATTCTCTCTCTCCCTCTCTCCCTCTGGCCCTTCCCTCCCCACATGCGCTTTCTCTCTAAAATAAATAAATAAACCTTTAAAAAAAATGCTCACAGAGACATAATACGCCGAGGAGAAATGGGCATCGGGAAGGGAAAGTCGTGGAGGTGGGGCACGTGGCCTCCTCTGGCCCCAGTCCCAGGCCCGAGGTTTAGCCAGACCTCTCTCCCCACCAGCTCTCTCTGTCGGCCCCTCCCGAGGAGGCCCGGCCACAGAGGGCACGGATTTCGGGTGGGCTTGGTATCCTGTGCTTACATGGTGGCAGCTTGGGGAGCTCTTGATGGCCCTCGCTCATCTCCAGAACCCAGAACAGAGATGGAGTGCACTGGGCAGTCTGAAGGGGGGGCCCCCGTGTTCACCTGGCCTGAGCCTCCCCAGCCTGGTCACTGGTCAAAGCAAGGGTGGGACAGGGAAGCAGCTAGTCCCAGAATCAGAAGACATGGGAGGAACCAGTCAAACCAGGGACTCCTAGGAGTCAAAACGCATGTACGTGTTGTCTAGTGTGTGTGTTTGTGTCTGTGTGCCTATGTGTTGTGTGTTTTGTGCATTGTGTTTGTGCGTGTGTGTGTATGGAGGTCTTGGCCCAGGGTCCGAAGGCTTTGGGATCTGCTCAGTCTCAGCGTAGACAGAAAATAGATCTCCCTGTGGGGAGGTAACTTCCGCAGAGTCAGGCCACCCCAGCCAGTAGTATTCAGGGCCCCCTGGTCCCTCAGTCCCCTCCCAAGTTAGCACAACCACAGCCCCCAGGCCTGTCTGGGGGTTCAGGATTTAGACTCTTCCTTCAGTCAGGGCTGGGGTGGGGAGCTCCCAACCGGCCAACTTCTCACCTTCCACACAGTTGGTAGAGAAGAAGCAGATGTTGCGGGTCTCCAGGGGGTTCTCATGGGTGAACTCGGGGGAGCGGGTCTGGGGCTCTGACTCGCCCGTTAGGGATGAGTTATCCACCTGAGGAGGAAGCAGGTGTGTGGTCACCAGATGGGCAGTCACATGGGTGCACACACAGTTGTGCCCCGGCTCCAACCACACTCCACCTCCATGACATGAGGGACAAAATTACACTTGTGCTCATCACGCATTTATAGCATTACGCAGCTATTGTCCCTGTTCTAGTTTGGCATCCTGGCTCTCACCGACTTCTTACGTGACCTTGGGCCGGTTACTTAACCGACGCAACCACCATTTGCTCATCTGTAAAACGGGGAATGTAAGGGGCATCTCAGCATTATACAACCCCGGGGGTGGGGGGATGCCTCTAACCCGAGAGCCTAAGTAAACGGTGCCGTCTCGGGCTGCTCATGGTGCCATCGGTGACCACGCATGACAGCACCGCACAATGACATCAGACAGCTATGTGGATGCATGACGGGCATCCGACACATGGTGACACCCACTACCGATTGCCGTGAAGTGGCTCTCAGAGACGTCCCGGGCCACAGGGCACGCCCAGCACACAGACACGAGGGGGCGATCCATAAACACCACATGGGAGACGAGGTTGGGCGGGGCGGTGTGGGGGCAGGCATTGATACTGGACCTGGGCCTCCCAAACGTCCCCCCTCTCACTGGGCCCCTCCCAGCTCTGTAGGGCCGGCCGGCTGCTCTGGCATGGCCCACTCACCTTGCAGCCATGAGAAGAGATGATCCGGAGGTCTGCTGGCACGCGGTCCCCTCCCTTCACCTCCACCAGATCTCCCACCACCACCTCCTCTGCGTTGATCTGCATCTTCTCTCCTTCCCGCACCACAAGGGCTTGCTGGGGGGTGGGAGGGGGGCGGGCATTTCGTGAAGGACTCGTCCTTTTGCCACCTTCCTCCGCGGCTGGCCTCCCACCTCTCCCAACGCTCCAGGGGGACCCCGTGCACCCCAGGCAATACAACTAGGTCCCGGCGTGGAGAGCGGGAGGGTCGTTTCTGCCCACGCCTCCATCTCAGAGCACAAGGAGCTCAGGAGAAGGAGCTGGGCTCCCCCAGAAGCCTTGTGCCCCGGCCCGGAGCCCCACCCGGCTGTCTACCTGAGGCACCATGTTCTTGAAGGAATCCATGATCTTGGAGCTCTTGGCCTCCTGATAGTAGGAGAAGCAGCCGGTGACGATGACCACAGCTGCCAGCACTACGCCCAGATAGAGCTGGGAAGGAGAAAGGGTTGAGGCACCTGCTCTTCTCCCAACCTTGGAGGGGCGGCTGCCCCTCAGACGGCCTTCGGGGACTTTGTCTGGGACTGGGGGTGACAGTGGCAGAGGAGAGCCCTTCTCCCCAACCTCCCCCTCAGTCTCCTGAGAAAGGGAAGGGGCAGGGGAAATCGCAGGGAGTTCCCAGGACTAGGGCTTCTGTAGAGCGTGAAGCCCCACAGATCCAGACAAGCCCACTTAGGTGTGAAGGGACAGGGAGGGTCTGTCTCATTCGGGAGTGTGTGTGTGTGTGTGTGTGTGTGTGTGCGTGCGTGTTGGGAGGTGTTCATAGATATACAGAGGAGCCTCGTCCCTTCACAGCCTAAAGAGCAGAGGGGCCTGTGGGGCTGTGACGGGAGGCTCCTGCCCCCTGCCCCCACTGTACTGGGATCCGGGGTTGGAGGACAGAGTGGCGGGCCGGTGCAGGGCTCAGGCACGCCTGCTCACGTTGTCGTTGGATGGTTCATCCTCCATGGCAGCCTGGATGCCGTAGGCCAGGAAGCAGAGGATGGCCCCGATCCACAGCAGGATGGAGAAGCCCCCGAAAAGCTGGCGACAGAACTTGACCCACTCAGGGGTTGTCGGGGGCGGGGTGAGGGCATTGGGCCCATCCCGAGCCAGAATGTCCTGGGCCCGCTGGTTGGTGAGGCCCTGAGAGAGGCGGGGAGAGGAGCGTGAGCGCGTCTCCGGAGCCGTCCGCTCCTCACTGCTTCCCACCAGCTCCTTGGCAGGGGAACAATGTCCATGTGGAGAGAAAAACCCCACCTGGTAGGAAGGGGTAGGGGGACCATCGGGAGAGACCACACAGAGGAGGTGGCATTTGCCACGGGTGTTGGGGGCCTTGAAGGCTGAGGAAGATGCACAGTGTGACCCCACCTGTGGTCGTCCTTGGGTTGAGACCCCTGTGGGTTAGGACCACAGGATCTCCCCCAGTGGCAGCCTGGATAAGGCTCCCTGGAAAGACATTCCTCTTTTCAGCAAGAATTCAAGAAGAGGCCACCACGATGGACCTTCAGTGTCTCACAGCTTTGGTAACCGTCTGTCACCTTCCCCAGAGAGCCTGGCCTGGGCGTGGTTCAGATGTCCCCGCGGAGCCCACACCTGGTGGTAGAGCTACAGTCCGCGTGGCGCCTGGGGATGCGGGACCACGTTCTTTTCTAGACTTGGAGCTCCTCGAGGGCAGAGGTCACTTAATTATCTTTCTGTCTGTGCACTCATTTATTTAATAAATGTGTATCGAATGCCTATTACATGCTGGGCTCTGTTCCCAGCTCTAGGGATCCAGAGGAGGACAAGACCCACGAAGTCCGCGCCTCCTGGAGCTTATGACCCGGTGATGTGACACACAAAACGTAGATGTCACTGCCAGATCACTAAGAAAAGTAGAGTACGGTGAAGGAATGGGGGGCAGAGGAATTTCAAAAGGGAAGTCAGGGAGGGCCTGCAGGAGGAGGCGTGCACCCACTACGGTTTTGCTTGGTGCTGCTTTATTTTTCGAAGCGATGGGCTTGGTAACCTGACTGTGCCACTTCCTATTTATTTCTGTGACGTTGGGAAGCTCGTCCGCCTCGCCGAGGCTCCCTGCTGTGACGGACAGGTGTATGACAGCCACGTCGCAGGTCTCGTGAGGGTCAGGAAGTGCACGTAAAGCACCCATCACCGCATAGCGCGCACAGTGGGGCTACCGTGAGAGCGGGGGGGTTACCTCACCGTCTTGCAGGTGTCACTTCCCTGGGATGTGTATCCCTGGAGCTGCCTGGGGCAGGAGAAAAGCTCTGCCTGGAGGCCCCCCAGGAAGAGTTATCATCTAGGAAGCAGGGGATCTGGGTTCTAGTCCTGGCTCTGCCCCAGCTAGTCGCGCGTCTGGGAGCCTCAGTTTCCTCACGGGTGCAGAGGGCGGGATTGTCCACCCAGGCGCTGCGTGGGCTCTCTCAGGTCTTAGGCACCCTCCCTGACGGCTCCTCCACTCACCTTGGATAGGTCCACTTGGTATTTGCGGCCCAGCTCATCCAAGGACAGCTTGTGGTCGTCCTGGGGAGGGAAGTCGAGTTACTCCGGGGTGGGAGGCTGGGCGCTGCCTCTAGAACGCGTGTGAGGGCCGAGGGGCATGGGCTGAGGCAAGGGGCACAGGAGCGGCGGCCTGGCTTCTCCGAGTGTGCTGGGCTGTGGGGACCCCGTTTCCATGAGCCGCTGGGCAGGCTGTGTCCCTCACCATGGCCACCTCCTTCTTCAGCTCATCCAGTTCCTTCTCCTTCTGCTTCTTCTTGCCGCCCCCATTCTCTGCAGTGGTGGCTGCAGGCGAGTACTCACGGCCGGCCTGCGAGGGTGGGAAGGGAGAACCCCGAGAGTCAGGGAGGCTGGAGACTGGAGCCTCTATTCCCACGGACAGGCCAGGAAGGCAGGCGCTGCGCTGGGGGTGGTGGATGCAAAGGCAGTGATGGTCCCAGGGGAGGAGAGGGTGGAGGGCGGAGGGGACTCCACGCCCTGTTTGCAAACTAGTCGCAGGGCCACGGGCTCTACGTTGGAATGTCAGGGAAGGCCAAGGGGCTCAGGTTCAGGACCCTACTCTTGGCTATTTACGGTTGGGCTTCTGCTAAGATTTTGCTTGTTGAGAAAACCCTGCCGCTAAATACTAAACAGAACAAAAACTTCAAAAACCACCATCCTACACTATTTAGAATTCTGGAGGGCGGTGGGGCCAGGGTTGGGGGCCGGCTTGAAGTAGAAGCACCTGTAGGAATGGCTTTGTCCCCAAACCGTGGCCACTTAGAGAGGAGTAGAGACAGCTGGGAATCTGGGGGAGGAAGGGTCTCTGGGGAGTCAGGGGTCAGGGCAGGGCAGGGTGCCCTTCTTGTTGGCCAGCCTGCCTGTTCCCGGGCAAGGGGCAATTTGCACAACTTGAGGCCCCAAGGCACAACTGGGTAAGAAGGCAACTGGGCCCCATTTGTCTAAAACATAAGGACATGTCTCTGAGAATACTAAGATGTGTGTCTTCTCAGGTCCTGGCATTCCTGGGGCCTCTGGTGAAATCAGGTGAACATTTTCCCTGGAGCCTCGTGAGGCCCTGCAATTCCCTTCCTCGCCTCAGCCTGTGGTCTCCTCACCACCGCCAGGCTGCCAGGGGCCACAGGGGACCTCTGGGGAGCAGGGTGGGAAATTCCTCCTTCCACGGGGTGGGGGTGCCGCTGGCTGGCGTGCTGCGGGAGGAGGGGTTGGAGAGGGCCTGGGGGACCACGACAGAGCCTTCTCACTCCCTCTCCCGCCCCCCACCCCCTCAGGGCGTCGCGTCCTTGTCAGCGATGGGCTGGATTTCTGTCCCTAAGGCCGTGTGCGGCTTTCAGGAGCCAGCTTCTCCACACTTTGGTGTGATTCAGTTTTTCCTGAAGACTGGACACCTGGGGGCGCCCGGGGGGGTGCAGTCGGTTAAGTGTCAGACTCTTGGTTTCGGCTCAGGTCATGATCTCAGGGTCGTGAGATCGAGCCCCACGGGGGGCTCCATGCTTAGCATGGAGTCTACTTAAGACTGTCTCTCCCTCTGCCGCTCCCCCCCTAAAATCAATCAATAAACCTTAAAAAAAAAAAAAAAAAGACTGGACACCTGGATGGGATCTACAGCCAACGTGTTTGTCCTTTTTTACAGGATAGTGTGCATTTTTTAAAAGTAGACTTTTCTTTTAAAGACGGTTTTAGGCTCACAGCAAAATTGAGCAGAAAGTACAGAGTTCTCATACCGCCCCCCCCCCGCCCTCATATGTCAATCCCACTGTCAACATCCCCTCCAGAGTGGTGCGTTGGTTGCAATCATGAACCGACACTGATGCATCATTATCACCCGAAGTCCATAGTTGCCATAAGGGCTCCCTCGTGGTGGTGTCCACTCCACGGGTTTGGACAAACACACGCATACTGGCTCGTACCTATTATGACACCATCCAAAGTGCTTTCACTGCCAGAGAAATCTGTGCTCTGGGATAACGCATTTTTTTCCCATCAAAGAGTCAGGCGCAATCCCAGGAATGTGGCAGTTGCCCTCATCTTACGAGATCATGAGTCCAGCACCTGGAGAGGTCTGACCAGTGAGATCGGGAACAGGGCGGGGGACTCAGTGAGGGTTGGACACCGTTGTCCCCTAGACACTAAACCTTGCATTTGTTCCCTAGGGAGCACCCACGAATCAAGTATACCTTTGGCTTCCTGAAGGCTGATCATCTTGGGGAGACTGAAGTAGCCCAACTGAAGGAATGGAGGAGGGCTCACGGGAAGGTCTCCGTCTCCCCCCGGCCAGGAGACCTAAGAAGGCTCCTTTAATCGGATAGATTGAAATGCTTTGGGTTCACCAAGTCTCTCGTTGGTGGAACAGAACTGCGGAACGGATGAAAAGCCCCAAAGGGACCAGCGGCAAGAAATCAGGCCAGACCGGCTCCAAGGTGACCCTCCAGAGCTTCAGGGGCAGGAACGGGGCCTGGGCATACAAAGGCGGGGGGCGGCTGGGGCTGGGGCAGAGGAGCAGAGCCCAGAGAATTTCTGTACATTCGACATGAACTAAAGTTTGTGAAAATTAGAACCAAATCGCCAGCCCGTGTGCTTGGGGAAGGTTGCACCGTGGCCGACTGAGCAGCTCCACACAGCATCCCTTCCCCTGAGCACCCACCCTGTTCTCCCCAAGGCAGGCGCAGAGCTCGGGACACACTGCCCCTTCCCCCTCTTGTCCTGGCAAGGATCTCAGGCTCTGCAGCCAGGAGCCTGCGGAGATTTGGGGCGAGCGGGCTGCCCAGGCAAGAAAGAAAGAGAGGAAGCAAGGACCCCCCCCTCCACGGCCCCCCCCTCAACCACGAGTCCCCCTCTCCGGGTCTTGAATGCTGAAGGAGAACAGAGAGTTCTTTCTGAGAGAGCCAGAGGCTGGGAACGGGGCGGGGGGGGGGGCAGCTGGAAATCAGCCACGCTCCCCCCACCACAGCCTCGTGGTGGCAGCTGGAGCGGGTTGGGCTCCCTCCCACCAGAGCCGTCCCTTCCCCCAGCTCCCACGCTGCCCTTCGCGGCCACAGGGTGCAGGGTGACAGTTGGGCCGAGCTTTGTAGTGCAGATGTAGGGGAAAGAGACAGAGATGGAATGAACCCTCGCAGGGGTGCAGCGGGGGGGTGCTTTCCCTTTCCAGGGCTCTCCTGGTAGGTCGAACTCCAAGCTCCGACCCTAAGACCCCCAATTTCCCCCAGCCTCTCCATCCAAGCAGAACCAGATCCGCTCCCTAACCTGCGTTGCTTGCACACAGCCACTGGGGTGGGGGTCAGGGGGCTTCGGGGCTGCTGGGGGGAGAAGAGGAGACCCAGGCAGCTGGGGTCCCTCAAAGAAGTAAAGGTCAAATTGCTTCCCAAGCAGGACCTCGTGAGCTGGGCCTCCCCGATTCTGAGGTGGAGCAGGACCCCTGGTTCTCGGCACTCGGGGTGGGGGCTGGTGGAGGGCAGCCTGGCCTCTCCTCTGAGTCCCGCACAGCAGAACAAGAGATGCCAGCGTTCAGCTGAGGGCCCTAAGATGGTCTGTCTTCCCAGGGGTGGACTTCTTCCTTCGTGAAGCCCACACGCAGACCTCACTCACCCACACGCAGGGACATCTGTCTCCCCCATGCTGGAGGGCCTGGATGCTCCCAGATGTGCCTGCCCAGGCACACCCAGGCGCTCACCCAGGAGCATCTGTATCGGCTCCGGCCTGTGGAGAACACGTGTGTTGCAGGCACATGAGCGCACGCGCACACACACACACAAACACACACACACACACACACACACACACACCGGTCCTATTTATAGCTTCTGCCACAGCGCAGAACCCTGGTGTCCAAGCTCGGAGTTTTCCCAGCTGCTAAACACAGTGCAATAACACGTCCCTGCCTGACCCCTTCCTGGGCCCAGAAGCTCCCCCACAGCTCCCCACAGGCACCCCTTTCCGCAGCACCCTCCCGGCGCTCCCCAGACCCTTTGCCTCAGCCAGCATTCCACAAAAGGAAAGCAACCAGGCGCAGTGTGTAAGGGCTTGGGTGACTTTTCTCCATATGGACATTTCATTTCCAAGAATTCGGAGCCTGTCCCTGCCCTCCCCTCCCCACCCCCCCAATCCACGGTTGTTAATCTTCCCCTTGGCATTCCCAGGGCTGCAGAATGCCCGGGCAGGGGCAGCCTGAGGGGGTGCAGACAGCTCTCACCAGCCTCTGGGAAAGTGCTCACAGCCCAGGGCCACGGAGGACGGCGGTGCCTCCAGGGCATCGGGAGAGGCGCTGGGCTGGGGCTGGGGGGGCACATTGCTCTTCTGCCCCACAGCCCTCCCGGCTGCCGGCACTCAGGGACCCGAAAGCTGGTGTCAGAACTGCTTGGCGACTTGGGAGCCATGCCCCGTGGCCCCTCCAACCTTAAACTGGACCCCCATCTTCTCGGGCTGGGACTGCCGCAGGAATGGATTTTTCGGGGGGGTGGCACAGGCGGGGAGCATTAACAGTGCCAAGCCCCCTTCAGCTGGCACGCTCGGAGGTGCGGTGAGGGAGGGTCTGTCTAGGATGTGGGAGACACAGGGATAGAGATGCAGGGTAGGGTGGAGGGCTGTGGGGCTCGTCCTGGGGAGTGGGGAAGCAGAGTGCCTGTGGGCACCTGAGTGCCGTGGACCTGTGGACCGAGCAAGCGTTTGTAGCTGGGAGACTATCAGTCCAAGTTCACGCTGCCCCATAGCCTGGCTTCTGTCTGCCCCTCCCTCCCCACCCCATCCTTCTCTCCCCCAGCCTCCCTCACCCTCCAAAGAGCCCTCCTCCTCCCTACAGAGTGACCCCTCTCTTTGGGATACTCACCCCACGGCCCATCTTGGGGCAGGGTGGCTGAGGGAACCTGGACTGGACAGGCCACCGGGAGGATCCCCAGCCCACACCTCTGGTCTGGGATGGCCAGAGACCCCAGCAAACAGACAGAGCCGGCAGCAAGCAACAGGGTAGCTTTAAATAGGTCCCTCTCCCCCTCTCCCCCCGCCTTCCCCTCCTCGGGAAAGAAACGTTTGTTGAAACAGGATCCCTGAGGACTCCTCCCCTCCCGCCCGTTAAGCAACAGGCGGGTGGACCATGGACAGTCCATTTGTCCTGCTGTGTGTTCCCCTCGGCTCCCCCCATCCTCCCCTGGCCCCTGGCGGCCACGACTAAGAGAGGCGAGCAGCAAGGCTGGGGCTGGAACTGTGCCCCTTGGGGACAGGCTGAGGGGGAACAGTCCCCACAGCATCCCGGGATGCCGGGGGCCATGTGGTCCCACTCTTTCTCTGGTTTTCCTGTTGGAGAAACTGAGGCCCAGAGAGACAAACCACTTGAATGGAAAAAACAGAACCAGAATTCAGGGCTCCTGACTCCCAACCTCCCTGAGAAAGAAGCAGAGACTGTTCCCTCTATGTAGAGATTGTGGGGACACAGAAATCGGGGAAAGTAGTCAGCCTTGGAACCCAGGGCCTCCCTTGTATAAGAGGCACCCCAGAGCGGGGCTCAGGAGACAGCACGAAGTCTGGAGACGGAGGGGGAAAGGGTCTCCGCAAGCCCTCCAGCTGAAGAAGCCTTTCCTGAGTTTGAGAACATGACTCTGGGGGGGCCAGGGAGGCGGCCAGGGGAGGGACAGGCAAGCAGGGGGACAGCCCTGGAGCCAGCCCAGCCGACGTCCATGCTGATACGGCTCTGGTCGTGTTCACCCCTTGTTACCGAGTGGACACGCCACTCCCATACTCTCTGTTGAGGGGCCCCAGGCTGGCTCCATGCCTGTGGTTGGCAGGTGGCTGGGGAGAAGCCAAAGAGAGGAAGCTGCAGTTCTCAGAGGTATATGGAGGTCAACGTTATAGCAAGTGCCAGGCCCGGGAACCAGAAAGGAGGTGGTTGCCTCCTTCTTCCAGTGGTGAGGGGAAGGCTAGCCAATCTGCAGCATGCAGGCCCGAGGTTCGACCATAGATGCAGGTCCGAGGTTAGACCGAAGAGAGGTCTCTCTGCAGTGAAGCCCCAGAGAAGCTGGAAGAAGTCCCTGGGAGTGGGGAGGGGGCCTCAGGGCTGGAAGGGGCATCTGTAACCGTATACCAGCTGGAAACAGGGGTAGAGAAGAGCTGGAACAGGACCATTTAATAAAAGGGCCAAAGCATGAGGGGCAAAGAGGGGAAGGGGAGACCAGCAGGGGCAGAGAGAGAAGAAAACTCCTGCCCCCGCCATCTGGGAGCAGTAGGAGGACAGGATTCTCCTGGAGTGTCCCCATTTCTCTGGGCACAGAGATGGAGTGGAGGGATGCCAGTGCAGTGGGGATAGGTCTGAGATCCCTGAGCCCCAAGAAGCTAGGAGGAAAGGAAGGAGGAGATGAGGCCTGAGGTGCCCGCTTACTGGGCCGGTCCTCTTGGGCCCCGGAGGGAACTCCCTACAGAGGGATTATCGACCTCTCCAGCAAATCCACTCTCAGGGCACAGGGCTCAGGCCTGAATTCCCCAAATAACTGGCCCCCTCCTGCGCTTGGGATTTTCCATTACAGGGATCCGGAAGGTCACATCCCGCTTCCGCCCTCCTTCTCCTCTTGGGTTACAGCTGGAGGGATGGGCAGGATGGGGCAGACACCTTCTGTCCCTGGGCCCTTGACATTGAATTTGAGCCTGGGGGAGGCCAGGCAGTGTGGGGGAACAATAAGGGAAAAGCAGATCCCAGTCCAAGCCCTGGTGTGGACAGGAGAGAGAGAGAAGCCGATGAAGACACAGCACGAAGGCTTGTGGTTGGACATTAGGAGAGACGGCCCAGGGAAGAAGTCCCTGCAGGAATAGCCCGCAGGTGGCTGGGTCGCACAGCAGCGGGGTGGCCCAAGGGCAGCCTTGCCCTGGGCTGGGGAGGCGGTGAGAGTGCCACCCGGGGCGTAGGGGGCTCCTGTTCCTTAGTTCCGGGCTTGGAATCTCTTCCCTGTGCCCCACGATCTCCAGGGTGCGAGGTGAGATGGGGAGAGAAAGCCAGCCCAGAGCCCGCGGGCGTGTGGGTCTCAGGCACCCGGCCCTCAGTTCTCGCTCCCCCACCCTCACCCCCACCGGCACCGCCCAGTGCTGCCCAGTCCTTCCAAGGCCCTGGCTCTGGTCCCGTGGCCAGGCCCATACCGGAAAGGACTGTGCCCTCGCTCTGCGCATCCAGCCTGGTGGCGGCTCTGGCCATACCTGGCACTGGGACTGGAGTGCGGTCCCAAGGGCGATGCTGCGCACACATCTGGGGCTCAGACAAAAGAAAGGCTGGACAGGACACCCCGGGGCCCATTCCTTGCCCAAACGTCCCTGACCATCCTCCCCGCCTGGGCGAGAGGCCCTGGGCGTCTACCTCCTTCTGCTCCAGCGTGGACCTCAGATCCAGGACATCAGTGGGGTGTACACTCCTGGTCCCTTGATCTGGGGCCTGGGCTGGGCCAGTGCCTGTGAAGAGAGCCCGCGGCCAGTTTGGATCAAGGGCCTGGAAGTAAGAGGGACAGAGCAGAGAGCAGGGAAGACTTGAAAGCCGGAGGTGGAGGGCCAGGCCTGGCTGGAGAGTGGGTTTGGGAGAAGGGCAGAGGTCGGTGAGGATGGGTGGTCCTGAGTCAGGTGTTTGGTTGGCACGGGGAGACGTGGGAAGCAGGGGTGCGTGTGCGCGTGTGTGCGTTATGACTGAGGGGCACGACTGTGGGGGCACCCCTGTGTGGGGAAGGGGTGGTGGGAGTGTACCACGTGGAAATTCGGAAGGAGGAGCTCTGCGCACCAGGGAGGCCAACACTGGTTTGGACGTGCGGTCCATCCAGTAAAGACGGAGCGTCTGGGTCCCGGCATGTCGGGTCGTGTGAGCGTGCGTGCGCGGGCAGGGCCAGCGCGGTGTACGTGAGCGTCCCTGGGAGAAAGTGTGTGCACGAGGGGGTGGGGAGGCCGCTGGGCTGCAGATGGGCCGTCAAGGTCGCCCAGAAACAGTTTTGTTTCCTAAGTGACTAGCCTCCTGGGGCCTTCAGCCCAGACTTGAAGGTTGTTTCAAGATCATGAAAGGGAGTGGGGAAGGGAGGGGAGATGGAGGGACGCTCGGGAGGCCCTGTCCCCCCCCACTGTCCCTCCTCCGCCCCTCACTCCACTTCTCTGCCCCAGTCCCCATTTTAGGCCCAGCTCAGCAGTCCTCCTCCTGAGGCCAGCCCTCTCCAGGGACCTCCCTTTCTCTCCCTCTTCCATCCCCTGAAAGATTCTTCCTCCCTTTTTCAGGGCCTGGGCTCTTGTCCCCCCCCACCAGGCTTCCGGGGCCTTCTTGGGAACGGAAGGAATTTTTCCTTCTAAGGGGAGACAGGCCTGGGGGGTTGCAGCATGGATGGGAAACCTGGAAAGGCCTGGGGTGGCCATGACAAGCGTCCAAAAAAAGTCCCTTTCACTTCCCTTCCTGTCCGGGCCTCTCCTCCCACTTCCGGCAGGTGGCAGCGACCTTGTGCTAGAATGGGTGGGCTCAGAGCCACAGAGTGCCTGTCTGAGGCCTGCTGCTGCCTCAGTTTCCCCACTGGACCACAAAGCCAGTGTTGGATTTTCTCTCCGTCCCTCCCTTATTGCCTGCTCCTCTGTGTTCTTTCTGGTCTTCCTTTCCAATCAACTCGAAATAGATTCTAAGACCCTCTTTCTCGGGCTCTCCTTGCTTCCGTCGTCTTTAATCTTTCCCCCAGATGATTTTTATTATCCTTTTTATTGTTAACACCGTATTATAAAGAAAGAAAATTGAGGTAAGAACACCCAGAATTTTCCTCCATCTCTCTGCCTCGGCTCCCGTCCCACCTCTTTTTGCCCTCTGCCCTACTGTCTGGGTTTGGATAGCTCGGGGTGCCCGAGCCAGCCCTCCTCCCTGAGCACAGGGGCCCAGGCACACTCTGTCCTCCCACATGTCCTGCCTGCGGTCCCTGAAGCTGGTCCTGCTGGGCCCAAGCTGTGGAGTGACCTGAGATCAGAGGCGCCCCTACTCTAGCCTTGCTCCTTCCTCTGAAGAACAAGGAGCAGGACTGGAAAACCTGACAGCCCCCCAATTGCAGGTTACCTTCTCTTCAGCTCGTGGCTGAGCTCAGGTGAACGGGAGAAATTACTGTAGTTCTATCTGTGCCATAACTCACCGTCTGGAGACCGGGGCTCAGAGGGGGAGCTGAGGGGACAGGTACCCCTATTTTGTTGATCAGCGTGACCCACAGAAATGAGTGTGATCAGTTTGACTCTTGGCACGGAAGCAGGGAGGGGCTCAGGGTTGGGCACGGATTACCTGGTTTCTTACCAAGAGCCCCTGTGCGAGGTGGGACAGGGAGGAGGGCAGGGCTGGGGGTGAGGCTGCAGAAACCTGACATTTTTTGGCTGGCATTTGATCAGCAAATACCAGATTAGTCTGTTTCCAGAGATTCTTTGGGCTGGAAAAATATGTTCGGGGTGATGGGGTGCATGGGGTTAATGGACCTTGCTGAGTTTGGGGGTCAGGGGTCACAGCTGGGCCCTCTAGGGTTCCTGTTTCCTTTGATTCCATCCGGGCAGGGAGGGAGAGGCCCTCCAGCCCCCCTGAGGCAGGTTTGCTTTGGCCGGAGATCTGACCCAGCCACTGGCCCAGAGCACCCCGCCTCCCTGTTCCCCCTCTCGAGAGGCAGCCTGGCGCCCAGCCTCCCCCTTCCTAGCTCCTGCTTCCCCTACCAGGCCCCCTCCACTTGGCCCAGGATGCGGCTCTGTGGGCCTGCCTGTCCCCGCTGGTGTTCCGGACGCCCGGCCAGGATAGGATGCCCTGCAAACATCTGGCACAGGGGGCCCAGCCTTGTTCCCACATAAGGAGCCCTCCTAGGGGCTTCAGGGAGTTTGGCCTCCTCTGTGCCTTGGTTTCTCTGCAGGTCCCGGACGCTTTCACTCTTGTGCTCCTGCCTGGGTGCTCTCAGCGCTGCCTCCGGGGGAATGTGAGTGCTGCCCATGACTCAGTCGGTAGCCCTTGCTCGTTTTTGGGGTGCTGTGTCATTCTGACGTTCTTCCCGTGTTTGCTGAGGGCCGGCTGACTGCTGGCTGCCCGATTCCGTGCAGAGTGCTGCAGAGACTATTCCAGGCAAGGCAAACAAGGCTCCCACCCTCACGGTCCTTCTGTCCAAGTCCCATGCCACTTAGTCACCCTGGTTTTCTCCCGCTACCCTGCCCCTTGACCGGGTCTCCCCAAGGCCAGGCCCTAGCCCTTGGGACGACTCCTCATTTCCTCCAGCTCCCTCACTTCCTCACCTCCGTGTCTGCCAAGCGGGATTGGGTGGGCCTGGGCTCTGTCTCCCACCTGGGCGTTCCCCCACCCCGAAAAAGCAGGAGCCAAGGTGGGCCATGGGCTGAACTGCGGCGAGGGCAGGGGCTGGCCATGGGGACTAACTCTGCCATTAACTGCTGTGAACCTGAGTAGTCCTCGGACCCCCAAAGCGAGGGGCTGGCTGGGTGACTGGGTAGGGGCTCTCACCCCTGCCTGTGTCTTACGGTCTCACGCCTGAGCCTCACCCCCCACGGCCACACTGTAACTGGTCAGAGGTGGGGCCCAGGCATCAGTGTCCCCGAAAGCTCCCCAGAGGATTCCATGTGCACGCAGGGATGAGAGCCACAGAGCCAGACTGCCCCCAGGATCTCTAGCTCATCAGAGTGACAGTAACTGAAGCGCCAGGTTAGCGCTTAGGCCATTTCCACGCATTACTTAACTGGGTCCTCATAACAAGTCTCTTTTCTAGATAGAGAAACTGAGGCACGATGATCCTGAGCTTACCCAACCAGGGGAGCTGGGACTCAAGCCCAGGCAGGCTGGTTCCAGAAACTGCACATGGAACTTCTGTGCTGTTAGAGCACGTGCCAGGTAGAGGGAACCGCGTGGGCTCGGGCACAGAGGCGTGGGGCACCCAGTGGGCAAAGAAGAAACACGAGAGCCCACACTGGAAATGGGTGTGCGAGCCATTTCACGGGGGCCATTCTAAATACCAGTGATTCCTACAGGGCGCCGGTGGTAACACTCACCTGGGGAGCTCGTTAACAATACAGAAGAGGAGGCGCCTCTCCTGGAAATTCTGATACCCGGGGGCAGTGGCGGGGCGTGGGAATCTGTATTTTTACCACCAGAAAGTTTGAGAAATATTGCTCTTAGCAGTATGGAGCCATTTCCACGTTTTGAGCAGGGGCGGAATGCTCTAGGAAGGCTCACTTGATTGCAGGTGTGTGTGCATGGGCGGCGGCGGGGGGGGGGGGGGGCGTGTCACACTGAAAGGAAGAGACAGGTAGGCAGCTCTGGCAGTAATTTAGCCAAGACGTGGTGAGGCCTGCAACAAGACAGTGGCCATACGATGAGGAGAAAGCGCAGATGAGAAAGATCTTCGGGAGGTAGACTTTCAGGATTTGGCATCTGATCGTATGTCATGGTGAGGGGGAAAGGATTGGAAAGGGGAGGATGGACGTGGGTGCAAAGTCAACTAAACTCAGGTTCCGGAAGGAAGGCAATTGTTTGGGAGAGAAGCCACACGTTCGCTCTGGGACATCTGGTTCAGGAGGTTCAGCCTCCTCAGCACCAACACCCTGTGCCTGAGTGTCCACCTGGCGCGAGCTGTCACCCCGTCACCCCGTCCTGCCATCTGGCTGGACCTGCACCCTTGTTGCTCCCCCAGACACCAACTCCTTTGCGGAAGGATGGTCCGTCCTGGGCAGAGGAGCATGGCAGCATGGTCTAGAGTGCCTGGATCTGCCGCTCACTAGACAAGAGTTTTCACTTCTCTGAGCTTGTTTCCTTAACAGCCCTGACTCCCAGGGGGGTGTTGAGGATGCACATGCTCAGTGCTGGTGCCCTTGCTTTTCAAGGGTAAGACAAACTCCAGAGGCAGGAACAGCGCCCTCGCCCTCCCTGGAGGTGATCCGGCCACCCAAGAGGAAGCACCTGGCTTCCCTCCCTCTCACTCACCACTTGCTCACTCATTTGCTCAATCACTTGGCCAATGTCCATGGAGCTTCCCCTCCTTGTGAGGCACTGTGCTGGGCGTGGGGGCAGAGCCAAGAAGAGCCAGCAGTGGTCTTGATGGAGAGGCAGATATAAACAAGGCCTGGAATGGCGAGGCAGAGTGGGAAACGCCACCCAAGAGCTGAGGACAGGGTGCTGGGAGCCAGGGGAGGGTCACGTCAGCATCAGGACTCTGGGTCCCGCTCTCCCATGGCCCACGCCTTTGCCCCTGCTGGCCCATCTGCTGCTTTGTTTTTGTAGTTTTTATTTCAGGGTTTGTTTTCCCAATAAAGAGCCTTTGGAAAAATTCCACCCTTGTTTCGGTTGGACTAGGGAAAAGGGGGAATTGTCCGTTCTTGGGCCAGGGTGGCCAAGGGGTGCCAGGCTCCTGGAGAGTCCAGGTGTGCGCAGCGCAGGAGCCGGGGGCTGTCAGGAGGGGGGCCGGGGAGAGCATGGGACGAGCAGGAGCTGAGAGGGCTCACGTGGCTCAGTGGCTGTGTGTCCCCATATGCTCTTCCCAGACCTCTCCTCGTGTCCCCCATCCTCTGACGAGACAGAAAAGTGAAGACCCCTTTCCACCTCAGGGAATCCCACGAACCCTGGTTCCATTCTCTTTCCCCACCCAGGGTGCTTTAACGGGCTGGGACCCAGAGTCAGAAGGGAGCCTTCAATACCATTCCAGCTCTAGAGGACTGTGTGTGTGTGAAAACCCCTGGGGCCACCACACGCACACACACACACACACACACACTCTTGCTGAGTCCCCTTTACCTGGGCCTCCAGCATCACACCCATTTATTCAACAAATATTTATGGAGCATCCACGGTGTGCTAGGAGCTGGAGATTATACTGGTGGAAAAGTTCTTTCAAAAGGTTGTATAGGCACCCGGTGTGTGTGTGTGTGTGTGTGTGCGCGCACATGCACTCATGCATGTGTGTATATGAATAAGTGCACGCAGGCTAGGGAAGCAGGAGGAAGAAGAATGTTCCAGAGTCAAGCAGTTTGCATTTGAATCTCAGTGCCGCCATTTAGCCAGGTGACCTTGGGTAACTTACATAACCTCTCTGGGCCCCCCTCTCCCATCTGCAAAACAGGCCACAAGAGCACTCGCCCCGTGGGGCGCTGGGGGACTGAGTGAGCGCAGGGTGCTTAGTGTGGAGCCCAGCAAAAAGCAGGTGCACGGGAAGTATTTGCAACAACTGGTGCCTCCCCTCATCTCGCTCAGAGCTGGGTGTGCGCAAACTCATAAATGACCCCTTCTCCCAATCTGGCCCTGGCTCAACCTCAGTGACTCAGAGGCAGCCACCTGGCGCTAACCACCTCCTGTCCCCTGGGGCTCATCTATAAGACGCAGCCCACAAACACCGCTGCCCTCTTCTGCCCTGGATCGCTCCCCCAACCCCCCCACCCCACCCCAGGCTGCTGGTTTGGGGAAGAAGAGATACACACAGCGGGGGCTGCCTCAGCTCAAGGCTACCCTCCACACAGGTGTCTGCACCATCAGCTGGCTGGGAGAGGAGGAGCCGGATGGGGGAGCCTCTGGGGTGGAGCCCAGGCACCCAACACTCTGGGACTGGGGAACCAGGGACTTGTCAGGGAGGAAGGGTGAAGGGGATTCCAGCTCAGAGGGATCCATCCTTGGCATTCGGGAGTGGGTGGCGGCTGGCGCTAATCCTGGGTAGAGAAATGGCGGGGCCTCCCTGGGAGTTCGGGCCAGGTCGTGTGGAGGCCAGCAGCGGTACTGGGGCTCCTCTGTTCTTGAACAGCTCTCTGCGTGGGGTTTGAGACGTGGGGAAGGAGTGTGGGCTCAGCCAGACAAGAGGAGGGTTCAGGGAGTAGACACACACACACACACACACACACACACACACACACGCAAGCTACCTGGGGGGTGCATCATGAGGGCGCAGTGCCTGGCTGGGGAGGAAGGAGGGAGAGAGTCCAGTGTGTCTGTGTGTGGGTGCGGGAGACGGCTCTGTGGTTCTCGAGTGTGCGCCTGGGTCCTCGGGTGGATGGCTCTGTTTCCACGTGAGCTGAGGTGAAGCTAGGTTTTTGGCTCTACCTCTGCCTTATCTCTTTGCCCGAGCCGCTCAGCAGATCGGCAGAGAATTTTCCCTTTCGGGACGGTGGGAAAATATGGCTCATCAGACGGTATGGGTCAGGGCCTTACAAACACACGCAGATCACAGGAGGTTCTTCTGTGTGACCCTTAGCTGCACTGAGCTGGGATTTATACACGTTTAAGAGAGAGAGAGTGCTGAGTACCCTGCGTGTGCATCTGGTGTTTCCGCGTGTCTGATGTCTGGTGCGTACGTGTGTCTGTGTCTTCGACGTGTGTGTCACTGTCTTCAAAGCACCGCCTGTGTCCACAGCTGGGTCCATACCTGTCTCCAAGAAGCCGTGTACCAGGGGCAGGAGCACGGACGGGCCCCTCCACACTGAGACGATCCGACGCTCAAATCCAAGTTTGGACAGGAGCCGGTCCATTCACCTTGGACGTGCTCCGAAGCTCCCACACACCTGTTTCTTCACGGGGATGAGAACAGCACTAACCCCAGCAGGTTCTGGCCAGGGTTTAAGTGAGATGAAAACACGCACCCGACACAGGTCAGAATACATTAACGGTCCTGCCTTTGAACGTGCCTCTCAGAGAACCGTGTCTTCATGGTTGTGGCCGTAACGTGTGACACTGCCGTCAGAGTAGGAGCTGCCTTAAGGCAGAGGTCGCAATGATCTTCAGCGACACTCAGGACACCTCACGGCCCCCTCGGTGGCTTGCGCATCCGTCCTCTTGAAGGGGAATTGCGTAAGCCCGTGACACAGAGGCCTGATGTCTGATGTATGCCTACCCCTGGGGGTACCTAGCAGGTGCCGGGGCAGCCGGTGATAGCACAGTGATGACAGCCCCCCATGGCCACGGCGGGACCCCACACCGGTGTCTCTCCGCCATCCCAGGTCCCTCCCTCCTGTCTCAGGCCGCTTCCTCCTTTCTCAGCTCACCCCTCCACAGGCATCAGCCACGGTGCCGGGCACGCCTGTGTGGCTTTTTATGGGTCAGCTGCGGAGGGGACAGGAGCACTGTCCAGTCTGCAGGCTACGGCCCTCCTCTGCGGAGCGCGTGTGTGTGCGCGCGCGTCTCTCTGTTGGGACGTGTGAGTGACGTCTCCCTGTACGGGGTTGCTCTGTGTTATGGTGGGTACATGCGTCTGTCCGTTGCGTGACGCGCCTGGTGCCTGGGCTTTGATCTCCTCCCCGCAGCGGTCCCACTTACGTAAGCGTCTGAGCTGGACTCAGGCCCGGGCTGCGGGCTCCCCCTGCTGGCAGCCTCCAGAACTCCCAGTCTGGGGAGGGGCGTGTGGAAGAATCTGGTTCTCCCGGGGCCTCAGCCCCACCCGAAACACCAGCCCAGCCCTCAACACCTACCTGCCCCAGCTCCCGCCCAGCCCCAAGCCGTAGGGTGTTCTCAGCAACCTGAGTGTCCCCTCTCATGACGCCCATACTGGGAGGTTGGTTATTACTTGCTTATGGTATGGCCCCCCGGGGAACAACCGTGTGTTCCCTGAAGGCAGGGGACCATGCCGGCCATGCTTACCACAGCATCTCCAGGGTCCGGTACCAGGCCTGGCCTAATCAGTGTTTGTTGAATGACCAAGTGTATAGGGTGAAGAAGCTTGGGAAGAGAGACAGTGGGATGTGGGAAGATTTGGGGCTCTGGGGACAGACAGGCCTGAGCTCATCAGACATTGGCCACTTAAAAGCTGTGTGGCCTTGGAGAAAATGCTTAACGTCTCTGAACCTTCAGTTTCTCATCTGCTGAATGACACCATCTGGTAAAATGTGCTGTAAAGACTAGAAATAATATCCCAAAGGGCCTTACTATGTAGGCATCTATTGGGATGATGATGAATGGCAACATCGCCCAGCTCTCAAGCATCAGAAAGCAGTAAGTCCACTCCACTCCCAAATAAAGGAAGAGCAGTTTTCCTCCAAAGCTGCCCTATGCCTTTCCGCTTTCACATAGCTCGGTCTGACCTGTGGATAGATTTAGGTGAAATGGATTCGGAGAAATCAGGCTGTGAATATGTCCAAGTGGGAGGAAGACATCTTGCTGCCCTGTTCCTGGGCCAGTCCTGGAAGTACTGGGAGGGCTGTCCTTTGCCAAAACCAGCATTCTGCTTCAGAGTTTCTCTGCTCTCTGAATGTGGCTTCAAATGAGCACCTCCTGTGAGCCAGGCACTGGCTGCAGCCAAGGAAGATCTGGTCTGGCCTCCGCCGCTTTTCCTCTTGGAGCCTCAGTTTCCTCCTCTGCAAAAGGGGGCGGGGAGGGAGTGAGAGGGGGAGAGTAGGAGCCCAGGGCGGGTACGGGGTTGGAGGGTGAAGGTGCTAGATGAGCTCTGGGGTCGCTTCCCAGGGACGCCCCATTGGCAGACAGCTTTGCAGACCTGGCTGTCCCTTCTCTTAGCTGGGCCC
Source organism: Leptonychotes weddellii (assembly GCF_054177405.1). Lineage (NCBI taxonomy): Eukaryota > Metazoa > Chordata > Mammalia > Carnivora > Phocidae > Leptonychotes > Leptonychotes weddellii. The sequence continues at coordinate 134,552,879 of NC_138374.1, forward strand.
ACCCTCCCCGCGCCTCCCCCCTCCCCACCTTCTCGGGCCGAGGGGAGAGAGAGCTCTCCCATCCTCCCACCTCCAGGGCAGGCCCCACTCTGCCCAGTGCCAGGGATGTTTGTCTCTCCTCATGGGAAATAGACCTCTTCACGTAATCGCTTCACTGCTCCTAAGGCTAAACAGAACGTCTCAGGAAGCAGTTCAAAGAATCATTCAAAAACACAAACAAAACCCCGTAATTCCCTATCTCCTATTCCGTGTTATCCCGTGCCAAGAACCTCACGTACATTATCTCAATTAATAGTCACAAAAGCCCTTCGGGGTGGATGTCATCCCACCTCAAGGTGCCGACAAGAAAGCAGGTTGAAGGGAGTTAGCCAACTTGACGGGATCCCCAACCAAGAAGTGACTGCGGCGCCCTCCCCTAACCCGCTCCCTCTGGTTCTGCCGGAGGGGGTGGCAAACCAGTCTCCCGGGACCTGGCGAGGCCCAGCGGCGCCCTTCAGCCCAGGCCCTCCGCATTCCGGAACTCCTGGGTCCCCCGCCCATCCCCACTCGAGCGGGGCTTGCGGCGAGGCTTAGCGGCCCGGGGCAAACGACTGGATCCTAAGTGCGTGGCCGGTCACCTGACCGACCCCGAGGCCCCTGCACCCAACTCTCAGAGAGAAAGGCCGGCAGGTGCAGGGTGGGGGTGGGGGGCTGGGTAGGGGTTTGGCGGAGCCCAGGTGCCGCCCCTTTGCGTCGGCCGGGGTAGGGGCGGAGCCGGGACCGAGGCTGGGGGCGGGTCGTGGCCGGGGTCCGGGGTTGGGGCGGGGCTGAAGCCGGAGGTGGGGCGGAGCCCGGACCGAGGTGGGCGGAGCAGGGCCGGGGTCTGGAGTCGGGGCAGGTCCGGGGTCGGAGCGGGTCGGGGCCCGGGGCCGGAGTCAGATCGGATCCGGGATCCGGGGCCCGGGGCCCGGGGCCCGGGGTCTGAGCGGGTCCGGGGTCGGGGAGCGGGGCGGAGACAGAACAGAGGTCGCTGTGGGTCCGGCGTCCGGGGGTTGGGGGGGTTGGGGCGGGGCGGGGACCGAGATCGGGGCGGGGCGGGGCGGGGCGGAGCCGGGGCGCCAGGGGCGAGGCCAGGGTCAGGCGGGGCCGGGGCGGGGCTTGGGGCGGGGCGCGAACGGTCTCCCGAGTCGCCGCGGAAAGAGGGAAAGCGGTAGGAAGAGAAGGGGGAAGGGGGGACTTGGAAGCTCCCGCGCCGCTCGCCTCGGCTCCGTGCACCCACGCCTCGCTGCTCCGCTTCGTGCCCCCTTCCCGGGCATGCGCCCTCGCAGTCCTCGTCCACCCAGAGCCCGCGCCGACCCCCGGAGCCTCCCCAAAGCCGGCCGCGCAGGATGGGCCCCCTCGGTCCCTTGCCGCGGCTGCCGCCGCCGCTGCTGCTGCTAATGCTGGGTAAGCCCGCCCCCGCCACGGCCCCCCACCCCGCCGGCAGGTGCCTGCCACCTGGCGCCCAGCCCGGCCCCCCTCCCCAGCGTTTCGGAGCCCCTGGCACCCGCTACTCCGTCAGGGGCGCCTCGAGCCTCCCTCCCCGGGCTCAGCGCCCAGCGGCCTGAGTGGCTGCCCCCGGCTGGGGCCCAGTGAGGACCCACCGAGGTGCCACCTCCAGGCCGCCGGGCCAGCCCCACTTCTCAGCCAGCATACTCAGGTCCTGGGGTCGCTGCGCCCAAATGCTGCGACTCCCTTTGCCTCACACTGAGCTTGAGGCCCAGCGCTGGGTGCCCGCCCTGCGTGGGCAGCGCTGGCCCGTCTTCATAATTGCCCGGAGTTGGCTGGAGGCCCAGGGGCCGGTTCTGCCCGTGATCTTTGAAGTTCAGCCTCCCCAGATGGTTCCCCTCCCCCCAGACCTCATCATCTGAGGTTTGGGGCAGTTCCCCCTGTCACCCCCATCTCCACCCTGGGCCGGGTCTCCCTTTGCCCACTTTCCCTCTCTCAGGTCGCACTGGGCTCTGTAGCCTCTTAGTGCTCGTCACACCCCCTTATTCCCCGCTCCCTGCCTCTGGAGAAACCAAGCGCCATGGAGACTGATGCTGGGATCTCCAAGCACCTTGGGTCTGTGGGGGTGGGTGTTCCTGGTGAGGTGTTCTGACCACCGCTGCATGGATGCGTGAGAGAGCACCTGGCAGCGCAGCTGCTTCTGGTCTGAACTGGAGGGTTCCTTCGGGGCTGGTCCGGGGAGGAGTATGGCTTCGAGACAGCAGGCTGCCTGTACAGATGTTTGGGAGACTGAAGCCCTCGCAATAAGAGTGCAGAGTGGGGGTGGCCTTGCCACCCGGATTCGGAGCTGCCATCGTCAAGGCACAGGCTGACGTCGCCCCAGCGGCCTGTTTCTAGACCAGAGCTCCAGGGCAGCGCCAAGCAGAGCCTCCCCCCGGCTCCATAGGTCCCTGGGCCCTGGGGAACTAGAACGAGGCCTCTCCTCGGGGCCCTGGGTGGGAGGCAGGAGGAAGTTGCTGTGGGGCCCGGTTGCCTAGCAGGTAGCCGGTTGTCCCCAGTGGGCAGTGTGGAGTGGAAGAGCCCAGGGGAGGTGGGAGAGTGTGGTGCGCAGACACGGAAGAGCCCGCGGAGATCCGAGTGCCCACTGCGTGCAGGCGCTTAGGTTCATTCTGAAGAGGAGGAAGGTGAGGTGATTTGCTCCAGAGCGCCCATCTCGTGAGCGTTGGGGCTTGGATTTGAACCCAGATCCGTCTGACTCCAAAGCAGGTCTCTGCCCCACCTCCCCTCTCTGGCTGGGGAGAGAGCTGCCTGGCAGCTGGTTTCCTGGGGCGGCCTGGCTGGCCGACTTTCCCATGGGGATCCCCAAGCATCAGCAGCTCTGGAGCCAGGAAGGTGGGAGGGGGCCCTTCTGGGCAGAGTCTGCTCGGAGGCCCAAAGGTGTCAGCTCATCCGTCTCCACCATCGCCTAGATTATGAAATGCCCTGGGGCAGGGCCCTCCTGAGTCACACACTCACTTGCTGTCAGAGTGGAGACTGTCTTGGGAGAGGAAGAGATGTGTCAGTGCAGCTGGGCGTGAGGATGTGGCTGGGACCCAACCTCCTGAGGCCCAGCATGTGCTTTAACCAAGCGACCACAGGTGCCTCCCTCCTCCCTGGACTCAGCTACAGGAAGAAGGGGCTGAGAGCCCAGCTCAGGTGGGAAGGTCAAGGGAAGCATGTCTGGAGGGGCTGGAGGACAGAGTTTGACCACAGACTTCGTGTTTTCCTCCAGCCTCTGCAGAAAGGCCCTGGGTATGCCCCTGGGAGTGACAGACATTCTGGTTGGTGAGGTCAGTCCCCTCCGGCCTCCCCTGGGAGTTTCCCATCTTCCTCCCTGGCTTTGTCCCTCCGCGGGGGGCCTGCGGAAGCCATCTAAGGATAGTAGGATCTTGGTCAAGACATTATACTTCTCTTGCCTTACACCTCTCATCTGTAAAATGGAGGCAGGGGGCTGACCCAGCCCTCCTTCCTATGGCCTGGAGTTCTGGGATCTTATCCAGTGGGGCTATGGAAGGGTGGAAGGAGAGAAGGAAGAAGCAGGGCCCTCCGAGGGACTCAGGAGTATCTGCTGGGGCAGGATGAAGAAGAGAATTTTGGCTTCTCTGAGGAGAGAAAGATGGGAAGGGACAGCTGGGGTTTGCACCTCTTAACAGAGAGGGAACCTTATGTAAGTGAACGCACACCATATGCAAATGAAGGCTTTTGTTAGGGAGTTGGGACGGGGGCACTGTGCATCAGCTGGGCCAGCCAGGAAGATTGGCAGGCCCTGGGGGGAGGGGTGGGGACCTTCTGCCCCCAGAGGCCAGGGCAGAGGCTGGTTCTTGCCCCATAAGGCTCAGCTGCCTCTGCAGCCCCGTGGGGTGGGAGCAGCAGTGAGCTCATGGCACAGCTGGAGGGGGGAGGGCATTGTGTGGTGAGAACTGGCTGGGTCTGTGCCCTGTCCTGCTCGGGCCACTGGCTCTTTTGTCTGGAGTCCCCTGGTCCAGGTGACACAGCTGAGCCGACCAGCCCTTCTGTGCAAGAGTTTGCCAACTCCCCTCAAACAAAGGAGAGGGCCACGTGGCCTCAGAATCCCTTAGCTGGAAGGCCCCACTGACCAGGCCCAGAACGGCTGGGAGGGGGGAGATGTGGGAGGCAATCAAGGTACAGCTGAAATCAAGGAGGCAGAGCAGATGGGCCTCTTTCTGCCAGTAGGTGCCTTACTCCTGGCCTGCCAGAAATGGGATGTTTCTGGGTTCTGAGGCAAAGCCGGGTCTATAACCCACTCGGGATCCAGGTGTCTTACCTCCCAGCAGCATCCTTTCCCTGTCCCCAGGGCAGGGCCCCGGCTGGGTCCCCACCTTCCCCAGGTTTGCTCTCCTTTATCGGGCAGGCAGCCAGAATGGTGCTGGGAGCGGGGGATACAGTGGGGACCCAGGCAACTCCAACTTCTCCTGTCCTCCCCTACAGGAGTCCAGTGCTTTGCCCGGGAGGTGCTGGTCCCCCAGGGGCCCCTGTACCGCGTGGCTGGCACGGCCATCTCCATCTCCTGCAATGTGAGCAGCTACGAGGGCCCTGCCCAGCAGAACTTCGAGTGGTTCTTCTACAGGCCTGAGGCCTGAGGCCCCCGAGGCTGCGCTGGGCATTGTCAGTACCAGGGACACCGGGTTCTCTTATGCCGTCTTCGGGCCCCGCGTGGCAGCTGGCGAGGTGCAGGTGCAGCGTCTGCAGGGGGATGCCGTGGTGCTCAAGATTGCCCGCCTGCAGGCCCAGGATGCGGGCATTTATGAGTGCTATACGCCCTCCACTGATGCCCGTTACCTGGGCAGCTACAGCGGCAAGGTGGAGCTCAGAGGTACTGGCCCTGGGGTGGGCGCAGGCCCGTGCGCCCGAAAGGCCCAAAGTCAGGGCCTGGAGGGACCTGCCTAACCGCCCCTCCGGTTTTGTGGCTGAGGAAGCTGAGGCCCAGAGAGGTTGTGTGGCTCGCACAAAATCACCCAACAAGTTAGGGGCCAGTCCGGGACTCTAACCAAGATCTCTCCATTCCAGCCCATCGGCCTTCCTCTTCTGTGGGGCTACCTCCTGGGAAGGGGGGAGCCGGTCCCCTGCATTCGCTGCTGGGGGGAGCCCGCTAGGGTGAAGGGCCTCCGCTCCTAGAGACTCCGGGATGCAGAACTGGGGGTGGCGGGGGACGAAGCAGAGGTAGGGTAGGAGGCGTGAGACCATGTGACATTCTTGCTCTCTTTTGTTTCTTTGTCTTCTGAGAAGGCAGACAGAGCCACTTTTCTGTGGTCCTGACAGGGGTTAGTTCCAAACATACGGGTGAGTAGGCGATGGGCTGGGCTGTGAACTTCTGCAAGCATTTACTGAGCGCCTGGTGTGTGCTCGGCACCGCTGGGTCACAGAAGAGATAACACAAGATGAACTCTGCCCGGTAGGAGCTAACCGCGGTCCATTTAGGGAAACAGCTTGTGCACAGGGAGGGGTGACGAGGGCCACCAGCTCGCAGCCCTCCCTCACTGCAGCTGTTCTGTGCAGTTCTTCCAGATGCGCTGCAGGTGTCTGCTACCCCCCCGGGGCCCCGAGGCCGCCAGGCCCCGACGTCGCCCCCCCGGCTGACAGTGCACGAGGGGCAGGAGCTGGCCCTGGGCTGCGTGGCGCGGACCAGCACGCAGGAACACACACACCTGGCGGTGTCCTTCGGGAGAGCGGTGCCCGAGGCGCCAGTGGGGCGAGCCACTCTGCAGGAAGTGGTGGGGCTCCGGCCGGACTTGGCCGTGGAGGCCGGGGCTCCCTATGCCGAGCGGCTGGCTGCAGGGGAGCTGCGGCTGAGCAAGGAGGGGGCTGAGCGGTACCGCATGGTGGTGGGGGGAGCCCAGGCGGAGGACGCGGGCACCTACCACTGCACGGCGGCTGAGTGGATTCAGGATCCCGATGGCAGCTGGGCCCAGATCGCGGAGAAGAGAGCAGTCCTGGCCCACGTGGACGTGCAGACGCTGTGTGAGTGCCACACACCCCACGGTGGGAGCTGGGAGCCCTGGTATTTCGGGGGGGGGCTGTGGCCGAGGGGGGCACCGATGGTCACCGCCTGACTTCAGGGAGCCCATCTTCCCGAGGGAGCCGGTCCTGTTAGCGTCCTTTCCCTCCCCTGGCGGGTTCTCCCTGCTCAGAAGCTGGGTGTGGAGAGCGGAGGGCCATGGCTGAGAGCTGAGAGGCCCTGGGTGCTGGGGAGGGTCGTGCCCCGTGAGGGGCAGAGGGCCGCCTCGCGGTGCTGCTGGGGGCTGGGGGGAGGAACTGCAGCGCGGCAGTCATGCTCTGTGCCCCCTCCCGCCTCCGCGACACCCCTTCCCTGTCCTGTGTTTCAGCCAGCCAGCTGGCAGTGGCAGTGGGGCCTGGGGAGCGTCGCATCGGCCCGGGGGAACCCTTGGAACTGCTGTGCAACGTGTCGGGGGCCCTGCCCCCGCCAGGTCGCCACGCCGCCTACTCCGTGGGCTGGGAGATGGCCCCCGCGGGGGCGCCGGGGCCTGGCCGCCTGGTAGCCCAGCTGGACACGGAGGGTGTGGGCAGCCTGGGCCCTGGCTACGAGGGCCGGCACATTGCCATGGAGAAGGTGGCGTCCAGAACCTACCGCCTCCGGCTGGGGGCTGCCAGGCCCGGTGATGCGGGCACCTACCGCTGCCTTGCCAAGGCCTACGTCCGAGGGTCTGGGGCTCGGCTTCGAGAAGCAGCCAGCGCCCGCTCCCGGCCGCTCCCCGTGCACGTGCGGGAGGAAGGTGAGGGGGGCGGTGGCTGGGGCCTCTCCCGGGGTCGGGGCTTGCGGAACCTTTTCCTTCTGCTTCTGGGCTGCTCTCCCTCCGCATCCGCTGCCACCACGCCCTTCTCTCCCGCTCCTCTTCTTCGGGATTCTGGGAGCCCCTTGAGCTCCCTGGGGTGCTGCTTGGCCAGCGGTCCTAACCCCGTGCCCCCCTGGCCCCACGTCCTTGTTCCACAGGCGTGGTGCTGGAGGCCGTGGCGTGGCTGGCGGGAGGCACCGTGTACCGTGGGGAGACGGCCTCCCTGCTCTGCAACATCTCGGTGCGGGGCGGCCCCCCAGGGCTGCGGCTGGCCGCCAGCTGGTGGGTGGAGCGGCCCGAGGACGGGGAGCTGAGCTCTGGCCCTGCCCAGCTGGTGGGCGGCGTGGGCCAGGACGGTGTGGCGGAGCTGGGGGTCCGGCCTGGAGGAGGCCCTGTCAGTGTGGAGCTGGTGGGGCCCCAAAGCCATCGGCTGCGGCTGCACGACTTGGGGCCCGAGGACGAAGGCGTGTACCACTGCGCCCCCAGCGCCTGGGTGCAGCACGCCGACCACAGCTGGTACCAGGCGGGCAGTGCCCGCTCGGGGCCCGTCACGGTGTACCCCTACACGCACGGTGAGTGACCCCTCCACACCCCCCCGTTCAGCCCGGGCCCTTCTTCTGCCCTTTCCACGTGCTTCTCCTGCTCCTGTCCCCCCTTCTCCTCCACATCACGCCATACCAAGAGTCTCGGACGCCCGCTTTCGGCCCTTTCGGGCCCCAGCATCCCTGCTGACCGGAGTCAGGGCCGAGGGGCAGGGGAGGGCTGTCTGTGAATGGACGTGGGGCCCACAACCCAGCAGAGAAGGCGCGGGGAACAGGCGTGGCAGGAGGCGCAGGGCGGAGGCCCCCAGGCTGAACAGAGCCGTCCACTCTCACCCAGCCCTGGACACCCTGTTTGTGCCCCTGCTGGTGGGTGCTGGGGTCGCCCTAGTCACCGGCGCCACCGTCCTTGGCACCATCACCTGCTGCTTCATGAAGAGGCTGCGAAAACGGTGATCCCTCGCTGCGCAGGTGAGAGAGAAGAGCCCCAACCTCGTCTTCTCCCCCCCACCCCCGCCGGGCGTCCTGAGGTGAGCTGCCCCTCCCCACCCCAGCCGGGGAAGGAGCAGACGTCGGGGCTCTGTCCTCAGCGCACCCACACTGTCTCTCCAGTTCTTGCAGGTGTCGACTGTCTGCCAGCCCAGCTCCAAGACTGCCTCTGGTTGCCTGGCTGCCCGCTCCCTCTGTTCCCCTTCCTTTAATTTATTTGACCTCCCCCACCCGGGGTGGGGGACATGGCCCCCACCCCCCACTCCTTCCTTCCTGACTCCTCCCTCTGGCCTTCTGTTCTTGATCTCATGCCCAGCCCATAGGGAGGCCATTCCCTGTCCTAGAATTAGTTTTTCTAAAATGTGAATAAACTTGTTTTATAAAATCCAGGGCTAGCCGTGTCTTCCCTGCCCTGGGGCTGAGGTGTGTGGCAGGGCGGCTCTTGGGGGCTTGACAACCTCTTCTGCATGACCCAGGCCTCCCTTCCCACCACAAACACCATCTGGCCTCTGTGGGCCGTGCCACCCACCCAGGAGGGGACACCTGGGCCCCATCTGCTGCCCGAGCTGTCGGTGCCTTGCCAATCCCTGTTGGGACTTCTACTCGGGGAGGGGAGCACAGAGAGGGGGTGAGTTCACTGAGCCCGGCCCCCTCTCCCAGCCAGGGCAGGGGCCTCTGGGTGAGGCCTTTTCTAGTTGCCCACACCACTCTGCCTTCTCATTCTTGGTCCTCCTCCTCTTGGACCTGACGCGTCCCAGGCCCTGGGGCCTCAGCCTTTTTCCTCCTGATCTTCATTATTCTGTCTGACAGCCGGGGAAAAGAAGCCCCAGAGCACGGCCCCCGGGGTGGCGGCGAGGACAGCAGTCGGGGAGGGCCTGTGTGTCCACAGAACCCCTGCCTAGGTGTCCCCACCCCCGCAGCCGGCGTGCGCCCCCCCCAGGTCTTGGCTCCCCTCCCCTCCAGTGCCCCAGGGGTCCCCTGAATTTGTCTTTGCTTCAAGATTCTCTGATCTGAGAATTCTTAGTTGCTCTGCACCTTAAGGGGCACCCAGTTGACCTCTTTTAATTCAGTTATTTAAACATTTATTGAGCATTACTAGTGTGCTAAGTGTTCTTTTTACAGAAGGGGAAACTGAGGCCCAGAGCAGTGGTGTACCTCGCCCAGAGTCATAGAGCTAATTAGTGACAGTGTCAGGAGCACACTCCGGGGCTCCCGACTCCTTGCACTGTACCCAGTGGTGCCCTGAGCGGTAAGTGAGTGGCATGGATACAAAGAGCCACCCCTCCTGTCCAGACTCACCTGTTTCACTGAATTAAGCCTAATGACCCTGCCCCACACTATTTGTTCTTGAGGGAACAGCCGATGCCGGGGTTCAGTGACCTCATCTTTGACTGATGGTGACCCAGGTAGCCCTGTGACATGAGGCAAAGATGTTTCTCTGGGGGGACCCATGCTGGCAGCTCCCTCTGACCCCCTTTCCTGCTTTCAGGAGGCCCAGGGACCCACAGGACCGTGGCTTCCCAGCCCGGAATGGAGCAGACAGGGCTGCGTCCCCCCGAGGGGCTCAGTCTTTTCTTAAAGGACAGGAGCAGGCTGTGGCCGGGACCAAGAAGTGGAGGTCACTGCTGGGCCAGTGCTGTGGGAATACGCGCTTGCCTGGACAAACACTTTCCTCCCAGGAGGCCTGAGGCTGGCCTCAGTCCTCTCCCAACCTGTCATTGCTCTCCCCTCACCATCCTGGGGGGCTGCCCCTGGTGATTCCGATGACCAGGAAGGGGGCGAAGGTAGGACGGGAATAGTGTCTGCAGGGCCTGCTGGCCCGGCTGGGCAGACAACAGGCCACAGATGCAGCCAGATGTTTGGCCGCCTTGCTCCTCCCTCGCGTGTCACCCATATTCAGTCCTGCCTCTTAAGTCCCACAAGGGATTCAATCTTGGGCCGCTGATGCCCTTCCTGCTCCAGCCCCCAACCCCTGCCCAGGAGCCCCCTCGAGGACTCCTGACTGCTTCGGTTTCCCTATCTTGCCTATTCATCTTCCCCAGACACCACCTCCAACTTATCACTGCACTATTTCCCCTGATGGGTGAGTTCTCAGGCCCAGAGTTAAACTCATCAGCCTGGGTTTCAGGGTCCCCTTTCCCACTCATGATAGTCCACCCTTTATAGTTCAGTCTCCTCCCCCAACAATCCTCTGCTTCTCCTCAGCTCCCCCACCCCCAGCTGTTCCTCAGCTTTCCCCTCAGCTACTCCTGTTCCTCCTCAGTTTCTCAGTTCCCCCTTAGCTCCTCCTCAGCTCCTCCTCCTTCCCGCTCAGCTTCTCTTCAGCTCCCCCTCAGCTCCTCCTCAGCTTCCCTTCAGCTTCTCAGCTATTCCTTAGCTACCCTCAGCTTCTCCTCATCTACCCTGAGCTATTCCTCAGCTTCTCTTCAGCTCCTCCTCAGTTCCCTCTCAGCTCCCCCTCAGCTCCTCCTCAGCTCCCCTTCAGCTTCTCAGCTATTCCTTAGCTACCCTCAGCTTCTCCTCAGCTCCCCCTCAGTTACTCCTCAGCTTCGGCGTTTCAGCTATTCCTTAGCTACCATCAGCTTCTCTTCATCTTCCCCTGAGCTATTCCTCAGCTTCTCCTCAGCAACTCCTCAGCTTCTCAGCTATTCCTCATCTACCCCTCAGCTTCTCCTCAGCAACTCCTAAGCTATTCCTCAACTCCCCCTCAGCTTCTCCTCATCTACCCCTCAGCTCCCCCTCAGCTACTCCTCAGCTTCTCAGCTGCTCCTCAGCTTTTCCTCCGTTCCCCCTCAGCTACTTCTGATACGACTCCCAAGTCTTTGTGTAGAGCGGTGGTTCTTAAAGTGTGGCCCCCATTCTCAGCATGACCTGAGAACTTGCTAGAAATGCAAATTTTTGATCTCTACCCCAGACCTACTGAGTCAGAAACTCTGAGAGTGGGGCCCAGCAGTCTGCTTTCGCAAGCCATCCAGGTGACTCTGACGCACACACCAGTTTGATAACTGCTGGCTTACTCATTCTCTGTGCCTTACTCCCTAGATTTCTGATCGCCAAACCCTCCTGCCCTCTGCTCCGAGAGATGGCTCAGGTTCAGTCTGAACCATATCTTGTTCAGTTGCCACAGGGGCTTATTTCTCTGTTTTCCCAGGTGCACTGCATTCTGAGGATAGGGACGGGGGCCTCTGAATGCCCACCCCACCTATGTGGGGTCAGTGTTCTGTACTGGGTGTGCATCCAGTGAATGCTGGGAAGGCCCTCTCACCGTGCCCCAGGACAAATTCTGCTTTCCGGAGGGCCCCTGTCTCCCAGCTCTAGTGAACTCACTTTCTGGGTCTCTCCCCTGGCCCGTCTTCCTCCTCAGAATGTCCCTCTCCCCCTCCTGCCTCTGCAGTGCTCTTTATGAGGTCTCATTCCACTCTCAGAAAATAGCCATCCCTGGTTCTCCTTTCCCAGGCCCCGCTCTGGGGCCCCACCGCCTGTTTTCCTGCACTCAGGGGGGCAAGGTCATTCACACCCTGCTGGGCCACCCCTGCAGGCTTCCATCCTCCTGCTCTTCCGTCACCGTGGTAGGGGTGGAGCAGGGAGGGCACCCTCGTCTCGGCCCACCTATCCATCCAGCCTTCTCTCCTCTGGGTCAGCTCGGGCCACTGTGTCCACTGAGACAGGTATGCCATACACGGGGAGGCTGGCTGAGGAGATGAGTGGGGACTAAAGTCCAGCCCACACTGCTCCCCAAGCCGTGCACTCTGGTTTGGGGTGGCATCAGCCTGGAGGTAAAGGATGCCTTTTTAGAATTTGCACAAAGATGCTGTATGGGTTAGCAGCAGTCCCGAGTGCACCACCTCTGTCTGTCCGTTTACCTAGCCCCCAGCGTCCCTCTGTCTGCTACCACCTCCCCATCCGGCCCACAGCAGTCCATCCTTCTGTCCATCCATCCACCCCTGAACAGATGTGAAGGTCAAACACAGGCTGGTATGTTCACCTGTCCCCACGCTCCCTGAAATCGGACCCCTCCCTTCCACTGGATTCTAGGCTTGAGAATCTGAGGGGGTGCTCCAGCTTCAGCACATTCCCAGGGCTCTTGCCTGCCTCCTTCTCCACCTCTGACATGCAGCTCCCAGGTACCGGTGTCTGGCCCTGCCACAGGGGTCTGGAGGAAACGGGTCACACCTTGGACTCGCTCTCTGGGGGCGGCAGGCAGCCATTCTGCTCCTTGTCAGCACCAGCCTCTCCCCCTGCCCCCTCCCCGGCCCCCTCCTCCTCCACCTTCTCATCCAGCCGGCTGGGGATGGACCAGTAAAGATGGGCGTCAAGGCGGGCAGCGGCTTCGGCCAGCTCCCGGGCGCTGCACGAGGGTGTGGGCACCTCAAAGGTCTGGTGAAAGCTGGCATAGTCCACCTCATAGAAGCCATCCTCCAGGGTGAGCACTGATGTGAAGCGGTGGCCCCACAGCACCTCATCCACCAGGTAGGAGCTCCGAGCTTGGCATGTCATTCCTGGGGGGAGGGGCACGGGTCAGGGGGGGATCCCAGCCCCAGGCTTCCCTCTCCTGGCTCTCACTCCACAACCCTATTCCCACACCCCTCCCTCTCTCCTTCCCCAAGGGTCCCCCACCCCCCCTTGATCCAGCCCGTCTTCTCCCCCTTCTCAACTCCTTCCTATACCTGCCCAGCTCCCTCTCTTCTGCATTCGTCCCAACTCTGTCAACCTCCAGCCCATCTCTCCCCTCCTCTGCCCATCAGAGAAGCTTAACCGTGAAACTGACCTTAGGGATCATCTAGTCCAACTTCCCTTTCCACACAGGGCTTCCCATTGGAGCATCCCACTAATGGGCATTGTGCTGGTACTTATCACCACCCAGGATGGAGAGCTCACCACCTCACAAGTGTGACACCTCTAATCGGTTGTTCTTAAATAAGAGCTAAAATCTGGGGACACCTGCCTGGCTCAGTCGGTTAAGCGTCTGCCTTCGGCTCAGGTCATGATCCCAGGGTCCTGGGATTGAGTCCCCCATTGGGCTCCCTGCTCGGCAAGGAGCCTGCTTCTTCTTCTTCTTTTTTTTTTTTTAAAGATTTTATTTATTTATTTGACAGAGAGAGGCATAGCGAGAGAGGGAACACAAGCAGAGGGGGTGGGAGAGGGAGAAGCAGGCTTCCCGAGGAGCAGGGAGCCCGATGCGGGGCTCCATCCCAGGACCCTGGGATCATGACCTGAGCCGAAGGCAGACGCTTAATGACTGAGCCACCCAGGTGCCCCAAGGAGCCTGCTTCTTCCTCTGCCTGCCTCTCTCCCTGCTTATGTGCTCTCTCTCTCTCTATGACAAATAAATAAAATCTTAAAAAAAAAAAAAAAAAAGAGCGAAAATCTGCCTCCCCAGGATTTCCACCCCTTGCTTTTGCTCCTCCTCAGTGCCATTTGACACCCATTCAGGAACCTCAGGGCCCATCACGTCTTCTCTTCTTCAGGCTGAACATCCCTGGCTCCCTCTACCATTCCTTATGTGACCTGGCTTCCAGAAATTTTACTTTCTCGATTGCAAACCTGAATGGCCAAGGAGGACCTTTTCAGCACTTTCAGTATGATTAAAATATATATATATATGATAAATAAAATGATAAATCTCCAGCTGTGGCCTGATCCATGCACAGGAGAGGGCTCACCACCTCCTCTTCTGGCCATGAGGCTTTAGCTAATAGGGCCCAAGATTACGTTACGTAAACATTTTTGGAAGCTGTATCACAGCGCTGCAACATCAAGCCTGTGGCCAACTAAAACCCCCAGTTCTTTTTTTCACCAGAGCCTTTCAATGCGGTGCTTACATAAGTGATTTTTTTAAGGCCTAAATGTAGAATTTTATATTTATTCCTTTTAAATGTCATCTTGTTGGGTTTTGGCTCATTATCCTTGCTTTTCAAAAGCATTTTGAATCCTGACTCTCTCACCCAAAATATTGCCATCCTTTCCAACTTTGTCCCTCTAGAAAAGTCAGATGAGCTCCCATCCCTATCTCCTCCACACCACCCTCCCCAGTCGTCTGCACCCTGGGGCTGTGTCCTGTCGTCCCTGTTGGGTGGGCACACCCACCAGGGCAAGCGATCCTCCTTCTACCCCCGGGTCTCTCCCCCAGCCCATGTCCACCTCAGAACAAGGGAGAATGAAGACTGAACATTAGCTAACCAGAGACTGGCTCTCAGCATTGCAAGCCCTGCCCTGACACATCTTGGGGACATGGGTGTTGTTGTTCCTCTGGTGAAGGCTGGAATAGGAAGTGTCCAGTGGGGGAAGGGCAGAAGAGGAGGAAGGGACACTGGGGAGGGAGGTCTGTGAGGAACAGAGGGAGGTGCTGGGGGTATCAGGAGAAGCGGGCTGGGCAGGGACCTCTCCGCAAGGACAGCAGCTGCCTTGGGGCCCGGCAGGAGAGTGACAGCTGGCTAGACAGCAAGGAAAGGGCCCAGGTGACCAGGTGACTAGGGGAAAGAGCAGAAACTAGAAGGAGCCGGCGGGGGGGGGGGGGGTGGTGGTAAAGAAGCAATGGGGAGCACTGGGGCAGAGGGTGGTGAAAGAGAGGCTCGGCAGGAAGGGCCAGGAAAGGCATTTGAGGGCACTGGCCTGGGAAGCCAGCAGAGGCCACAGCGCAGGCCACAGCTCATGGCCCTGTGATCACCCACTGCGGTTTTCTTACCCTCCTCCCGCTTCCAGATCTCAAGTGTCAGAGCACCGCATCTGTGCCCTTGCCTTGGCCTCTTCCCACCTGCTCCCAGACCCTTCACTGTGTAGGCCTGAGTTACTGACATCGCAGGGGTGTTGACAGCTCCTTCTGGAAACGGGGCCAGAAATGCTAAGACCGTCCATTTCCTTTGTCAGTGGAAGTTGAGAGTCCTTTGATGGGTGGGGAAACTGCGGCGGAAGAAAGACCGGCTGTCAACCTGTTCCCAAGGTCCAGGCTAGGAATAATTTGAGCCATGGAAGACCCTCACCACCAAGTTCAGGGGCCTGGACCTCTCAGCAATGGAAAACCCGCGAACCTACCCCTTCTTCCAGCCCCGGAACACCAAACCCCGCAGCCGGACTGCCCCTGCCTTATCCACCTATTTCGCCGGCGACCATGGACAGCTGTCTTAACCTCTCCTCGGGGCAGTCTCCTGTCTGAAAAGGAGCACGATCACGAGAAGTGACCTTCGCTAGGACCGGATGAACTCGGAGGCACCACGCTTCGGGTCCGTGTGGGCCACGCAGCGAGCTGTGGCTGCGTGTGAGCTCCGGGGCGGTGCCGCTCCCGGGGACCCCGACTTCGCGGCCCCCGGGGGGACGCCGCCCCTCCCCACGCCATCCTCACCCCCCCCGCCCCCGCTCCCCGCCCCCACCCCACCCCACCCCATCCGCACCCGTGGCTTCCACCATGCCCTCGAGGATGACGACGATCTCGAAGTCGTCCCTCTCCAGGGCGCGGCGCGACGCCTCCCAGAAGGGGCTGGCGGCGTCGATCTCGTGGCTGATGACGAGCGGCGACACGAGGAAGAGGCGGTCGTCGCCCGTGTCGAAGCCCACGCTGAGGTCGGTCTGGTGCAGCGGGATGAACTCGCCCTCGAGCGTCTGGCGCGAGCGGATGAGCTTGGCGCGGATGGAAGCCTCCACGATGTGCGACGAGCGCAGGTCGCCCACGCGGAACATGAGGCACAGGCGGCCGTCGCGCAGCGACACCACGGCGTGCGACGAGAAGACGAGCGTGGCGGCGCGCTTGTTGGGCTGCGAGATCTTGACGAACATGCAGCCCACCATGAAGGCGTTCACCATGGAGCCCAGGATGGCCTGCAGCAGCAGCAGCGCGATGCCCTCGGGGCACTGGTCGGTGATGACGCGGTGCCCGTAGCCGATGGTGGTCTCCGTCTCGATGGAGAACAGGAAGGCGGCCACGAAGCCGTTGAGGTTGTTGACGCACGGCGTCCACGCCGCGTCGCCCAGGTGCTCCAGGTCGCCGCGGCCGTAGGCCACCAGCCACCAGATGGCGCCGAAGAAGAGCCAGGTGAGCGCGTAGGCGAGCACGAAGAAGAGCAGGCTGAGGCGCCACTGCAGGTCGGCCAGCGTGGTGAACAGGTCGGTCAGGTAGCGGCCCGGCTCGCGCACGTTGCCCTGCTGCACGTTGCACCGGCCGTCCTTCTCCACGTAGCGCTGGCGGCCGCGGCGGCGCGGCGGCTCGGGGCCCGGCGAGCGGGGGGCGCCGGCCCGCGCCATGGCGGCGGCCGCAGGGGGCCTGCGGGACCGGAGCGCGCGGCGCGTCAGCCCCGGCCCGCCCCCACCCGCCACTGCCAGCAGGGGGCGCCCCGTGCGGCCGCCGCCCCGGCCCCCCAGCCCCACCCCGGGGCGCGGCGGCGGGGGGGCTTCCCTCACTCCCCGAGCCGCGGGCGCCGCGGAGGCCGCCCGCTGCCCTCCCCCTCCCCTCCCCTCCCGTCCCCTCCCGTCCCTTCCCGTCCCCTCCCGTCCCCTCCCGTCCCTTCC
>NC_138374.1:134569723-134641957 GCF_054177405.1 Leptonychotes weddellii
GACTCCCCTCACCCCCGACCCCGCCCGAGGGCCCCCGCGCGCACCCCGGCTGCGGCCTGCGCCATCCCCGGACCCGCTCCCCCCTACCCGAACTTCACCGCGACACCCGCACGCAGTCTTCTTCCTTGCTCCCCGCGCCCCTCGCTCGCTCGGCCCCCTCCCACAGCTGTCCGCTCTCCACCAGCTGACGGAGAAGACGTGCAGGGGGCGGAAGGGCAGCGCGACGTCCCCAGTGGGCAAGGGCTGAACATTCCCACCCTAGGACGTGCCCACTCGAAGTCCTCCCGGAGCACTAGGACCCCCCCAATCGCTGTTGGGTGTCTGCCCCCTGTCCCCTGGGTTCTTTCCACCGTAGAAGCAGTCTGAAAGGGGGCAGGAGGGCTGCAAGATAGGAGATCAACACGGACAGCCCAGGTAGAGGAAGCACAAAGTTCACCAGGAGTCAGGCTTGTATACCCGTCTAGTCTGTTCCTCACGAGCCCTCCTCCATCAGAGCAAGTGAAGCACTAAGCACCCACATTTATCTCCCCACTCCCTCCCGTTCTTTGCCCGCAGCCTCCCACTTCCCTCTGACTACCCTAAGCACAGCAACCCCCCCCGAACCATATGCCCCAGAGCTCACATTCCAAGGGAAGCCCACCTGATTTTGCTTCAAATTCTTCCCCCAGAGGAGCGACCTGAGCTACAATGTGCCCTGAGAAAGAGGTCCAGAGCCCCTCCCTAGGCCCCAGACCCCTACAAGGAAAGGTTCAGAGGAAGGACTTGGTTCTCTTCAGCCTTCCCCTCTTCCTGGGAATTGTTCTGTCCTCCCCTTCCAGGGAAACCTGGGTTGGCTGGGGTGGGGGAGGGCTGAATGGATGGGAAGAATGTGACAAGGATCACAGATGGCCTGGATGTTTGACCAGGTCCTGGGGAGAGACCGCCTGGATATGCAACTCCAAACCCAGGTCTCCAGAATTTAAGTTCTGGAATGAGGTGCTCTGCAGCCAGACCTTGGGAGGATCTGTGTGTGTGTGTGTGTGTGTGTGTGTGTGTGTGTGTGTGTGTGTGTATACTGGGGGAGAGGGCAGGAGGAAAACCCAAAAAAGATAGCTTGGAGCTTAGGGACGCCCCCCACATTTATTTTCCAAGAGGAGTCTGGGGACACAGGGTCCAATGCAGATTAGGGTCTTCCCCTCCCGCAACAGTGGGCTTCCCTTTCCCTCCCTGCAGCCAGGGATGTCCTCTAGAAGTTCTAAGCACGGACTGCTCAGACACCCCAAGTCATGCAGAAGAGTACCTGGGTCCCACTTATCCTAGCGTCAGCCCCAGGTGGGCTTCCAGATGTTTGCCCAGGGTCTTAGGTAATCTGACTCCCAATCTGCCTGCTTAGACAGATCTCTCTGCCCAGGGGCGGGAAGGAACCCCACAGTCTGATCACCGCCAGATCTCTCTTGCTCTCCATTGCCCCGGGGATCTAGGTGAGCCTTACTTTGATTGTGTCCCCTCTCCTGTCTTCCTGAGTGGAGGCTGCATATTTCTCAACGGGGAAGTAAAGGTGTGAAATAGACTTGATTTCTGCACCTTCCCTCCAAAGATCCCTGTTCCTCCAGCCTACTCCTTCGTTCTTGTGCATGCTGTGACCCCTCTCCAGAAGACCCCAGTGCCACATTTTCCTGGATTGCCCTTTCTCCCCCTAGGGAGTGCTGGCCAGCAAGAGGGTTTATTTTTTGGAAGGGGACCTGGTGAAAACTCCCTCAGGAACGAGCCGTTCCCAAGCCCCCACTTGCCTTGGATTTAGGGGCCCAAACCCAAGTCCCCCGCAACTCAACTCACAGCGTGTGGAGAGGAGAGGAGCCGGCAGCAGAGACCCCTGGGGGGTAGCGTCCATGCCCCTGACACCACCCCTTCCCCGGCCCCCTTGGAGGGTGGGAGCCACAGACACCGCCGTTTCTCCTAAATGTAGCGGCAGCTCTGACCAGGACTTGCTATCTGTGTCATCCGCACTTCCCAGGCTCCCCTGCTCCTCTCCTGTTTCCACAGCAACCAGTCTGGCGACAGCTCTAGAGCATCCCCTCCCCTCCCCAGTCCTGGGTACCACTAGAGGCTGAGCCACACGCCATAGCTATTTTTAGCCCAAGTCCCTCCTCCTGGACAACTCAGAGCTCGCCTCCTTACCCCCTCAGGAAAAAAAATAAAAAGAAAAGACAAGAAAAGCCAGCACGCTCTTCCCTAAGAAGCTTCTTGCTCTGAGAAAATACGGGCCCTGGTGTGTTTGGGAATAAGGCCTTCGGTCTCCTGGGGATTCAGAGGGCCACCTGGGAGCTGGCAGCTCATGACCTCCAGCAGGGGCCTCTGGGTGCAGTACTGCTCTCAGGCAGACACCAGCATGTCTCCCATTTTTGAAGAGGGCGCCCTGATCCAGAAGGACGTAGCTAGAGAGAGAAGAGATTCACCCAAGGAAAGGAGGTGGGGTCAGGGGTTCTAATCTTTGTCACTGGTTTGTAACGTGACCCAAAGGATTTGTTTCGTTTCCTTGAACCACAGTTGTTCTGTTTTACACAGGGCATGGACACGTGCAAATATCCCCTTTCAGCCTGCTTCACGGGGTGTGCAGATCAAATGAGGCAATATAAATAGAAGCGCTTTAAAGTGTATTTTGTTAACAGCGAAAAGTCTAGAAACAGCCCAAATGTCCTACAGAGAGAAAAGCCTGGATTAGGGCTTAAAACCGTTCATGCAACGAACTTCGGTGGAGCCCAAGTGCCGGGCAATGTGCTGGGTGGGGGTGGTTACAGAAATGACTTGCTCTCTGCCCACGTGGAGCTCATGGTCTAGTGGGGGAGAAAGACACGCAAACACAGAATGCTAATGTTAGCGCTGATAATTCCTCGAGCAGCAGCTATGAACTAGAGGACTCATCTAACAGCCCAGGGAGGGGCCCCATGAGATGGGTATGATCTTCTCCATTTATAGATGAGAAACTAAAACAGAGAAAGACGATTTGCCAAATGTCGCAGAGGCAGAGGTCGTGGTCAGACTCACCCATGGGTGTCCCTGCCTCACTACATGCTCTTCACAAAGCCACCGGGCCTCAGTAATGGAATAGCTGTGACATAGGAACATAATGGGTTACTACGTTCATATATGTAAATGGGCGTGGAGGCACACTCTTGCCTGAAAAAGCAGCACGTACAAATATTCTTATAAGTTGATCGTAACTATGGAAATAGGTGTAGGAACACGGATAAAAATCAGAACGAAATTTGGAGAAATACAAATATTTCAAAGCTCATTTTCCCCAGGGAAATAATTAAAAGCAGAGAGTGGTATGCAAATGGCAGGTGTAATTATTAGTGCCATTATACCCAAGATATTGATCTGTTCTTCTCCAGATTCCTTTAAGCTGGAATAAGAAGATATGAGCCAGAGGAGCAGGGAGATGTAGAAATCGACACCGGAGGGTTAGAAGTTGCTGGAATGACCTGGTAAGGTAGAAAAGGTAGTACTGAGTAATACAATCTCAGGAGGCAGTGATCTGGGTTCAAGTCTCAACTCTGTCTGATGTGGGAAAGACCTTATTAGGGTTCGAAGCCGACGGCCAAGAAAGAATTCTTGAGACGTCTTTGGTGCAAAAAGGTGATTTTATTAAAGCACGGGGACAGGACCCCTGGGCAGAAAGGACTGCAATGGGGTCATGAGGAGTGGCCCATTATATACTTTCAAGTTGGGAGGGGGTTAGGGAGAGTGTAAGTCTCTAAGGAATTTTGGAAGCAAGGTTTCCAGGACCTTGAGAGGGCTAGCTATTGTTGGCAAAAGGTCATTTGTTACCATCTAATAAAACCTGAGGCATGAGACCCTTCAGATGTATATTGGTGGGCCGTATGCTTGGGGGATGATTGCCAACGCATATCTTGGAGGGTTTAGAGATAAAGGAAGTTTCCAAAGGAATTCTTACACATTAAAGTAGACTTACAGGATTGGGGGCGGGGCTCAGACTAGAATCGCCTTTTGCCCTTAGCAAAGTATTAACATCGAGGCAGTTGAGTCCCTAGAGGAAGGTCACTGTGTCTGTTTCAAGGACTTGTCAGTGGGCTCTAGGTAGTAAAGAAATTTAATAAGTTTTCTTCTGCCTTTGTTTCCCACATCATGTCCACTGTTAGCTGGGTGACTTTGAGCAGGTTGCTTAACCTCTCTGAACAGTTTCTTCAACCAAGAAATGAGAATAACTGTATTGTCCCTCTCTTGCGGGTTGTCATGAGGCTTCCATGAGGCAATCCCTGGCACACTGCAAGTACTCGGTAAATGCTAGCTAGATCTTCCTTCTCCTCCTTGTCATCCTCCTCCCAGGCGACTCCTGAGATCCCCACCCACCCCGAGCTGCGTTCTTCTGTTCTGGCGCCGCCCAGTGAGACCTGCAGGGGGCACTCCTGGTACAGTGCCCTGCTGTCCCCAGCCCTCTTGCCCATGTTTCTTGTTCCAAGTGGAAATACCGAGTTTTCAGCCCGAGATTGGCATCAGGAGGGCTGTTAAAGCCCCAGTAAACATCCCCGTCTCCTGGGCCTGGCCCTGTCACCTGAGCCTTGGGACTGCTAGCCTGCCCTTCTCTGTCCTGCCAAGCGGCTGCTCACGTTGGTTCTGCTGTGCCAGGAGCTTGGAGAGACGAAACTGGACCCCTGGGCAAGAGCGCATTTGCATAGAGCTGGCCCCATTTCTTGAGGGGGGGTGATGGGGCTGGCAGGGCCATCGAGAGGGTGCCAGCCAGCCCCCTGCCTCAGTCTGGCTGACCACCACCCTGCCCCTGATTTACCGACCCCTGCAGGTCCTGGACTTCACCCAGTCTCTAACTTCAGTTCCTTGTTTATCACTGAGCTTGAAGAGAGGGAGGGGCAAAAAAGTTTTCTTAGGTTCCAGGGTACAGAAAAATAGGCAAGATCCCAGCTTTCAGGTATTGTGACAGAGAAAGCAACTTTACAAGGAATTAGTAAAACATGTCAGTACAGTGGTCATGGTGGGAGATTGGGTTTGGAACTCGAGAATGTTGAGGGCGGGAGGGGCATGGCTGGAGCCACGTCGGTGGTCCATAAAGAACCTTGTTACCAAGTAGAAAAAGGAGCCGGCTCTGGGCAGGTGCATTCCTTATGGCATGTAGCTTGGAGAGCAAGTGGTACTTTGGGGCAGAAATAAAAAGGGGAATCCCTCTAGTAGGCACAACTCTGAGCCAGGGTGCAAGGATTGGCAAGCTGAATGCAGTTCAGTTCTCAACTTGCCCCCTCAGTGAGTGCCTTTGTGCAGTCCACAAACTATGCAGCTGTACGTGGGAGCCCCGGGACCAACCAATCTGGGAAGGTTTCTTTGAGCAAGATCATGAGACTTCTTGGGTAAAATCTTGGAGGTGGGAGAGGAAGTATGATGGGAAAACAGGAGATGGTTGAGGATATGAGTTTAATGGAGCAGGCGAGGCCAGTCTGGCAGAAATGGTAACAATTTTCACAAATTCAAGGGAGTTGGGGCCCTAGAAGACTCAGAGCAGAGAGAGGATATGGTTGAAGCAGTGGATGCAGCCAGAGGTTAGAGCGACATGGGGAGAAGCTGAGCCTAGCACCAGGACAGGTGGGACCCCACTGGGCACCTGAGTCTGAGGCGCTTGCTGGCCTTCTGGCTCTTTCCAGCACAGCTGGAGGATCAGAGCCTTCTTCTTCTTCTTATCAGAGCCGCCTTCTCCTCCTCCTCCTCCTCCTTCTTCTTCTTCTTTTTTTTTTTTTAAGATTTTACTTATTTATTTGACAGAGAGAGAGCACAAGCAGGGGAAGCGGGAGGCAGAGGAAGAGGGAGAAGCAGCCCCCCTGCAGAGCAGGGAACACTGTTGTGGGACTTGATCCCAGGACCCTGGGATCATGACCTGAGCCAAAGGCAGACGCCTGACCAACTGAGCCACCCAGGCGCCCCGATCAGAGTCTTCTCATAAACCGGTCTATCTTGCTTGATAGGACTGGGTGCAGGTTGACCAGGATTTAAAAGTCATGGCATTTAGAGGTGGTCCAGAATTAGTGCTCACTTTCCAAGTCAGGGATGGGTCCTAAGAGAACAGACAGGACTAAGACCCAGGCATCACAGCTCCTGGTCTCTGGTTGTTTCTTTATTCCCTGTTGCCTTCCCGCTGCCACAGGGTATTGGGTATTAATGGAATTTTTATCCATTGGACCCAGTTGGAAAGATACTAGAGGAATCACTTTGTTAAAGAACTTCTAGAAAGAATCCTTTAGTAATGTGATTGAGCATCCCCCAACTTATGTCTTGTAAAGGTGAGTTTGTGAATATTGCATTTACTGAAGGCAGAGGGTATGTATACCTAAGTCACAGTCCTTTCGTGACTGGGGCACTGTAGCTCAGTCCCTCTCTTGCAGCTCTCATCTGTGGTCTGAATCATCCCGCTACGAGGTACCCACTACTCATGGAAATTGCTCAGCTAAAATGTTGCTGGGAATCTTGTAGTGAACACGGGATAGAGTCACCTCTACCCTTTCCAGAACAAGGTCAAAGAAGACACGAGGCCAAAGTTGGAAGGAGTGAGTCCAAAAGGAGCAACTGAGAATAAGAAAGACACAGTTTGCTAAGCTGACAGAAGAGGGAGGTCTTCAAAGAGAGATGGTTCTCCCAACTACCATTCAGAGGTGGTCCAGAACGGGTCCTCACTGCACGGCTGCGGCATGGTCCCAGGAGATGATCTTATGTGGTGGGCACGGACTTCACAACCCTGGCCAATTTTTCATACTAACCTGTGTGCACGTTGACGATTAAGATTCTATTTAACCCACGTAGATTCACTCTAGTGTTACCCCGAGACAAGCTTTGGAGTCAAACACATGTGGATTCAAGTTCCAAAACTAACACCTTCTAGCTATGTTACCACAGGCAAGCCACTCAGCCTCTCAGAAGCTTGCTTTCCCATCTCAGGTAATACAACTATCTCGCATCATAAACACTCACAAATACTAATGTCCCATGCCCTTTGTCACTGGTTCCCTATTGGGCTCCTAGTGACTATTTTAGAACTTCTTTTTAATTTTCTTTTTTATACATATAAGCTCTATGCCCAACGTGGGGCTTGAACTCACGACCTGACCCCAAGATCAAGAGTCGCATGCTCTACCAACTGAGCCAGCCAGGTGCCCTTAGGACTTTTTTTTTTTGTAAAAAGGTTTAAAAATTAAAAACAGTCATTTGACAATGTGTACAAAGGAATATACATGGTGGATATATGTATATATGTTATAGAACATAACTTAAGAACAAAACTCCATTTAAATCACTCTTTTTTTAGGGGTGCCTGGGTGGCTCAGTTGTTAAGCATCTGCCTTCGGCTCGGGTCATGATCCCAGGGTCCTGGGATTGAGCCCCGCATCGAGCCCCGCATCGGGCTCCCTGCTCAGCCGGGGAGTCTGCTTCTCCCTCTCCCACTCCCCCTGCTTGTGTTCCCTCTCTTGCTGTGTCTCTGTCAAATAAATAAAATCTTTTAAAATAAATAAATAAATCACTCTTTTTTAAAAAAGATTATTTATTTGAGAAAGAGAGCGTGTGGGGGGAGGGGCAGAGGGAGAGCATCTCCAAGCAGACTCCCCTGAGCGCGGGGCTCCATCCCAACACCCCGAGATCATGACCTGAGCTGAAATCAAAAGTCAGACGCTTAACCGACTGAGCCACCCAGGTGCCCCTAAATCACTCTTTTTAAGTTAGAAACCTACAGTTCCATTCCAGCTTTCTGTATTTTCCACAGTCTTGCACCCCGCCTGTTGTAGAAATTCTAACCTCTTTTCAATTGCCCAGTCCCACCCGCACCCTGATTTTTAGCAAATGGCTCTTCTGCTACACAGGAAAGGCAAAGACCATTTGGAAGGAACTTCTCCAGAGACTTCTCCCTTACCACAGAGTTTCTCTTCTGCTCTTACCCTTGGATTCTTTCCTCCCGGTCCTCTCAGAGGAGTGCCCTAAGCGTCGAGGAGCTTGGACTGTGCCTAGTAAGCAAGGGGCACCCTGTTTGGGGTTTGATAGAAGAACACAGGGACCGACATGATGAAGACAAGCTGCCTCTTTCTTTGAGAATGGAGGAGAGGGTGAAGGGTGGGTCCAGGTCCTGGGCTGTTAGTGACCTTCCTGATTCTGGTAGTGGCCTTGAAATAGAAAGGGACATCCAAGAGAAATACAGCAAAGGGAGACCTGGCAGGATTTGGTGGCTTAGTTGACATGGCAAGGGATGGAGCAGAGGGAAGGGTGAAGAGGAGAGATCACTTCGTTTTAAAATCTGTTTGACCAGGAGAAACACAGAAATAAAGAAGTCACGAGGATTGCCAGGCTTGGGGAGGAAGATGATGAGTTCAGTTTGGGGCCTGTCCAGCAGACGTGGAAATCCCCTGCCAGCAGCTGGGACTGTGAGGCTCTAGAGAAAGCCTCAGGCTGAAGATAGAGGCTTGGTGTAACTCGGAGATGGTAGCCGGGGCGATGTCAGTGATCAAGGCTGCGCATCAGACACAGGAAGAACAAGCACACAAGGAGAACAGAAGACTGAACCTTCCGTATTGGAGGAGGGAGCAGCTGTAGGTTCGGGCGTGCAGGGCTAGTGGTACAGGATGAGGCTGGAATGGCCCCAGGACCAGATCATGGAAGGCCTTCTGTTCCATGGAGAGGAATTTGGATTTTC
This sequence comes from Leptonychotes weddellii, assembly GCF_054177405.1. Lineage (NCBI taxonomy): Eukaryota > Metazoa > Chordata > Mammalia > Carnivora > Phocidae > Leptonychotes > Leptonychotes weddellii. Next base: position 134,578,401 of record NC_138374.1, read on the forward strand.
CTTCTAGACAGTGGGCAGTCACTGAAGGCTTTTACATGGGGAAGTGGCACGGTCAGATTTGTGTTTCAGAGAGATGTACGTTATTGGTGTTTACTCCTAAACATAGGACTTAAGGATCTGCAGGATTATTTGAGTGGAAGAAACTGGAGGTTGGAAGACTAGTTTGAAGGCAACTGTTGGGAATCCTGGTGAGAGGTGCCCAGTGTCCTGGACCACAGCCCAGTGATGCGGCAGAGAGGAAGGGGGGCAGGCCCGAGGGGCTTTACAATGTTGATGCACTGATTAGATAAGATGAGGTGAGGGAGGATGAAGATTCTGGGATTGCTGTCTGGTTTCCCCTTCATTCAAACCCTCTGGCTCACCTCCAGATTTATCTTCCTGAAATTCTGCTATGACTTTGTCCTCTGCTCAAGAGCCTCTGTGGCCCTCCTTCGCCTCCAGGAACTCAGAGCTGACCCTGAACTGGCATATTTCTCTCTTTACTCCAGGTCTTTCCCCAGCACAAACACTCTGCCTGTGGTCCCCCCTACCATGGCCTGCTACCCTCCCCCAGGGGGGTCTATGTGCAAGGTACATTTACCCATCCTATGGCTTTTAGAGGCAGAACTAAACTAACAATGTCAAGTTTCTTTGTTTTCTTGCAAGATATATATCTACTCAATATGGTAATACTGGTTACTGATTGGTAGTTAAATATCTAAATATCGATGGTGAACAAAAATGGGGAAATAATTCTTTCCTTAATAAATGCCAAGGGTGGGAGACTGTGGATAAGAACCTCTCAAAATGCGCATTCAGATACAGAAAGAAGTCCTTGGTGATGAAAAGGTTGAGAACCACCACCTGAGTTCTGTCTAGTCCAGGGGGCCAGTGTGGGCCTGTTTCCCACGCAGACTTGTACTTCTGAGTCTCCCCACCCCACCCCAGGACGTTGTGACTGCCGGTCCCTCTGCCTCAAACGCCCTCCCCACCATCTCCCAGGACCTGAATCCTCAGCACTCTTTAGGGCCCTTATCAGAGGCCCCACATCTGCCAGGACCCCCTAAGTAGAGCGGCCTCGCCCTCTCTGCGGCCTCCAGCGCCTCCGCACCTGCGCTGCGCGCCCCGCCCCATCGGCCCTCCGGTACCGGGACCGAGCCGGCTGCAGACGGGGGAGGCTGTTCCGCGCACTTGGCACCGGGACCGCGCGCAGGGCTTAGGGGCGGTGACCGGCCAGGCAGTGGTGCTGAGGGACAGAGCGCCGGAGCCGCGGAGCCCAGGCGGCCCGCCCCTTCGCGCGGCGCATAGGGCCACCCGGCCGTCCCGAGGTCGTTTCCAGCTCGTTAACTCGGCCCGCCCCGCCGCGCCGCGCCCGCTCCCCGAAGCTGACACGGCCACCGCCGCCTCCTCCTCTCCCCTGTCATCGTGCCAGCGCAGCCCCTATCGCTTCGCCCATCGTCTCGCGTCCCGCTTCCTCCTGGAGTCTATCTGGGTCCCGCTCTTCGGGCGCGGCCCTCTGCCCTGCGCCTCCATCCGTCTGGGGCTCCGCGTCCTCGCCCCCTGCGCCCCGCCCGCCCGGCCCGGCCCCTCCAATCCCGGCAGCTCGGGCCTGGCGCTCCACGTCCCCATTGGCCCTGCCGCAGCCCCCCGCCCCCGCGCGCCGGCCCCCTCCGGGCCCCTCCATTCACACAAAGTTTGGCTCCGGCGCTGCGGAGGGAGGGGGCGGCCCGGCCCGGCCCAGCTCTGCCCCCGGCCGGCCCGACCCCGGCCCCGGCCCCCGGACCAGCCCTTATCTGATCCCAGCTCCGGGTTTAAGAGTCCCGGCTCTGCCCGTCGCTCAGCTCGGTTCCTCGCTCGTGCCCGCCCCGTCGGTCTGTCTGGCCGGCCGTCCCACTGCGCATCCGAGGGGCCGCTCCACCCCGGACCCAAGGTAAGCCCCCTGGCCGTGATGGAGGAGTGCTCCCCGCCCCCGGCCGGCCCCTGTCCACCTCACTCCCAGAGATATCGGGCCCCCTAGCCCTTCCGTCCTTACCGTGTCTGGCCTCATTGGTACAAGCCTGTTCCCCAGCCTCCCACCTCTGGCGACCCCAAACGGACCCTCCTGGGAACGACTCCCCGAGGGGGAAACTTTACCCAAGCTGGTCACCTCACGCGCATTATTAGGCTGAGGAAGGGGCTTTCCTGGAGGCAGGCCTGGCATCTCATCACAGCCTCTCAAGGAATACAGTGACCACCGCATCCCCCACACGGGCACCCCAGACAGCGCCCCCTCTTCCCAGGATCATCAGGTTACTCCCACTCCCAGGCCAGCCCCGTCCCCCCTCCCCACACAGTGACACTCCCATAGTGACACCCATTGATCACAAGTTCACACAAGGGAAGAAAGACACATACAGCTTGGATTAGGAAGCCCTGAGAGCCTGGTGTGCCTGGGACCCCTGCCCACCCCGCCCCTTCCCTCCACTCCCACTTGCCTGGCTCTTTGAGCTCCCCCTCCCCACTTCTCGCCCCTGTCCTCCCAGCTGTGTCAGGAAGATCCCTAGGAAGAGCACAGCAGGGCAGCTCCTACTGGAGTACAAGGCCAGGTGGAGATGACTTCCCCATCCCGCTCCTTCTTCCCGCCAGCAACTGACCAAGGGCAGCAGCCTTAGGAGAGAGACGAGTGTTGGAGCTTCCTGATTTGGGGGCAGAGAGCTGAGTCCTGGGATGGGTAGAATGGGTAGAAGGACAAAACTGGGACAAGGTGGGAGTCGGGCCTCTGGTCACTTGAGATTTCATTCCTATTACCAAAGCACCCCAGAGTGAGGCAGATGGGAAGTGGGGGTGGCGGAGAAGCCAGGGTACAAAACTGGACCCAAAAGGAGGCCAAAGCTCAAAGCCTGATTATGTTGCTTATCAACACAAATTCTAGCTAAAAATTTTTTGGCCAGTCTTTCTTGGCTGTGGTGTTTGACCTTTTTTCCCCACGGGGACTGCTTTAGGGAGTTCCAGGCAGGAGGAAGAAGGAGACGGAGGGCCATTTGTTTAGGGGTGCTCAGCAGGGCCTGAAGGGTCAAGAAATCAGCCTGAGGAGGGGCAGCGGCGGCTACTGAGTTCCACTGGGTTCCATCTCCAAACCTCTCCCTAATCTCTAGGACTTTCTGAACATGTTCTCACAATGGTGGGCACCATCCTGGGCCGAGGGGTAGGGTCTGCCTCCTTCGGGTGTAGGCTGGGTATGGGGGGCTCCGTGTAGAAGGAAGCAGGTGTCCTGGCTCCTAGCTAGTTCCTCAGGGAGCAGGAAGTGAGGGAGGGGGAGGGACGGCATCATGCCAGGGAGAGGGGCCAGGGCTGCTCTGCGGAGGAATAGGCATGGCCCAGGCAGTGCCAACTCCCTTTTCCCCGCCCCTCTGTCCTTTGGTGGTGGTGGCGAGGGAGGGAGAGAGGGGGTGTTGGGGGGTGATCTGGGCCAGTCCAGCCTCCCCAAGCCCTTGCCAGCCTGGGTCCTGAAAGGAGCTGCTGTTTTCTGAGCTGTCCCCCACCCCCCACCCCCCCCACCCCCCCAGCCGGAGCCGGAGCAGCCAACTTGTCTCAGTGGGTATCAAATGGCAATGACTCCACGGAACGGGAGGGGTGGGGGTGGGCAGGGTTATGGGCCCATTCCTTCTGTGGTTCTAATGCAGAATCCCACTGCTGCCCCCTACCCCGAGAAGAAAAAAAACCCTATCTTCCCAACATCTGGGCTACGGTCACTCATGTCTGCATGCGAGGGTTAGTTGGCTGCCCACTGGCATCCCCCACCTCTTCCCTGTGCCCCACGGAATGGTGCGTGTTGCCCCTCCCTGCACCTCCACTCACGAGCTCGTTTATAGCTCCAGCTTGTCTGGCTTGGGCTAGAAGGGAAGGGCCTGGCAGAAGACCCAGGGGCCTCCTTCCCTTGTCCTCCCTAGGGACTGAAGAGGCTGGGACACTGGGATCTGGGTGGGCTCAGACGACGTCCTCTGGGGTCATCCTGGGACTGGTGGGATGAGAGGTTTAGGGCCCTGGGGTGAGTCATACAGAAAGACCCACTTCCTCAGAGGAGAAAAGGCCTCTTGGGCCTCCTGGCAGGATGCTTGGTTTCTGCACACGAGGTGGAAGATAGGCTGAGCCCCCTGGCATTGGTGGGGAGAGAAAGAGGCATTGGGCAATGGAGCCCCCAACTTTCCTGCCAAGGGTTATGTAGGACGGAAGGAAAAAACTTCCACTCTCCCTCCCCTTTCTGGCCTAGATTCTTCTCTTGCCTGACTGGTCAGTGCCACTGTCCAGGCTGAGGCCAAGCTGTCCAGGGTCGTGGTGAGGCCCTGGAAGGGGCAGAGAGGCCACTGAGATGGAACCGCAGAAGGATGGAGAGCAGGCAGATTTGGACTCCAAGTGTTTAGTGCCCAGTGAAGGGTAGTCGGGGGCGGGGCGGCTCCCGGACTCTGAGCTTCGTGAGTGAGTTTGCCCCGTCCCCCCGTCTCTCCCACAGGCTGAGTTCAGTGCTTTTCTTCCTTCATCCCGGTTTCACATGCGTGTTGCTGCTGTGTGTGTAACCACAGTGCATCCCCTCTTCACCTCCTCCCCCACCAGAACCTTGAAAGGGCAAAGAGAAAGGGATTGTGGGAAAAACTCTCCCGTGGGTGTCTGCCAGCTTCTGGATTTGAGGCGGTGGGGAGAAAGGAGGGGCTGGCTCTGGAATGTGAGGAGAAGTAGGAACCGACCGGTGTGGCCGGGAGAAGCAGGGGCTGAGAGCGGGGCAGGAGCATTTCTGGCCTCTCAAGACCTCATGTCAAAGCGTAAGGCCATTCTGTTCTGCTTCCAGGGGCAGAAGGCCCGGGACAGGGGTGGCGCTGCAGCTGGAAGGACTTAGGTTAGACTTCAGGAAGCACATCCCGTTAAAGGAAAGAAATCCGAAATGGAGATTGGGAAAGAACAGGAGACCACCTCTGGAGCAAAAAAACCAAACCCCTAAGCCCCCAAGCCCATCATTAAGGCTTCTGAGGGGAGCTGGGAAGCTCCGATCAGCAATCGGCACAGGGATGACCCGGCAGCTGTCGGGGGCGGGGGGGCTCCTGGAAGGCCGGCCACTCGAACGCGCTGTCCCCGGGCTCCTTCCTGCTCGGGCCCTGCCTGGGAGGCCGCGGTGGAGCCGTGGAGCCGTGAAGAGCACCGCCTTGCAGTCAGACTTGCTGGCCTTCAGTCCTGCGTCCGCCACTTTGCAGCACCCCCAGGCTCCTCGTCCTTACCATGGGGCCGATCATAGTTGGGGATTAAGAGTCAGACTTCGTGAAGGGCCTGGGTTGCTTGGCACCTAAAAAGCGTGCTTGCTGCTGTGGTGCCCCCCCTCTCTGAGCCGACTCTGTGGGCTCTCCTGGCTCCTGGGCCTTGCCCACTCCCTGGTTCTTCTGCGGTCCGGCCATCAAGTCCGGGCTTCGGTACCTCCACCCTTCCTGGCTCCTGGGCCTTGCCCACTCCCTGGTTCTTCTGCGGTCCGGCCATCAAGTCCGGGCTTTGGTACCTCCACCCTTCCAGAGTTTGGGAAGGCGGGAGGATTCCTGTCTTCATTCCCACAGATGGGCCATCGCGTGGGCTAGGTCTCCTCACCCGTGGCTCCTTTCCCTGTTTGCACCGGGCGGATGTGTTCCGTCTTTAACTGAGGTCCAAGAAGTGTGAACTGAGCTGTTGCGCTTCCCTAAAACAGTCTGTGTGCCCGTCGGGAGCAACTTCTCCCTTCCAGCCCGAACCCAGCTTCTCTGCCCCCACCCCACATCTCCCCCATCCCGCGTGACCCTGCCTGTCCCTCTTGCACCCACGTTCCCTTCCTCTCAGGCTTATGTGCCCGCCCCTTCCTCTGTCCCCCGGGCAGCCTGGGTGCCCACAGCAGCCTCCCTAATGGCCTCCCTGACTCCAGCCCCTCTCTGTCCTTGGCTCCCTCCCTTTACTGTTCCCTAGAACTATCACCACGAAGCACCCATTCCATCTTGTCCCTTTCCTATCCAGACATCCCTGTTCATGGAAACTCCCAATCACGGTCTTCAAGGTACTTTATAGAAGCCTTTCCTCACCCCCCCTCCAGCAACCCACCTTTTGGGACTGCCCTCTTCAGACCTTGTTCTGGGGGGCGGGTGAGTCTACCAGCAGTCCCTGAGCTACACCTCTTCTTTCCCTCTGGGCCCTCACAGGGGCCTTCCCATTCCAGGGTCCACCCCTCCCACACATCCCCATCCCCATTTCCCCAGCTGCCCTGTCATCTTGTACCCCTTGTTCCTCAGCATTCTGCTTGTCCTTTGTCTCTGTGTCTGTTACTTTGCCCAGACACTCAACACAATGGTAATGTTGGGAGGGGACGTCCTGTCTCCTTCATTACATGGGGGCTCCTCTGGGATGGGGCTGCAGCCCGGCACCCCTGCACATTTCCAACGCCCTGAAGCAAAGGCATCTCTTCCCTCCCTGGACCCCTCAGCTCCTAGGAACAGAGTGCCCTCTGACCAGCTTGACTCTAGGTAGGAAACCTTCCTGGATGCTAATTCTGGGGGGAGGACCCTGACGTTAGAGGCTTATGAGTGTCTGGGAGTGGGATGTATGTATGTAAGACCCTATTATTCAACTGTCTAGGGAACTTCAAGAAAAGCCCCCCTCTGCCAACGGGCCCATCCTGTGGAGACGGCTTAACCCTAAGATTTTAAGCAGCAGACCCCAGACCCCCCATTTCCAGTCCTTTGAGCACATTTGGCCCAAACACAAAAACTCATGTGGGGATCCACTGAGACTTCCTCTTCTCTTCTCACCAGGGAGGTCTGCCCCCGCCTGATGCCGGGCTTGTTGGCAGGCCTCCAGGGTGGAGAAAGGGTGAAGGTCAGAGCCCAGCCTGGTGCAGCCCTGTTGTCTTGAGCACACCTCTGGGCAGGGGCTTGTAGGCTGGCAGACCTGTGGGGACACCTCCTGGAGGGGGGCACAGGCCTGACCTCTTAGCGTTGCATTCTCCCTGGGACTGTCCCCGAGCTCCATCCTCCACCCTCGTCCCAAACGGGAGACCCAGGCACATACCTTCTCCCCACGTCTTACCCTCCCCGGTTGGCCCCCCGATAAACAAGGAACAGGCAACTGGCAAGAGGAGAGTGTGTCTGATGGAGTCTAGGGCACTGCTTCCCAAGCCTCTTCATCTCAGGACCCCTTTTCACTCTTAAAAATTATTGCAGGCTTCAGAGAGCTTTGGTTTCTTGGGGTACATCTATTGGTGTGTTAGAAATGAAGACTGAGGAGGCTTAAAATATTTATTAGTTCCTTTAAAAGCAACCCCAAACCCATCGCATGTCCACATAAATGATGTCTTTTTAACGAAAAATAGAAAAACAAAGAAACAAAAAGTTTTGTGAGAAGAGTGGCGGTGTCTCACATTTTCACAGATCTTTTGAACGTGTGTCTGCACGGCAGACAGATGATGCCTCGTATCTGCTTCTGCATTCAATTTGTTGCCATATCATGTGTCACCTAGCTTCTGGAAAACTCCACTGAACACTCATGAGACAATGAGAGCGAAGGAAGCAAATAACATTTAGCATTGTTATGAAGACAATTTTGACCTCACAGAGCCTCTGAGAGAGTCTCAGGAACCCCCGGGTCCCTGGACCGCACTTTGAGAATGGCTAGTCTAGAGGAACTTGAGAAAACAGTTTCAAAAAACCCCCCCGGGCAAGCAGTGTCCTGGCTGATCTCCATCGGCTGCCCAGGCTCCGCTAAGCGTGCTCACTCAGGGGGTGGGCGGGGTGGGGGGGGCAGGATGGGGTGGTTTAGCCTGTGGGGCCCAGTTCTGTGCTGCCTAGCTATGTGACCTTGGGCAAATCATCCACATCTCTGTTTTCTCACCTATAAAATGGGGCTTTAAGAAAGTGCCTACTTTTTTTAGAGTTGTTGAAAATTACCTGACGTAATTCTAGAAAAGGGCTACATAATGTGAGCCCTACGTCCCCCCCGACCGGACTCTTTTGGGAGCGGGGGTGGGGTGCAGAACCAAAGTCCTGACAGGGAGAAGGAAGCAAGGGAGCCACCCAGGGCCCAGGGCGGTACAGCAGGAAGCCTTGAGGGCAGATTGCAGGGAGGACCTCCTGCCATCAAACAACTGAGGAGTGGAAGAAGGGAGCCCGAGAAGAGGTGCCTAAGCCCAGAAGATCTCTCTGTCCTGCCTCGTGGGGGGCAGTTCTGTAAAGTGGCCTCAGCCCTCGCTTCTGGGGGTTTCTGGCACAGGGCAGAGAAAGTCTTGATTGGGCAACACTGCTTCTCACGGGGCGCCTCTTCCCTGCTCGCTGCCCGCAGCCCCTTCCCGGGTCCCGGCCTCCTCAGCCCCTGCCCTGGCCACCCCACCCTGCCCGCTGAGCCGTGGTGCCCTGGGGCAGTACCTGGCGCCCAGCGAGTGGTGGGTGGTGGGGGGTGCTGGGGTCCGCTGGGCAGGAGGAGAGAAGCCTCTTCCCCACACCCTGCAGGCGAGCTAGTCCTGGCTCTTTGGCCCTTCAGCCACAGGCCGGTGAGCCGGGCTGGAGGCACCACCTTCGTCAGAAGCCCAGATACCCCGGATGCCCCAAACCCTGAGCACGCTCTAATTTTGCATCCCGTGGTGGTTCAGATCCCACCTGCAGCCCCCAAGAGACCTGGCGAGCTTAGGTTTGAGACCTAGCTGTCCGTTGTTCCGTTCTCCTCCCCTGCCCACACAATTCCCTGCAATGGATGGTTAAGCTGAGGCAAAAAGTGGGTGGGCTCAGACTGTCCACCTGCTTCTTTCCAGGCCCCGGCCTGGTCCCCACAGCCTGCCTTCCCCCATCGTTACCAGTCCCTGTGGCTTTTTCCACTTGCCAGGGTCTTTGTGGCCAGGGGCTGGTCTGGGGGCCCTAGGCTAGTCTCCCTCTGCTGTCTCCCTAGGGGAGCCCCTATGGGCTAAGATCTCTCCAGTCTCAGCCCTGCCCCACCCCCCTGCCTCCACAGGCAGGGCCGCAGGGCCGGCAGCCCCCGGCTCCCTCCTCTGGGCTGTGGGACAGGCTCTGCATACTAATGGCCTGCCCATTGTCAAAGCCCCTTTGTGCCAGAGAGCTCCATTGAGGCGGCTCTGGGGCGGGCACAATGGGGGCTCTGTCCCTGAGTTCCCCCAAACAGTCACCTGCTTTCAAAGCCTCCCCCCGCCCCCACCCCACCCGCCCCAGTGTCCGGAGGGCCAAGAGAGTGTGGGGGAGTGGGCCCGGGGCCAGGAGGTGACCCCCCCACTCCCGGGGCAGGCTGGGGAGATGGGCACTGGTGGGGAGAGGCCCCAGCTCACAGGGGGTGGGGATGGGGGTGCCGTCTGTGGATGGAGCTGGAATGCAGGTTCCGCGAGGCCAGCGAAGGGGAAGGGGCGCTCACAGCGCCCACCCCTCCGTTCCACATGCCACTTCTGCTCCTCCTCCACGGGCTCATATATGCAGACACACAGACCCCACACGCGCACTGCGGCGGATGTGCTCAGATACGGCAGGCCAAGCCGCAGCCGGGACCCGCAGTCCTCCCGCCGTCCGCGAGCATATGCACCTGCACGGCCGAGCCCGGCCCCACCCCGCGCCTCCCCTTGGCACCCCTCGGCTGGCCTGGCCGCTGGCGGCTCCAAGCCTCCACCCCCCTTGCCCTCGCTGCCCCCTGCTGCTCCAACACAGGTTATAACAAGTTTGCACTTGTTGTGACCTCAAGAATGTAGCCCTGGGGCGGGTAATGTCCCGCTGCCCCAGACCGGACCGCTTACACGTTAACCATGGGCACGGCCTCCGCCGCTGAGCTCTCGAGCCCCGCTCCCCACCTCACCCCACCTCGGGGTTTCAGTGGCCAGCACCTCCCCGGCCCACAGCTGAGCCAGGCACGCGGGGGGGCGGGGTGCTCTGCAGGATGATGGAACCCAGCCTGCCCAGCACAGGCCCAGTGTGGCTGCCCCTTGTCCCTTGCATTTGCCCAGTGCACCCTGTGTCATAGCCTGTCACGGCCTGTTTTGGGGTTTTTTTAAGAAATTTTTTTTTTTTAAGATTTTATTTATTCATTTAAGACACACAGAGAGAGAACATGAGCAGGGAGAGAGGCAGAGGGAGAAGCAGGCTCCCCGCTGAGCCAGGAGCCCGATATGGGGCTTGATCCCAGGACCCTGGGATCATGACCTGAGCCGAAGTCAGACGCTTAACCATCTGAGCCACCCAGGCGCCCCGTGTCACGGCCTGTTTTACAGAAAGGCCCTGAGAAGTGACAAAAGACTAGGACTGGAAGGGAGGTGTGTGGCCTCTAGGTGTATGTTTTCTCCTGGGGTGGGTGGGGGGGTTGCCATCTGTCTCTCGGCTTCACTAGGTGACCCGCCCCCACGTGGAGTTTTAACAGAGCCGTCTGGTACCCACGCTCCCTGGGAAGGAGCTGGGGGAGTGGTAGGGCAGGGAGTAGGCAGGACAGCCGGCCCAGGGACCTTCCAAGGGACTCTGGGTCTAGAAAGAACCTCCGAAAGTCACCTTGACCCTTCCACTGTTTCCAGGCAGGGTGAGCCTACCTCCTTTCATTCCCTGCCCTCACGCTGGCCCCACTCCTGCCACGGATTCTGCATGGCTAGAGAGAGAAACCCCGGGACCTCCGTAGCTAGGCTTTGGAGTTTGAGATCTCTGTTGATTCCAAGCCTTTGGTGATGCCTGGCTCTGACCTTGCCTGCTAATACCCTCTGTCTGAGGAAGGATCTGCAGGGATGTCCAAGCCGCCCCTGCTGTTCTGGTCCTAGGCATCTTTTGGAAGCCTGGAGCAGGCAGTCCAAGAAGGGAAGAGATGGAGGGCCCACCAGGACCCCAAGACCTGGGGCGGTGGACAGGGTCACGGCAGCAGCAAGTCCCTTAGATGGACGGTGGTGCTGATACTGGTTGGCTCTTCTGCAAGAGTCCTTGAACATTGATCGCCACGATGTTTCCCTTCCATCAGAATTGCACAGGACCCTTCTCAACCTCCCCACTCCCTCGAATGCTGCCCCTCTGGCAGCCAGATTCTGCTTAAGCCGCCTCATGCATCCGTCTTCTTCATGCAGGAGCACCCCCTCCCCCCAGCCCTTATGCTCTGGTGTGTCCTTCGGCCTCCAGATGTCCCTTCACATGTCCCCTGTTGGAGAGCGAGGGCTGCCGGAAGCACATCATCAGCCCCCCCCGCCCCACCCCACTACACTCAGGCTGTCAGCCATTGCAAGACGGAGGATGGGGGGCAGCCACTTCTGAGTCTAGTTCTAAATACATCTAGAACCTGCACGTGTCTAGGTTGTGTATTCATGCCACCCCTGCCCCATTCTTGTCTTCAAATGGGGGAGGTGGATAGGAATAAGTGGAATGATGGGGGGTGGACAGGGAGACTCCCTCCCAGGTGATGGTGGGCCCCCTTAGACTCCCCTGTGTGAGGGTCAGGGGTGGCTCTCTGTACATGGAACCAGGAGCCATGAGGACGAAAGGAGATTGAGACCTGTCTGGAAAGGTGGCTCAGTTCCCTAAATCTGCATCATAAGAACAGGGTACCCTAGGTCTCCGTCTCCACCAAGGGTAAAGATAAGAATAGATTGCTTAGACAGCAGTAAGTACATTTAGATGTAACAGGAAGCATTTCCTGGGTATAAGGTATGACCAGGCCAAGGGGAAGGATGAAAGAAGTGGAGTGCTCACTCTCCCTGAGGAGAGGGAGGGGTCCACCTTTGGTCTCTCGTTGAACAGAGGCTGGGTGGCCTGGGAGGTAGTTCCCATGACACTCAGAGCTCCTGGGGGCCGTGGGATTTCCAGCTTTCTGGAATATTTCTCAGGCCCCAGCAGAGAGCACCACTGAATCCGTCCCCTCCCTACAGGCCCGCACTTCGCAGTTTCTTCTAGCTCTCCTTGTTGGCTTAATTCCGGGCCAGCAGCTGCGAGGCCGAGGCGATTCTGGAGACCTGAGGATGGGAGGGGCTATGGCCGTGACTGGACAGGGAAGAGCTCAGTGGGTGATGTTCCAAGGTTGGCTCCACGCCAGCTGGCCCTTCAGGACCCCAGGGTCAAGAAAGGATCTTGTAGGAGGGGAAGTTGGGACGAGGAAGAAGTCAGGGTTCTTGCTCTGATTCTGATCAAAACTCACACGTGCTACTGGCCAGTTACTGGCCTTTCCCAGGCCATGGCTTCCTCTTTGGTGAAACCAGGGAATCGATTGTGATGACCCAAGGGCCTCCCCACATGCGCATTCTGTGACCCTACGGAGGCAAGATGGAAAGCATGTACTTCACCGAAAACAGACCGGGGTTCAGCCTTAGTGGTCCTCCTGAGCCAGTCGGCTAACCGTCTGAGTCTGGTCTGCAAACCATTCACGGGCAGTGACATTACCAACCTCTTGGGAGGACAGGATGATGTGCTGCGGGCAAGGCCTGGCTCATGGCAAGGAGGGGGCAACCCATACGGGGTTGGGGGGGCACGTCTGCAGAGGCTTCCGGGACAAAGTGGCATGTGAGCTGAGGCCTGGGAGAAGGGTAGTGGGGAGGGGGACAGAGCTTCCCGGAGGAGGCCGCATTGTTTGCCAAGAGCTGTTGGTGAGAGGAGGCATGGCCCGTCCAAGACCTGAGAGGAGCTTGATGTGACTGGACAGAGGACACTGTGAGGGCGGAGACAGGCCAGAGGACGCTGATGCTGGGGAGGTCAGCAGGGACGGGTTATCCCAGACTCTCCCAGCTGTAATTCTGGGACTTCAGAGGTGGATCATCTGCTTCCACTCCCCCACATCCTCCCTTTCCGGCTTGTCCTCCCATTCTCCCAAGCTCAGCCCTCTTGTCCTTGGTCACACGGGCACAAGAAGTGCTGGGCTCACCAGGGGGACTTGGTCGGTCCAGGGAGAAGCTCAAGTCCAGAGTTGTCTGACCGGGAACCGTGGAAGAAGGATCTACCTCCCACAGGAGATTCTGGATTTCTGGCATGGACGCTCTCCTGCTGAGCATTGTGCCCCCACTGTTGGCCTCAGTTTCCCCATCTGGTCCCTCACTAGAGAGCATCTAGGGAGTGTGATGGAGGAGAGCTGAGGGAAGCTACGGAAAAGGCAGCTCTTCACCTAGAGTAAAGGCTGATGGGGAGACAGGGTCAGCGCCCCCAGTTGTTACAACGTCAAAACTTTGATGGGAAGCTCGGAGGAAGGACTTCCAGGGATGAAGCATGTCACACACAGGGAAGGGACCTCAGGGAGGAAAAGGTCACGTGGAATAGCAATCCTATGGGTTCTTTTAAGAAGTACTTAGCCAAGGGGCGCCTGGGTGGCTCAGTTGTTGGGTGTCTGCCTTTGGCTCAGGTCATGATCCCGGGGTCCTGGGATCGGGACCCACATAGGGCTCCCTGCTTGGCGGAGGGCCTGCTTCTCCCTCTCCCACTCCCCCTGCTTGTGTTCCCTCTCTCGCTGTGTCTCTCTCTGTCAAATAAATAAATAAAATCTTAAAAAAAGAAAGAAAGAAAGAAAGAAATCCTTAGCCAAGCTCTATTCTAGGCACCGCGGAGGACGCAAAGATGAACAGAATACAGGTCAGGAATCAATTCAGAAAAAAGTCTCCTGTTTGGGAAGGTGGGCATGGTCCTTCCTGGAAGGAGTGGGGCAGATACCATGACCCTTATAGGAGCTGCTCCTGAGCGTGCCTCCACTCGGGGGAGTTTCTCTTCTGCCTCCCCGCCCCCTTCCCTCTCGGACCCTCCACCACCCAGGGCCCAGCCTCCCTCCTCACCACAGCCGGTGCAACTTCTAAGACCCCAGACTAGAAAGTGGGGCCCTCGGATGGGGTCTAGTCAGCTCCGCCCGACCCCCATCATCTTTCAGGTCGGGAGCCCCACTGGTCCCCGGGACCCTAAGGAGCAGGTCCCACCAGCTTGGCCCCTGACTAGTTTCTCAGACTGCTGTGGATCTGGTGACACTCAGTGGCCCCCTGGCCCCTGCACCCAAACCCTTATCTCCTGGGGCCCGGCCATCCTGGGCTTCGAGAAGCTTACCAGTTGCCTGGAGCCACCAAGACTGGGGACAAGGAGGGAGTCACTGAGGAACGTGGCTCTTCAGCATCCTTCCCTGCACACCTTCCTCCCTCCTGGCAGGTTGGAAGGGTTTTGGAGGGAGCCTCATCTTGGGAATGACAAAGGGGGGACGAAGAAGAGTGGGTTGGAAGCATCTTCCGATTCTGGGGCTATAGTCAGTCGTACCCCACAAGTCACTGTCAGCCTGGAAGAGGAAAATGAAGGGCAGGGCTGAGCTTGCGTGTCATCAAGCTCACTGGCATATGGAGAGTGAAGGGCCACGGGGCTGAGAGACAGAGGTTCAGGCTTGGCCGTTAAACGTCCTAGGATAGTTTGCCTCACTGAGCCCTGCTTTGTCTAATTCAGGAGATACTTCCCTTCACCTGCAAAGCAGGGTAGTAGTAATATCTTCTATTTGCATAAGGGCCTTAGAGATTTCACCCGCTTTATCTCATGTAATCCCGACCATACAATGGAAGGGTTTATTGCCTCCTTCGGTGAGGAAGCTGAGCCCTATGAGGTTAAGAGATTGACTGAAGCTCCCACAGCTGGTGAGCGACACAGGCCAGGATGGCCCTAGTGCGGAAGAACAGAGAGGGACTTTGGCCTTGACCCAGACATGCCACGATAACAAACAGGCTTCATCGGTTAGGCTAACTCCGTTTGTTTGAAAATGGCTCTCTGTTGTCACCATGTTGAGAAACATTCCGAGGCTCAGTGAGAAAAGGCGATGAACGACGTGTTAGGGCTGAGGGACGGGGAGCGCGATGGCCCGCAGGCTGCGTGGGTGACAGCCCCAGCCCCGAGTCAGACCCTGGTCTCTGTCATCTCCGCTCTGGGTCCTTCCTCTCTGCCAGTCCGTGAGGTGAAATGCGGGGCGGGCAGCTTGACAGAGAACTAAGGCGGTCCTGCCTTCCAGGCACTCGCGGGGGGTCGGGGCCGGAGGTGCTTCACTGAGGATGTGGCAGAGGAACAACAGGAGCCCCCCGTGGGCACCAGCGGCCGGGATGCCGGCCACGGTCAGGGGTGAATGGTGGCGCTCTACCCCCAGAAGGGGGAGCTCAGGGACAAGCGCCAGAAGCTGCGGCCGTGACCATCAGGGTAGAATGGGGGCGGAAAGGGGGGGCTTGAAGGTTGTCAGAAAGTTAGCAAAGCTGTGGAACCCCCTCAGGGATTTCAGGCTGAGCGGTGGGACGCAGCGGTTGTAGAAGGGCCCCGGGGCAGCTGAGGGGCGCAGGGGAGGCAGGGGAGCGGCGATGGGGTGGGGCGTGGGCAGGGAGACCAGGTCACCGCAGCGCTTCCCGGAGGTGAAGGAGAATCCGAGGCTGGACTAAGGCAGCCTTGAGGGAGACTGAGAGACGCCCACAAAGGCAGAACCGATGAGGCCCAGCACCCACCCGGACGCGGGGCTGGAGGGAAGCCAGGGGCGACTCTGTGAAGGGGGGACCCCCAGAGGAGACTCCCTCTGGAGGCCAGAGGACAGGAATCTGAGCACGCAGATGCTGGAATGCTCCAGACCGAGGGCAGAGGTGAGGAGGGAGGGCTGGAGCCCCAGAGGAAGGGAGACAGGGCCGTGAGAGGGGGTCACGAAGGGCCGCAGGTGCTGCAGGCGGCTGGGGTCGATGCTGAGGAACGGCCTTGGCTGTGAGGACGAGAAGGTCAGCTGTGCCCTTGAGAGCGCCCCCTGCAGCGCTAACTGCCCCCTCACGGCCTTGCGACCATGTGCAGTGGCTTCCATGTGCTTTGTAGTCTGCGCAGACTGATCTTATTTTTATTGCTATTAAATATTTGATTGAACCATTTGATATTGTTGACATGGGACCTGTTTTTTTTTCTTTTGATAGGCAATTTTTTTTAGAGAGAAAGAGTGGGGGGGAGGGGCAGAGGGGGACTCTCAAGCGGACTCCCCACTGAGCTGGGAGCCCAACGCAGCTCAGTCTCAGGTCCCTGAGATCCTGACTTGAGCCGAGACCAAGAGTCGGATACTCAGCCCACTGAGCCACCCAGGCGCCCCTGGGTTCAACCTAGTAGTTAAAAGGAGTGGGCTGGGAAGGGGCATTGGCGGGGGGGGGGGGGGGGGTGCGCGGGAAGGAGAGCGCCCAGGGCTGGGGAGCCCTGCCCCCTGGCGGTGGGGAGGTCATCTCCTGTTCCCGGCTGAGGGGCGGATCCCGAGACCCCCTCTTCTCCTTCCCTCCCCTCTAGCTGTCTGCTCTCTGGACACCCCTCTGCCCCTCTGCCCCTCTGCCCCTCTGCCCCTCTGCCTGTAGCGTAGCATGGGGTCTGTCTGGAAGAACACAATCTCTCAACTAGGATGATGCCCTCAACCAGTATCTTGGGGATCAGCTGGGTGTAGATTCCCGTGAGGAGACGCTCAGGAGCCCCGGCCAGGTGAGGGCTGGCTGGGGACTCAGGGCCGGCTGCCACATGAAGCAGACATCTCGAGTGGACATCTTGGTCCTCGCCCTGTTTCTACACCACCCGCCCAGACCCTCAGAGATGTCCCCCAGTATCCTTGGGAGCCTCTTCAGTATCTCATGTCTTACTGATAACAACAGATAACAAACAGAATACATTATTCATATTAATGCCATTGCTTCTGACTTTTTTTGGCACATCAGTTGAGGCGAGGAGGGGTGGGTTGACATCTGGGGGCAGTTGTTCTTCGGAGGTGAGGACCCGGATGGGGCCAGGCCAGGAGGCTCTGGGGATGGCCGGAGCTGGGGCTGAGGGGGCAGCGGTGCATCCTTTGTCCTCAGCTGAACTCTGCACAGAGCCGGGTTCCTCAGCCAGAATCAGGATGCGCAGCCTTGCTGCCCCAGACGCTGGGTAGGAGCAGACCCTGGCGGGGGGGTGACGGGGGGAGGGAGTGTGCTCCGAGTAGGGCGAAGGGTGGGGAGGCAGGTGCATCAAAGAGTCGGTGCCCATCTGTGGCACGCATCGGGAAGTCATCCTCGCTCTAGCTGGGGAGAGAGGGGACCCCCGAGATCCCACCCCCTGGGCAGTTCTCTGCAGGAATATGGTTTCCTTCTTGTAGGGGAACAGGAGACGCTGCCTGGGGGTCGGGGCAGAGGAAGGGGCAGTGCTCCTGATCAGCCCACTCTGACACACAGGGGTGCTGCCTGGACCGAGGAGAGCAGCTGACATGGCCCCATCTCTGTGTCCCTCCCTCTCTTGACCGGAAAACACACAGAGGGGTCAGAAGGGCCAGACAGGGGTCACAGGCTCCCAGGAAATGCTTTGAAGGCTTTTATCCTTTCTTTTGATCAGACTATGAGAACTTTCCAAACGTTGACACAAGGGAAGAAAAGCCTATTCTTCCCTGGGCCAGGGCCTTGGTGTCAGGCCGAGGCCAGAGGATGGGAGGGATGGGGAAGGAGCCCGAGGGGTGGCAGACAGAGGCAACAGTGACTCAGCTGGAAAAGCAGGCCCCCGGACACACACACACTGCCCTCCTTTCCCCACCTCAAGATTTGTGTGCATCTGGCTCTCTTTCTATTTGTTTATTTTCTCTGGGGCAGGACGGGAGGGAGATTAATGAATAAAGGCATCCTGTCTGAAAGAACCCCAAACCCAACTCCATTCTTCTTCCAGCCTCGGAGGGCTTACATAACCCAGGACACTTTTCTTACTGGCCTCCCTCTCCTACCCGGCCCCCTTGTCCTCTCCCCCTGTCTCCTTAAGAACACCCAGAAGCCCAGAAAAGTTTCTTTTCAGGCCCCAAAGCAGCAGATCTCCTTGGAAGCCTCCAGGGTCACTGTTCAAGTTGGAGTTAGTGTCCAAAGAAGAGATGATATGTTTGGGGACAGGAGGCTGAGTGGCCATTTCCTCTCTCCCCCAAGGGAGGGGGAGGGCTCAGGCTGCACATGGGGTCTTAAAGTGGGAAGGGACCTTGATAATCCTCCAACACAGGGCCCCCTAAACCCACCCCACAACTGGTCCTGAAAGGCAGAGGGGAGGGAGAGCTACCCAAGAAGATACAGCGATGAGCCGTAATGGGTCACACAGCAGACATCCTTGAAATCTGTTTTGTTTTCATTCTACTCTATCACATGTCGCTTTTTCACATGAAAATAAGATCTTCCCTCAAAGTCTTTGAGGAAAATTGATATCGCAGGAAAAATACATTACCCTGAATCCTGTGGCTTGGAGTCCCTCCTGGCACACTCGTTTGAGAAGTGGACCGAATACAACGCCCTTATGCCACAATTAAGGAAATAGCGGCCTGACGGGCTGAGACGTTGCTCGAGATCACTGCTGGTCAGTGGCCCAGCTGAGTCTCGCACCTAAGTCTCCTGCTTCCCGTCCGGTCCCCTTCCCAGCAGGTAACACTGCCTCTTAGTTCCTGGCAGGGTCTTAAAAGGTCCCGGTGGCCGATTCGCGCACGCTGTCTCCAACACGCCGTCTCCAGAATGCTGCTCTCTGATGGGCCTGGCCTTGGGTTCCGGGGCTGATAGTGCTCAAAAGCCCTCCTTTTGTGTACAGGGCTTCCCCGACACATAGCACCGGGGTGCGGTGGGCGGTCACTGGCACAGAGCCAGCTGGCCCCACGACTGCCTCTTTCTGTCCATCTAGTCATTTACGCACACGCCGCAGTGGTTGGTTGAGGACCACCTCCAAGCCTCACCCGAGTGGACTGGTTCACAGGGAGAGTGGGAGCCCCTCCAGTCCGGGAGGAAACTGATCCCATTTCCAAACCCCTAAATCAAAAGGCTCTTTTCCGGAGGGAAGAAGGGGGTGAACAGGAGGCTGGGGGGCTTAGGATGCCTCCACCGATGCAGACCCCTGGGCCTGGGGGTGTAGACGGAGGACAGGAGGGCAGAGTGTGAGAGGGAGTTCAAAGGTCAGCGCTGTGATTAGCGGGACAGCACGCTCTGCCTGCGTATCACCGTCTTCACAAAGCGGGATCCGGGAGGCTGAAGGACAATCCATTCAGACGTGGGGGAGTGAGCAGGCCAGGAGGAAGGGGACAAGGACGGAGGGGGTAACGTGCGTTAGTGTCGGCCAGCACCAAGTACGAGGGGGGCGAGCAGGCAGCGCAGATGGAGGAAGAGGTGGGAAGACAGCTGGGGACAGAGTCCGAGAAGGAAATGGGGACAGGAGGGATATGCCACGCAAACCTAGGAGAGGGGACAAGGGGATAAAGCAAACACACAACAAGAGCATCACTGCCAATCATGAGATGCTCTCTGGGCATCAGTGCTGGTGACATGTCCAGCCCGGCCGGCCCCAGCTAACCTCCCAGCAGGTCGAGGTGTCACCTTCTCTGGTGGCTGAGTGTGGAATTTGCTCAGTGAAGGCAAATTCACTGTAGTATTAGCCTGAAGCTCGAGGAGAAAGGACTTCGGAATCCAGCCAAAGGGTACTGATCTGGGCTCTGCTGCTGGTCAGTTGTGTGGCCCAGGCTCCCCGAACCCCGGGTTCATCGGGAATTGTGAAGGCAGAAACTCTTCTACAGACTCATCCCGACGATGAAATGTGAAGTGCTGGGGTGGGGGGGGGGAGAGGCCCGCCCCCTCTGTCTCCTCCCCTTTCCCTGAACCGAAGGTTAGGAAGAGGAAACAGTCTACAGCCAAAAAAGGAAAATCACCAGCTAGGGCCCCATGGCGGGAGGCAAGGCCCCGCCCTGCATCCCTGCAGGAGCCTAGGATGCCCCGCCCACACCCTACACCGTGACTGTTGCCCAGTCCCCCTCATCTGGGGACCCAACCTTTAAACACAGGAGGCTGGCCACAAAGCAGAGGTGTTGGGGGATGGGAGCACGTCACTGTTGTCCCAATTTGTCCTATGCTCCCGACACTTCAGCCAAAATGAACGGTTCCTGCTCCCTGGCTGGCTCTGGATTTTCTTCAGGCTTATAGCTTCTGCTCATACTGCTCCCTTCCCTTCCCTGGAAGCGCCTTCTCTCTGACCCCCCAGGTCCCCGTCTCCATGTGTCTCAATCTTGCCTAACCTTCAGGCCCCCTTTCTCTGTAAAGTCTTTCTCTTGAGTCAGACAGCCAGGTATACGGCAACCCCTGGTTGTTCGTTACTTAACTTGTTTCCTGCTCTAAATGGGGATAATACCATTCTTATGGGGTTGCTCCCTGGAGCTAAACGTCACCTTTCCCTTTGCAGATTCCCCTAGGACCTCCAGGATACCTCGTCTAGGGTACTTGCCACTTCCTGCCTCTGTTATGGTTGCCTCCCTTACTGGCTTGGAAGGTCCTCCAGGCCAGAATCTACATCTAACTCAGCGCCCCAACTCTAGGGTCTTATTTAGAATCTGGCACCCAGGAGATGCTAAAGAAAGTGTCATGTAAATGCGTGATCCCACAGCTGAAACTGCACAGATCTTCCTACGGTGGCAACATCACCACAGACCAGGACATCTCTGCTGGTTTGCACGTCTGTTAGTGTTGATAACTAGTTTGGGGGGTTTCCATGTGTTCAGGAAAAAGAGAAAACATGTAAAAAATCGAGAGAAGACACAGACAAGAAGGATGGATGTGAAGGCCTCAGAGGAGAGGCTCTGGACCAGAGCGAAGTTCTGTCCGCGCAGGAGGAGAGCCCCCACCCTGCGGGAGGTGCAGTCTGTTCCCAGTTCTCTCCCTTCTGCTCATTCATTCACTCCTGAAATACTTCTGGAGCACCTACTATGTGTCATACATTGTGCTAATCACACGTCAGGGCCATGAAAATGTATTATGCCTGAATCCTTAGTTCAGTAAGCGTATTTGTAGTAGAAGAGAGGTCACGTGCCAGATCAATGTCCCATTAAACATACAGATGGTGATGTGTGTGTGTGTGTGTGTGTGTGTAGACTCAGAAGAGGGAGGTGCTACTTAAGGCTGTGGGGATCAGAGGCTTCACGGAAGAGGGGTCATTTGAACCGGGCTCTGGAGGATATCTTGGGTATGTAGGGACAAGGAGAGAGGGGAGCCCAGGGAGGGAGAGGAGCACGAACGCATGGGTGCGTTCCGCAGGGAGCAGGGAGCAGGGAGCAGTTGGTTTGCCAGAAGCTCACCATAGGAGAGAAGAGGTGGAAAATAAGGCTGGAAGAGGTTTTGGAAGCAGATCAGGGAAGGCCATTTATGCCCAATCCTTGATCGATGGTGCAGCGACGTTAGCATGTTTTGAGCTGGGGAAGGTGCCAAGATGGTGATAGTGTAATGAAAAGTGGAGGGTTGGCAGATGGAGGACCTGAGAGGGACACTTCACGGAGTCCCATCACCTCCCCCCAGCCTCGGCTTCCTCAGTCAGGAAATAAGGATTCTCCTCTGAATACCTCGTAGGCGTTGAAACTGGATAAAGCCTCGTGGGGTCGTGACATGAGAAGAGTGGCGGTCGCAGTGTCGCAAGGATTTGAGGCGGGAAAGATCGGGCAGCAGCTGCATGGAGGCTGGTGCGGTGATTCAGCCAAAAGGAGGAAAGGACCCGACGTCAGGCCAGGAGACTAAGGGAAGAGGCACAGCTCCCGGCATCAGATGGATGTTGACACGAGGAAGGAGAGTCTGGTGGCCCCGGGAGTGTGAGTGTGGTAACCCAGAGGCTGGTCGCGCCGTTAACTATTTAGGAAACCAGAGGGGCAGCGGGGAGGAGGGAGGATTCGTTCACGTTCGAGAATGAAGGCGGTGAGAATCAGGACCCAGACCTCCTTTCAGGCAAGCTGCTCTTTGCTCAGGGTGTCTTCCCTGCCCCTCCAGCCTGACAGGTTGGAGGAGAAGATGCCTCCGCACGGCTCCTGGGGGGGGGGGTCGAAGCATCCTTTCCAGCCCCTTACCTGTCACGGTCCACCCCAATGCCCACAACCATTTACGAGCCCATTTTCTCTCTCTCCATCCTGCCGCTGACCCAGAAGAGAGCCGGGCTGAGGCCCCAGGGACTTGCTTTCTCCCGCCTTCGAAGGAAGTGTTTGTAACCGGCGGCCGCCTGGAGCCTGGCTCCCTCCCACGGCGCCGTGGCTCCCCCTGGAGGTCTCCAGAAGCGCGGCATCGCCGTCTCCCGAGCCTCGGTCCAGATGGGCCTGCGGGCGTCATTCCTGCACACTCAGGCTTTAGTAACTAACTGTCCCCGATACTGGGGAAACAGTGGAAGTCCCACACAATGGTGAACACGCCATTGCAAAGCACTCTGATGTTCTAAAATAGGAATGTGTACAAGACCGGGCTTCATAAAGCCACGCTGGGGTGAGGCCAGGGAGACACAGGACACCTGCTATTTCTTGGATGGTCCGGGAAGGCTTCAAAGGGGGCAACTAACACTTGAGTTGCGTTCTGAAAGCTGAGCAGGAGGTCGGCGGGTAGGCACGGAGCAGTGTGAGAGCAGGTCCAAAGGCAGGGAGGATGAAACACCAGGCTCTGCAGAGCTGGGGTCCAGGGGGCGTGTAGAAAAGCGGCAGGAACAAAGCCAATGAGTAGGCAGAGACCAAACCATGAAGGGCCTTGAAGGCTGTGCTCAGAGGCTTGCAGCTTCTCCTAAAAGCAGTGGGGAGCCATGGATCAATTTAGTCACGAGAGTCCCAAGAGCAGCGTGTCCTTGCTCCAGCGCAGAGCTGTACGCCAGAAGGGCTCTGAAGACCCGTTGGACCCGGAGAATAAATGACTCGTGGGCCCTCGGGGGAAGCTAGGCCCATCTACAGCCACGAAGCAGGAGGTGAGAGTGCTGTTTGTAGAGGACGCAGGCCGGGCGCCCCTGTGGGCATGACCGGCCTTTGTTTCCGAGAAATAGTCATTCGTACAATTCGTAGAGCATGAAGCGGATGGTCTCTGTTTCTGTCTTTTCGCCGCGCGGGGGCTGGTTGTGTCTTCAGCCACTGTCCCTGGTGTGGGGCTGGGGCGGTTTCGGGGGAAACAGCACCCTCCAGAGGGAGGCGTGTGTGTGCTCCAGGTGGGGCAGCGCGGCCGGTGTCCGGGGCTGGGGCCGCTCCCTTCCCGGGAGCCCGGCCAGCTTGGGGGCGGGGCGCAGCGGGTGGCGGCTGGCTCCGACTCGGCCACCGCGGAGAACAAAGCTGCCTGGCTCTGGGAGGTGGCACACCAGCAGGTGCACAGCTGGAGGTGGCAATCACAGCAGAGAGTTCCAGCCGGGAGCCCAAATCTCCAGGGCCACGGATCTGCAGCCCCGATGCGGGGCTCTGGAGGCTCCAGGCTCTGTCTTCGGCGGCTCGGCTGTGATCCTCCCTACAGGGCACCGCAAGGCACTTCCTGAGACCATGAGACCCATGGGGAGGAACCTGGGGGACCCAGAAGCAGTTGCTGTAATTCAAAAGTTCTGGGGGCGCCTGGCTGGCTCAGTCAGTGGCGCGTGCGATCTTTGATCTCAGGGTTGTGAATTCGGGCCCCACGCTGGGTGTGGAGCCTACTTAAAAAGAAAAGAAAAGAAAAGAAAAGGTTCTGGACCAGGAGCTGGAAGACCAGGTTCTGGTCCAACTCTACCACTAATCCGCTTGGGGCAAATCTCCGAACTTGATTCTAATGATGACTTTCGTACTTAGTTCATGGTGTGAGGGTCAAATTACATATTTTAAGAACTGCCATGTGATATATAATCATAGACTATCGTTTTGGGAATGATAAGCAGGCCTTCCCTTGGGCCCCAAGAGCTTCCATTCCTCAAGATATGTGGAATCTTTCCTCTGCACGAACAAAGCTGGGACTTTGATGACGGATCCCCGAATGTCACCGCAGGAAGTGTGGAGTGGAGATGGCGCGGAGGGGGCAGGCATCCTGATCCTCCATGAGTGCGGGTGAAAGCTTACAGACAGTCCTTAACCTCCGTCCCAAGCTTTAGTTCCCTCTACAGAATCTTGGCAAAGTGCTTGTCCATCCTGCCCGTGAACCCCTCCAGGGACAGAGCACACTCTACCTTTGGAGAAGCTCTTTCCACATTTGGATGTCCCGATTGTTACATTGTTCTTTGTCATATCAATATGGAATCTTTCTTCCTGTGGTGTGAGCTCATTGGTCCTGGTGGTTCCTCTTAGATCTCAAAGAACAAGTCCAAACCCTTGTTCACATGACAGCCCTTCAAACCAAATATTTGCATGCAGCCACTCATATCCCTCAGAGCGTCTCTTCTCCCAACTAACTTCCCCATTTCCTTTAGCCGTTTCTTACATGATCTGGTTCTGAATCCTCTCATATCCTGATTGTCCTTTGAGACTCAAAACTGCAGGTACAGGATAAGCAGATCAGAGCAGAATCAACAACCTCCTTATTCTACATACTTTAATTTGCCTAAAGTAGCTTAAAATAGCATTGCTTTTTTGGCAACCAAAATGCATCACACCTTTCTGATCCAGAATTGCTCAGGTAATATTTGGACCCCAATACATACACAGATACACAATAACTATCTTTTTTGTTAGAATTGGCTCACCCCTCTGACTCCTTTTGGATCCTAATTCTGCCCAGACCTTGTATTTGCAATCCATCCCTGCTTTGTGTCATCCACATAACTGATGGCCATGTGTCCTATAGTTTTGAATAAAATTAATGTTACGAACATTGAATAGGGTAAGGCCAAAGATAAAGCTCTCTGGTACATCACTAGAAAATAGATTCCAGGCTATCATGATCCACTCACGAATACCACTGATTTTTGTATGTTTTAGTCCCCCAAATCAGAGTAGCATTCTGTACATTTTTCTCGGTCTTATCCCCAAGGACATAATGAGAGATCTTGTCAAAAACCTTGCATAGATACACTTTATCTATTGCATTTCTCTGACTTGTTTATCTAGTAACCTTGTCCTGGAAGGAAGTTAGTTTAGTTGATGTGACTTGTTCTTGGTAACCCCCATGCTGGGTCCTACCGATTACTGCCCTTCCCCCAACCTGCCCAAGTACTCACATACTCACAATCTTTTTTTCTTTTTTTTAAAGATTTATTTATTTGAGGGGCGCCTGGGTGGCTCAGTCGTTAAGCGTCTGCCTTCAGCTCAGGGCATGATCCCAGGGTCCTGGGATCGAGCCCCACATCGGGCTCCCTGCTCAGCGGGGAGCCTGCTTCTCCTTCTCCCACTCCCCCTGCTTGTGTTCCCTTTCTCGCTGTGTCTCTCTCTGTCAAATAAATAAATAAAATCTTAAAAAAAAAGATTTATTTATCTGAGAGAGAAAGAGAGACAGAGACAGAGACAGAGAGAGAGGGGCAGAGGGGGAGGGAGAGAGAGAAGCTCAAGCGGACTCCCAGCTGAGCATGGAGTCCGATCTCATGACCCTGAGATCATGACTGACCTGAGCTGAAATCAAGTGTCAGACGTTTAAACGACTGAGCCACCACGTACTCACAGTCTTAATGCTCTATTCTAGAATCTTGCCTTGGGTCAATATCTACCTGTTTGTAGTTTGTGAAATGTATCTTGGTTTTCTTTTTGAAAATTAAAATTATGTTCACCCATCCACAACTTTGCAGCATTTTCTCTGTCCACTAATAGTTCCTCAGAATCTCTTAGAGGTTTCACATCTTTTCCAGTTTGAGGATCAAATGAGAAGGCATGCTAATCTGTAAACTTTAAAATGGTAAAGAGATGCAGGTGCTGTGCATGTTGTTGTTTTTAATATTATTGCTACTACAGAGTACTGAATGGGGCTTTACTTGGGCTCTAAATAATAATTCTTCAAACTTCAGAATTATAGAGCTTCTCCTTTGCTCCCAAGCAGCTAAGGGTTTTGGGAAGTGGATGGCATCCAGGTCTGGCTGAGTGGTCTCACTCAGACAAAAGTTCCAAGTGGGTGGAGGCTGGCAAAACGGGCTCCTGATTGCTTCTGAACATTCCGGGATTCTCATCCATTGGTGATCACCAGTCTAGTGCCTACTTGGGTGGGTGTTTGAATGGGCCCAAAGAGTTTCGTGTTCCAGGTGTCAGATCGTGGGGAAGATGGGGTAAGGGAGCAGTGTGAAGAATGATAAAATGCAGTGGTTCCGATTTTTTTGGAACAGAGAATGTGATGAGCCTCTTTGTTCTACAAGGACCAACCACCCGCCCCCTGCCCCCCGAGATCACCCTCCTTCTTCCCAGAAGGTTTGGCCACCAGATCCAGAGTCCAAGGGCTCCAGTGACTGAAATCCTTTCTCTGCTGGAAAAGTACAAGTTACTCCTTGGGCAGGAGTGATGGCACCTTGTAGGAAGCGAGCTGTCTCCTATTTCAGAGACTCGTCCCTCTTTCTTCTATCAGGACAAACAGCAATCCTGAATTTGAGCAAGTGCAGACGTAAGTGCTAACTAATATACACGAACTCTCCTACTTCACTCGGTCAAGGTGACTTTGCCACGGCGACCTGGCATTTCCCCCAGTCCTTGGGGAAACGTTCCGGCACCGCCAGGAGGCCTCGGCGTGATGGTTCTCCTTCACCATGGCTCAGCTGTTTTTGCTCGGGTCCTGTCTGTGCTCTTCCCACCCTCACCCCACCACCAGCCCAGACTGAGTTTCCCCCACGTGATGCAAATAGATGATGATAGTGATGGTGATGATAAAGGAATAATAGTAATCGTAGTAAGACATAGTGAAATGGTCTGGGGGCTCAGAGGGCATCTTGAAAGGTAGAAGGATGGGTGGTTTCTGCTGTGTCCTGAGCCAGATGAGTATCTTGGCATCACTAGTGAGTACTGACTTGGGCCTGGGGGAAAGGTGGTGAAATTAAGGGTTTGTGTGTTTTTTTTTTTTTTTTTAAGATTTTATTTATTTATTTGAGACAGAGAGAATGAGAGACAGAGAGCACGAGAGGGAGGAGGGTCAGAGGGAGAAGCAGACTCCCTGCCGAGCAGGGAGCCCGATGCGGGACTCGATCCCGGGACTCCAGGATCATGACCTGAGCCGAAGGCAGTCGCTTAACCAACTGAGCCACCCAGGCGCCCGGGTTTGTGTGTTTTAAGCGGGGTTGGCCTGGAAAGATTTCAACAGGATAGTCTTTCTTGCTCTGCCATTCACGAGGGAGGGGAGGGATCCTATTTCAGAATGAGTGATCTTCCCAGAACTGGTTTTGCGGGGAATAGAGACCAGTAGAGCCCTCTCTTCTGGCCCCCCCTTCAAAGAACTGTGAGCTTATGACTCTTTCTTTTCTGTGTCTCCCAAGAATTGCAAGCGTCAGACTGCATTGTGGTTATTTGCTCACTGAATGTGTCTCGCTCACTAGGCTGTGAGTCCTTGGGGTGCAAGGATGATGTCATTTTTCTTGTTGACTCACCAGTGTCTTGCACAGCGCCTGGCATAGAGCAAGCGCTCATAAACATTGGCTAATGCTAAGAACAAGTCAGCGGCACCAAACAGGTGTGACTTCCTCCTTCGCATCGGGGGGTGGCTAGGCGTTGGCCGGATTCCTGCAATAACCTCCATTATGCTGTCTTGCTCCCTGCAGATGACGTCAGTCGCCAAGGTGTATTACAGTCAGACCACCCAGACGGAGAGCCGGCCCCTCGTGGGCCCGGTGGTCCGCCGCCGCCGAGTGCTGACCAAGGACGGCCGCAGCAACGTGCGAATGGAGCACATCGCTGACAAGCGCTTCCTCTACCTCAAGGACCTGTGGACCACCTTCATCGACATGCAGTGGCGTTATAAGCTACTGCTCTTCTCGGCAACCTTTGCAGGCACCTGGTTCCTCTTTGGTGTGGTGTGGTATCTGGTCGCGGTGGCCCACGGGGACCTGCTGGAGCTGGGCCCCCCCGCCAACCACACCCCCTGTGTGGTCCAGGTGCACACGCTCACCGGGGCCTTCCTCTTCTCCCTCGAATCCCAGACCACCATTGGCTATGGCTTCCGCTACATCAGTGAGGAGTGCCCACTGGCCATCGTGCTCCTGATCGCCCAGCTGGTGCTCACCACCATCCTGGAGATCTTCATCACGGGCACCTTCCTGGCCAAGATCGCCCGGCCCAAGAAGCGGGCGGAGACCATCCGCTTCAGCCAGCACGCGGTCGTTGCTGCGCACGACGGGAAGCCCTGCCTCATGATCCGAGTTGCCAACATGCGTAAGAGCCTCCTCATTGGCTGCCAGGTGACAGGCAAACTGCTTCAGACCCACCAGACCAAAGAGGGCGAGAACATCCGGCTCAACCAGGTCAATGTGACTTTCCAAGTCGACACGGCTTCTGACAGCCCCTTCCTCATTCTACCCCTCACGTTCTACCATGTGGTGGATGAGACCAGTCCCCTGAAAGACCTCCCCCTCCGCAGTGGCGAGGGTGACTTTGAGCTGGTGCTGATCCTCAGCGGGACGGTGGAATCCACCAGTGCCACCTGCCAGGTGCGCACGTCCTACCTGCCGGAGGAGATCCTCTGGGGCTATGAGTTCACACCTGCCATCTCGCTGTCAGCCAGTGGCAAATACATAGCTGACTTCAGCCTTTTTGACCAAGTTGTGAAAGTGGCCCTTCCTAGTGGCCTCCGCGACAGCACTGTTCGCTACGGAGACCCCGAGAAGCTCAAGTTGGAGGAGTCCTTACGGGAGCAAGCTGAGAAGGAGGGCGCTGCCCTTAGCGTGCGCATCAGCAACGTCTGATGGCCTGGTGTCCCACCTCCCCATCCCTCTGGTCTCTCCTCTTTGGCATCCTGGGTGAGGGCTGTTACCCAGGCTTACTGGGGAGTCCCAGAAGCACCCATCATCCACTCCCTCTGCTTCAACCTGGTGGCCTGTGGCTAGGCGAGGCCAACTGGAGTCCGAGCTTTCCTTCCATTGTCCCCTTCACCTCACCCCACTTCCACCTGATGCACAACTCCCTTACGCCAGGATGGGGGAAGGAGAGGGAAGATTAGGCTGAAGTGACTTAGAACGCCTCAGCCATGCTTGGAGACTCACATTAGGAGGACCACTGCAGTTGGTTGGATAGACTCCCCCCACCTCCCGCCACAACCACCACCACCAAGTTCGGTGACTTGAGGCTGGGGCCCCCACCCGCCTCTAATTTCCCACACAGCTAGTTCCCTAAGGCAAGACTCTGACAGTCCTTTCGGGGTCTGTGCCCTTAGAAATATGGGAATCTGGAATTCATTTATCCTGGGTTCTCTACCAACCCCCGTTGAAAGAAGTCCGAGTTTTTCATAGCGTGGTTCATTTCTGCTGGCAAATTCGGACTATAACCTAGAATCCTGGTCACCAGTTTTCCTCTTTCTATTTTCTCAAGTGGACCCTCTCTTCAGATACCCAGTTCTCTCATCGCTGCCTCTGCTCCCAGAGAATTGAGGCTGACCCAGGAAATCTGAAACAGTCACAACCACCACACCTGCACCCATTCTGGAATCCGAACTCCTCAGCGTGGAGTGACTAATGCAGAGCTTTTGTCCAAAACCTGACCCTATTCTGCACACAGCCCTGGGAGGATTCGTTTCCTGGTGACCTGTGGATGGGATGAGCCTTGCCAGTATGTTCCCAGGCCCCACAGAAAGGTCTGGACATGATGTTCCAGATACTTACAGGGCCCAGAATCCCTAGGAAAGTGATATCAACCCTACCATGCAGGATGAGCAAATCCTCAGATTTCCAGACTGCCGTGTGGAGCCTCTGGGAATTGGGGGTGCTTTATTAGGGTTTGGGCCAGGGCAGAACTCTGTGGCCGGCAGACACAGGCTGTCACCCCTACCTGTGCCCCTCTGACAGTGCAGGCTATTTCATTAGTCAGTGCTGGGAGGGAAGGGGACCACGCCTCCTGGCCAAATAACCTGGGTCTCCCTTAGCCATTCCTGACACTTGGGATAAAGTGGGTGCCAGACCCATCTCCACTCTCCTCTGCCACGAAGCCACCTTCAGGTGCATTAAAGGGCACACTTTGGGAGATCAACTTCAGGCTGTTCCTTGTTCCCTGGTGGGGGCTGTGGGAGGGGCCAAGAAAGGCATACGGGCACCAGAACTTTCTCTAAAGCCCCAAATCCCAAGAGTGCCTCCTGGTCTCATTTAGGTACCAAGGAACTGTCCCCCCGCCCCCACAATGGCTCGGTGTAGAGTCCGTGCATGAATCAAGTGGCGGGTTGTTCAGGTGGACTCGGTCGCTTGTTACAAGCTACACACTTAACCCAGAATGTGTACGTGCGTCTGCGTGTGGAGCTTTACAGAGAAACTCTCACGGTTCTGAGGATGGACCCATGGTCACCACAAGATCCACATAAGATCCTCTTATGTGCCTCTTTCCTTGAACTTGGCTAACTACGACTTCAAAAGGAAGACCCTTCATTCTTCACTGACTGCAAACCCCACCAACACTCCCCAGCTCTCAAGAAAACAAGAACCAGAAAAACTTGAAAATCCGACACAGAACAGAAGCCAGTTTCTGGGCTCTCAACTTTATTCAACATGAGACTTACCTGACTTTTTCCCATGTGTAAAGGCCCAAAGTACTGGAGTGAGAGTGTGTGCGTGCGCGTGCGTACCTTCTTATCCATTAGCAAGCCATCCTCCACTAGCTTCTTCTGCGCACAGCTGCGTCCCTCCCGAGGGAAATCCTTTCTCCCTAGTCCCCTGCTGTCAACTCTAGGCCCCCAGACTCTGCTCAGATTCTCGCATAACAGAATGAGGACATTTTCCGACTTAACCTTTTTGATTCTCCTCCATGACCCCAGACTTTGCTCTAAGCTGCACTTTAAGTCATTCTGTCCTTTTAATACAGCCTGGCTGACCCTCCCTTAATCCTCCCCAGAGAACAGCGGCAACCCCCCCCCCTCCCCCGCAACCGGCTCTTTACACTATGGCCTCTTCCTCAGAGCTGAAATCCTTCTTCGGGCTTTCGGACAAGCTTGAAAATCAGCCAGGTCTGGTGAGAAATGGGCCCTGCAGACTTGGACTGTCAGGAGGGCACTAGGCACTGATGTTAACGGGGAGATGCCAGACGGGCAAAACAACCGATGGGGGAGGGTACTCAGGGTGTGACGATGACAAAGGGCGCTGCTGAGGGACCCAGTGAAATCGATGAAACCCGAGTCTCCCTTGGACCAGTGGATGAGACGTAGGTGGAGGCTCGGGAAGTAGGACATGGTACATATGGAAGGTTGACCTAAGGAGAAAGAGACAGATAATATATATGTAGAGAGATGTATATAGATGTATATAGGACCAAATATACTGAATGTACAGAAAGGAGATGTTAGCGTGGGGGCAGGTGTCTTGCTCTGGTTTTGGGGCAGGACTCCCCGGATTTCCAGACTTTTGACCAGTGATCCTGGTTTCAAGGTGGAAGCGAGATAGCTGAGGAGGCTTTCGGGTTTGATGACGGGAGAGGGAGGCGTGGAAGCTGCTCTTCCTAAGGGAGGAGACGCCCACTGAGGCTTCCGTTAATGCGGGCTGAGGCCCAGGAGGAGGGAGACAGGAGGAACGCAGGGGGCGGCCGCTGGGGCCACGGGCATCTAGAACCCACTTCCACTGCGTGTTCCACCCCCGCGGTGTCCTGTCACTGTGGCACTTTTTTTTTGTTTTGTTTTTAAAATAAAAGCACCTTCTGTGTCCTTCTCTTGAAGTACACTGTATGTCTCCTTCCTCCACAGGGCTGGGGGCCATGGCAGCTCCAGCTCGCTGGGGGAAGGCTGTCCAACCAGGAGCTGAGTGCTTCGGTGTGTGGGGGGCACTGATGGGACGCCCCGACCCTAGCTTCCAAACGCCAGGACTGTAGAGGTGTGGGGCTCATGATGGGCCCAAGGCCGAGGCCCGGCCCTCTACATGGCTGCAAGCAGCCCAAATGCTCTCTGTGCCAGAAGAGTCCCAGTCCTGCCACTGGGTTTGTGGGGGGGGGGGGGGCATGGCAAACAGGAGGTGGGGGGTTATCAGCTGCCCCGGGGGAGGGTGCGGTTCCATGAGAGGCTTCGGAAATCCTGACTCTGCTCCGCCTCATTATCCACCACCCATCTCTGCCAGCTAATAAGACCATCCAAGAATTTCCCCATGAAGCCTGAGCAAAGAAGCCAGCTATAATGTTGCTACAAGTTGGGGATACTGCCCCCTCCCCAAGGCTGCTACCCTGGTCCTTTCCCCGCTGGTTAACCTAGTTTCTTTGTAACAGGTAACACGCCACCCTTGCTGTAGATAAACAGCTCGGTCATGGCTAGCTCGACCGAAGCACGAGTGCCCGGGGACAGCTTTTCCAGTCACCACATTAAAGACTAAACCAGGTCAAATTTACCTAGTAAAAAAAGACGTGAGCTTGTTTGGTTTATTTTACTTAATTTTAGTCTCTTCAGAATAAGCTGCTGAATAAAATAGACGAATCTCTGTTCTTTACTGCAGCATCTTTTCGAAATAGAAGCCAATCCTAGTATTGGCGCCTGAACCCACAGGCCTACCTAAGAATGGAGGGTCGAGTGAGGCTGAGCTGGGAGGACTGAGCACATGGGCAGGCCCTCCCCCTTCACTGCCATCATCCACTCCCTCCCTCATTCCCGTAGCTCCATCATCAACCTTAGGATCCTTTAGCAAATACCTTTTCACACTGTTTTTAAAGGATTTAAAAAAAAAAAAAAAGTTAAAACTCAGAAATCTGAGTATTGGTTCAGCTCAATCCCAGAAAGTCAAGTTGCTCTGAATCCTGGGCTTCGTCCCTTTCAGCCAGTGATTCACATGCCCAATTTCCCTTCCACGCTACTGTGTAGACATTCCTTATATATCTTCGAGCCTCTATGAGCCTATTTGTTTCATTGTTGGGCACTTTGCCCCAACATTCAAAGAAATGGATTTTTCTTCTACTCTTATCCATCGCTTACCTGAAAAAGATCTGTTGTCAATATCCAGTCCTGAACCCTCTCTGACAAGAGGTAACACATCCCAGAGTCACTGACTCCTGTTCCCCAGAAATGGAAGGACAGAGGGAGGAGGGGGGAGAAAACGGGGTCTCTTATCATCATCAACAGATACTTATCTAACATGTTTAGGAAACACTAGTTTAGGGATGGGTCATAAGACATACGAGATACAGGATATATGAAATATACAGTCCCTTATACTTTGAAGAAACTTGCACACTTGTGAGGAAAACAAGGTATATTATAAGTCGCACACACTAAGGGCCAGATATACCATCAACGACACGTTCTAAGAGTGAGACGCCCGTGGAAATTCCTCACGGGGACAGGCACTAGGCAAGGGAAGGTATCGATCTATGAGATCTAGTTAGAACACATTTGACCTAAGATTCAAGAAAAATTCAGCAAATACCGAGTTCCTATTATGTGGAAGGTACCACTCAACTAAGAAAGAAGGAGGATACGATGCACACCATAAGGGCTTTGCACCTGCTATTCTTCTGTGGAACTCCTTACCGCTTGCCGACCCCAGCCTTGCTCACTCTTACTACGCTCATCTCAGACCAAAACGCTGTTAAAAGCTATGGTTGCACCACATACCCATCATTCATAGCACTTACCAGAGCAGCAACTGTACTTGTGAATTTACTGGACTAATGTCTGTCTCACTCGCTAGACTTTAAGTGCCACGTGAATGGGACTCATGTCAGCATTCGGTCACCAGCAGAGCCTGGCACTTCGCCCGGGACCTGCATGTATGTTGCTCAATAAATGTAGCAGAAGCAAGGGAAGAGGGAGGGAAGAAATATGTCTCAAGTTCACACAGCTAGTACACAGTGCAGCTCGTATATTTGTTAAATACCCATAAAAGATTTAGGTATCATATTTCATAAGGCATGACATAATTGTCAAAAAAAAGAGAACAGACAAAAAGCTCCACTGTTTTGCAAGGGGAGAGATAATTTCCACTCGTTAAGGTCTAGGGAGAGTTTCGAGGAGTTGAGGTTAGAGTCCAGCATCAAAGGACAAATAGTATTTAGATAAGTGAAGAGAAACAGGATTCTCTGTAGGTGGTACGAGGAAAAGTACTGTAGGAAGAAAGCACAGGCATATTATGTAAAGGATGGGTTATAAACCTAGAAGAGAGGGCTTTATAAAGGTGAATAGACTGAAAAGGCAGTGTCATGGAGGGACTGAATATCGGGCTAAATGGTCTATTATTTTTTTTCAATAGGCAGTGGGAGCCATTGAAGATATTTGAGGAAGGAAAGAATCTAATTAAAGTACTGTTTATGAGTATCAACCTAGCAGGAGAATTGAGAGACAGGAGACACTAAACCAGTTATGAGACTTTCAAAAGCTTGGGGGAAAGGTAATTAATTGCCAGAGATCCTAGTGTAGTGGAGGTGGTCGGTACATATTATTAAATGGAGCTGTTGAAGGTCTGGACTAAGGTACAGGACACTGAGCATGAAAAGAATTAGGAATAGATTCCAAAGAAATTACAAAGCAGGAAATATAAGCAAGATCTATAAAAAACAAAACAAGGACAGTGATTCAATCAGCCGGTACTCCAGCAGAAAACAGAGGGTATACTCAAAGAGCTAATATGGATAGGATTTAATGGAGGCATTATTTACAAAGGTGTAGGCAGGGCTAATAAGCCAGCAAGGGATGGTGAGCACCCAGGGCCTCCCCACAGCAGGAAAGCCTTTACCAGTCTTAAACCTGGCGGGTGGTGACTGGAAACTGGTGAGAATTGTAGCCAAGGGAGGGGGCTGTGGCTCCAGTGGCCTTAGGCAGCAAGACTTAGCCACTGCCAAAGATCTGCTAGCGTCTCCCCCTGGCTTATTCTCATGGGGAGCCAGACGGGAGGGAAGACGGGGTGATGCTGCCCAGAACAGGGCAAAAAAGATGGAGAATAGATCTGGAAAGCTAAAGAGAGCAAAACAGTACAGTGACCAAGCTCAAGGCCCTGGCTAAGGATGCTGGGGACAAGGTACGCACGTGTGTAGCTGGACGTACCAGGGCAGAAGCCTGGAGGCAGCCAGTGAAAGGGGTAATCGGAAGGACTGGACGTAATAGCTCAAGAGGTAATGAACCGCTGAGCATCTGAAAAAACTGGAGCTCTTTTGGAAAGAGGTGAGAAACAGAATCCCTGAGCCCAGTGCACAAGGCTCAGTACGGGCTCCTTAAAGCCTGGAATACTTCTGTCCCACCTAGAAACTGGAAGGGAAGTCGGACCTCCCTATCCAAGTTATTTTCCTGGACCCCAGTCCCTTCTTCAGTCCCACAACTACTATCTGTATCTCATGCCTTTGACTTCAGTGACCCCAGTGGAGTTTTGTTTCATTAACTGTTTCTTGTTTCCTTACCTGCCCAAGTTGGTGCCTCCCACCTATTTAATGGGTAAGCTCTATAGGGTCCAATGGGTTGAGGCCGTTCTGCCACAGTACCTAAACCAACGCCGCCAGAGGAGCCGTTACTTAGTTAATCCTCAGACACGGACCTTCCATATCCTCTACTCTCTGGGACTAAGCCTCACTTAGCTATCACTGGCAGAGAGAATGATCAGAGTTAGAGTCACAGTGAGAGCAAATATCTGAAAGATTGAGACGAGACCAAAGGAGAGGAGGCAGAGAAGGAAATAAAAATTCATCATCAACATTTTATTTACAGGTTAGCCACATAGTAGTTAGAAAGAGAACTGCTGTTGTGTTCTAGCTCTGCCATTAGTTGATGATGTGATTTAGGAAAATTATGTCACCTCCGGAAGTCTTGATTTCTTCATCTGTGAAGGTAGCGTATCCACCTTACCTGGTAAGTATTTAGCACAATGCCTGACACACTGCAAGTAAGTTTCCAACAGAGCTAGCTGTTGGGAATCATCACCATCAGCATGGTGACGTGCTACCACTCTACGTGTAGCTGGTGTGCTGCAAAAAAAACATAGTTAAAAGTAACTACCAGGCCGCCTGGGTGGCTCAGTTGGTTAGGCATCTGACTTCGGCTCACGTCGTGATCTCAGGGTCCTGTCGGGCTCTCTGCTCGGCGGGGAGCCTGCTTCTCCCCCTGCCTGCCGCTCCCCCTGCTTGTGCTCTCTCTCTCTGATAAATAAATAAAATCTTAAAAAACAAAGAAAAGAAAAAGTAAGTACCAACATGAGGCATATAATTACACTAAGGCATATAAAAGGAGAAAGAGATATCAGAATATGAATATGGAACATATATGATTAACATGGTTCATCCAAAGGATTAATGTAAATTGTATGATGGATGAGGCAGGGCCTGGGGGGTGGTGGGGGTGGTGCAATCCTGGGAGCTGCATGTTGAGGCTGAAGGGAGTCATCTACTCTCTTTATTCTAGTCAAGAAAACTTCCCCTAGGAAAGCCAGATCAATCTGTAAAATGAAGTCAGTATTTGCTGAACATTTATAATGTGCCTAAGACTGCAATAAATTATGAGTAACTGAAAAAAAAAAACTAAGGTAAAATATAATCCCTAACTCAAAACCCCACAATCTCATCGAAAAGGTTGTGAATATTACTTAGAATGAATTATGGCATTTGCAATTCTGCAGACTAAGAGCAACACATATCCACAGAAGGGAAAGAGCTAATGGGCGGGAGTGCTCGGTGAGAAATTCAGAGAAGCAGGGGTTGGAGCGTGGCGGGGGGGAAGGGGGCAGAACTTGAGATAGGTAAAGGATATTGGAAAGACAAAAGGACTGGGAGTTGGGAGCACTCCCAGGATGCCACTCTGGAGGGACTCTGGCCTAAGAGGGACATCCAAAATCAATTCAACTTCTACCGAATGCCTACTGTAAGTCTGCTAATGTGTTAGACACTGAGGTTCAGAAAAGAACAAGATAATCTCTGTTCTCAAAGACCTCAAAGTGTCCTGACAGAAAAGGAGAAAAGGGAAACAAAAAATCAGGTGTCGGGGCGCCTGGGTGGCTCAGTCGGTTAAGTGTCGGACTTCAGCTCAGGTCGTGATCTCAGGGTTCTGGGATTGAACCCCGCGTCGGGCTCCATGCTCAGCCGGGAGTCTGCTTCTCCCCTCCCTCTGCCGCTGCCCCCCCCACCCCCACCCCGTGCTCTCTCTCAAATAAATAAAATCTTAAAAAAAAATCAGGTGTCACAGGGCACTGCGACAAATGCTGTAATAAAGAATGGTCACTCCAGAAGAGAGGGCCGGGCACTGGGCTGGCAGGCAGCACTGGACAGGGCTTAGGTAGCGGGCAGGGTCTTCTGTGTGAATGACCGTCTAGAGTTTGGAGCCCCGCCACCCAGTCTGTCCACCCTCGGTGGGGAGGAGGCAGCGGAGCCAGGATGTGCTTTTAGGAGTTAACATCTGGGGCGCCTGGGTGGCTCAGATGGTTAAGCGTCTGCCTTCGGCTCAGGTCATGATCTCAGGGTCCTGGGATCAAGTCCCGCATCGGGCTCCCTGCTCCTTGGGAGCCTGCTTCTCCCTCTGCCTCTCTCTCTCTCTGTCTCTAATGAATAAATAAATAAAATCTTAAAAAAAAAAAAAAAAAGGAGTTAACATCTGAGCTGAGGCCTGAAAGGTCAAGTGCTGGCCGGGGACGGGAAGGCAACCGGGCCACAAGGAAGAGCGAAGTCCGCAGCCGCGAGGCCCCGGGGCACCCTTCCCGGCCTCGCCCCACACCCCTCCACCCGGGGCTGCCGTACAAGACACCGGCCCCCAGCTCACTTCGAGTGCGGACACAGGTACAGTTTCAAAACAAGGATACGTCCCGGGCACGCACGCGACACGCATGCTCGGCCCGGCCCACGAGCCCCGGTTACCGGCGAGCTGGCGGTGGGACGCCCGGCAAGCGATCTCACTCTCGGGTCTCCGGCTCGGGGCCGGGGACGAGGCTGGACGCTCCGTCCGTCTCTGGCTCCGTCTCCGCGGAACGGAGCTGCGGCGCGGGAAGGGCGTCACGCGAAGAGAACAACCGCCCCGCTCCGCGACGAGAGCCGCGGGCCTCCAGGGCAGGCGGACCACACCTCCCGCAAGGACCAGAAGTCCCGCCCCCGCCGGAGGAAGGAGCGGCAGCGACGCAGCCAATCCGGAGGAAGGCAACCTCGGCCGGGCCACTGAGAGCGCGGCGCCTCCCGCCGGAAGCGGGACGGGGGCGGGGCGTTCTGCCGGAAGCTACCGACCCGCGGTCGTTTCGGTTGGCTGCGGGCGGGTGGGAGATGCGCCGGCCGCCTGAGGCGCGGGCGCCGAGCGAGGGCCGGGGCTCCGAGGGCGGCTCCGGGCTGGGGCCGAGCGGCTGACGCGC
The DNA here is from genome assembly GCF_054177405.1 of Leptonychotes weddellii. Lineage (NCBI taxonomy): Eukaryota > Metazoa > Chordata > Mammalia > Carnivora > Phocidae > Leptonychotes > Leptonychotes weddellii. Next base: position 134,616,377 of record NC_138374.1, read on the forward strand.
CGTGCGGTCATGGGCCCGAGCAGGCCCTGGGGAGAATGGTTCCTGAGCCTGCGGGTGCCGCCGGCCGGGGTCTTCGGCGTGGCCTTCCTCGCCCGGGTGGCCCTGGTTTTCTACGGGGTCTTCCAGGACCGGACGCTGCTCGTGCGCTACACGGACGTGGACTACCAGGTGTTCACGGACGCCGCGCGCTTCATCACGCAAGGGCGCTCCCCGTACCTGCGGGCCACCTACCGCTACACGCCGCTGCTGGGCTGGCTGCTCACGCCCAACGTCTGCCTGTGTGAGCTCTTCGGGAAGTTTCTGTTCATCAGCTGCGACCTCCTCACCGCTTTCCTGCTCTACCGCCTGCTGCTCCTCCAGGGGCTGGGCCGGCGCCGCGCCTGCGGCTACTGCGTCTTCTGGTTGCTCAACCCCCTCCCCATGGCGGTGTCCAGCCGGGGCAACGCGGACTCGCTGGTGGCGGCGCTCGTGCTGGCGGCGCTGTACCTGCTCGCGAGGAGGCAGGTGGCGTGCGCCGCTGTGGCCTACGGCCTCGCCGTGCACATGAAGATGTACCCGGTGACCTACATCCTTCCCATCGCCCTGCACCTGCTCCCGGAGCGCGGCGGCGGCGGCGGCGGCCACGGCCACCCGGGCGCCCGCCGGCCGCGCTGCTCCTTCCAGGCCCGTCTGTGCGAATTCCTCAGGAGGCTTTGCAGTCGGGCCGTGCTGCTCTTCGTGGCGGTGGCCGGGCTCACGTTTTCCGCCCTCTGCTTCGGCTTTTACGGTAAATACGGCTGGGAGTTTTTGGAGCACACCTACCTGTATCACCTGACGAGGCGGGACATCCGGCACAACTTTTCTCCGTACTTCTACATGCTGTACTTGACCGCGGAGAGCCCGTGGAGCCCCTCCCTGGGCGTCGCCGCCTTCCTGCCGCAGTTCGTGTTGCTCTTGGCCGTGTCCTTCGCCTATTACAGAGACCTCGTCTTCTGTTGTTTCCTGCACACGGCCATCTTTGTGACTTTTAACAAAGTCTGCACCTCCCAGTACTTCCTCTGGTACCTCTGCCTGCTGCCCCTGGTGATGCCGCTCGTGAGAATACCCTGGAGACGAGCTGTGGTTCTCCTAATGCTGTGGTTTATAGGGCAGGCCTTATGGCTGGCTCCTGCCTATGTTCTGGAGTTTCAGGGAAAGAACACCTTTCTGTTTATCTGGTTAGCTGGTTTGTTCTTCCTTCTTATCAACTGTTCCATCCTGATTCAAATAATTTCCCATTACAAGGAGGAACCCCCCATGGAGAGAATTAAATATGACTAATAGGACTCCAGTTCTTCTGCCACTTCGATTACATTCTGATTGTCCTGAATGGACCAGAAGAGAGCTTTGGGAAACATTTTTGAACATCCTGTGCGCTCTAGTAAAAATTCAGTTTGGAGCATAAAACCCTGTTCCAACGGAAATTAAGACAAATGGTTGCCTTATTTATAAAGGGGACTCAATGACTGAGGTCCACGTCTAGGAAATCTTAAGACTCTCAGTTATCTGGGACATGATGGGAAGTAAAGGTTACCTGTTGAAAATGGAAAATCTGATGAAACTATCAGATGATAAAAGGTTTTTGTAGAAAAATAGAGGAATGTAGTTAGAGACATAAAGTCTTAAGTCGGTATTCGTACCAGTTATACCCTGCTACAGTCCGAAAATGTCTTTTTAAGCGCCACTTTTTCTTTTTAAAGCTTTCCCAATAGCTGTGAAAACTCACGGAACATTCCTAAAGCACAGCTTTTAGATGTCAAGTGTTAAGTAATACCACTGTGCTTAGGTTGGGAGAGTTCATTCTGTGTTAAAAGTGGGGGCTTAGAAAAAGAGTCCAAAGAATTTAAATTGTAATCATGTTTCACGTATTTGTTTTATTACTTAGTTCTTCAGCACTTAGTCTCAGTGGTATTAGACTACCATTTGGTTTTATACAGGGTTAAATTAAAATTCACCCATCTTTAAACTTGAGTCATTACATATTTCAAAATAGCATCTTGCGGGGCGCCTGGGTGGCTCTGACGGTTAAGCGTCTGCCTTCGGCTCAGGTCAAGATCCCAGCGTCCTGGGATCGAGTCCCGCATCGGGCTCCCTGCTCCTTGGGAGCCTGCTTCTCCCTCTGCCTCTCTCTCTGTCTCTCTGTCTCTCATGAATGAATAAATAAAATCTTTAAAAAAAAATAGCATCTTGCTTTTGATGTTTGAAGTCCACAAACCATTAGGGACATTTTAGTGTTCTCTTATACCTCTTTGTTTTTAATTTTCTGATTGCCTTAAAATATTTTTCATACAGAATTTAAGGTAATCAAGTGTAATCTGTGTTGTAAAAATGAAAACTAGTAGATTTTAAGTGATAGAAAACTAAATTGTTAGTAAGACATTTCCCAGCTTAAAAATACCCCACTTAAAAAAATTCCATGGTGGAAATGGAGACCTGTCTGGGAGGCTCTGGAAAGCCTAGAAGCATCCTAAGTAGCCATAAATCTAGACCAAGAAATTGAGGGAGAGAGTGTGGAAATGAGGCTTTGATGAGCAGATCCATTTCCCTTATTACTATGATGAATATTTCTAGGGAAGAAATGCTTTCTGAGATTTAAATGAGCAACCTAAAAAAATTTTTTTTAACATAGCCCATCTAGGCTGGGGACTCCCTAACACTCTAAAAAAATGCAGTAGTAATATAGGAGTTTGACTTTATGATTGTGGTTTTAAAAGATGAGTAGTTTATCAACATTGTTCTTTCACAGTAAAAAACAAAAACAACTTCCGAGAAGTAGACTATTTCTTACCGGTGCAGGTCAAAAAAGACTTTGAGAATAAGATGTGTATAAGCTGGTTGTAAATAAGAATGCTCTTATGGGCAGCACTTCTTTGATGGATACCTTCTGGAACCTGCCATTAGAAGGGAAGAATGGGTGGTTTTCAGGGGTTGTTGTTAGGTGCAAATAGCAGAGACCATTAATTGTTGAGGACAGTGACCTTTCTTATAGCACCTAGTCTCATGTCCCACATTAGTCTTATCTTGAGGGCTCTTTGTATGTGATTGTTCACTAGCGACCTAACCATGACATTCTTATCAGTCTTGGCTTTTTTTTTCATTCTTTTGTAATAAAGAAAGTGCCCAGGCCCAGGAGATGCAGATTACTACAAAGTGAGTGGAGCTCAGCACTCTCATTAAGGCTTGCTAGCATGTCCCTCTTCATCTTGTATTTGTTTGAGGGGCAGTCTTGCACTTGTGCAGGAGTTCCTGTTACTCCCAAATTTTTCTTTTCAATAATTCCTCACCTTTAATAATCCCCTCCCACATCCAAATCCTCTCACCAAATTGCATCATTTCTTGGTGACTCGACCTAGCCTAGTCTAAGTGGATTTGCTGAAGCACGTTAGCCCAGCTGTGGTAGATCAAACTATGGAAACCATGTGACCATGATTTCCAAAAGGTAAATGGTCATTGTTGGATTCCTCTTGGATTCCAGTGTATGGTGTGCAGTGTGCATTCATCCATTTGCAGTTCATGACTGAGTGTGGCACATGAGAACACAGACAGCTTAGGTTCAAATTCCGGTGCGCCACCTTGGGCGAGCTGCTTTTATCTAGACAGACTAGCTTTCTGTCTGTGAAATGGGGATGATACTGTAATCCTCAGAGAATGGTTTGTGAGGATTAAGTGAGTTAATATACGATGCTGGCACAGAACAAGCCATTCCCCATCGCCTCCCCAGCTTTACTGTCTGTTCACAAGCTTTTGAAGAAGGAGCTACTTTTGGAGTCTAGGGCTAAGCCTTTCCCCTCAGTCTTTTTTTTTTAAGATTTTATTTGTTTATTTGAGATAGAGTGAGAGCGAGAGAGAGTGAGAGAGTACTGGGGGGGAGGGGGCAGAGGAAGAGGGAGAAGCAGGCTCTCCACTGAGCAGGGAGCCCGACATCATGACCTGAGCCGAAGGCAGACGCTTAACCGACTGAGTCACCCAGGCGCCCCCTTTTCCCCAATCTAATGGATATACGAAAAGAACCTGGGTTTATACTAAATAATTGTTTAAACTACCAGCTACTATAACTTTGTTCCTCCTAATCTTGATCTGGTTCTTTGAAAAGAGAGTAGTTACCTGTGAAAATGTGCAGAATTTTCAGATGTCTGATTCCAGCTGGACAGCCAACTAAGCAGTGGAGGTTTGGCTCGTACCCCTGAGTTAGCACTTCATTCTCCATTGTGTTAAGGACTCATTCAAGGGTTGGCGCTCTGTCGGTGGGAGCACATGTCTTCTGCCTGTGTCAGAAGCATCAGAAGAGCATAAGCATTTTTTCAGCGCTGATTCAGGAGAACCATTCATTTAGTAAAAACAAGCATTTGTATTCTTTATCCTGAACAAAACCCAGACTAACAGAATCTTCCTATCTGCTCAGACGCATTAATTGTTTTGTCTGCTGTATGAAATGAAATGACACAGTGACTATAAAAATCATCTGGAGCATGAATATTTGAAGCCCAGTTCATTTCTCAAAGGAGAGTTTTAACCTTTGTTCTCTATTTTTAGGCAATTATGTAGAGATCCAGGTCTGTGCCAAGTCCTATAATAGACGAGTAAGACCAGGTCCCTGCTCTTGAAGAGTGAACAGTAAAGACAGAAACGCACCCTATTAAATGCTATGTGAGACCCCGTTAAGTTCCACAGCAGTCCCGAGATTTGTGATGCGGGCAAGTGGAGGATATCCCTACTCCTGTTTTACGGATAAGAACACTGAGGCTCAGAAACAATGACTTTCCGGGCAATGGCAAGACTAGATCTCCTCTAATCCTACTATTTTCTATCCTATTTTATTTTGCAAGTCCTTTTTCATTCCACCTGATGACAGGTGACAGTGAAAAACTTCATTTCTTTGCCCAGTGTCGTTCATTTTAGCAGACTACCTAGCACGAGGCTCCGAGTATCTTCCATGTGCCGAGCACCGTTCTGGGTGTTGTGGATGCAGCTCTAAGGGAAGCACTCTCTTCGTGGGGCTTACATTTTCACGGGAGGCCAAGAAGAAGCAAAAACATGGCTGTGATGATTGCCGTCAAGGGAAGGAAGACAGGCTAAGGAAGGTGGGAGCCGCTTTCCACGGAGTGCTTAGGGAAGGCCCTGTGAGGCGGCTTCCGGGCGGAGGCCTGGAGGAAGTGCAGACATGACCTTCTTGTGTTATCAGGGGACGAGCGAACAGCGGGGCGGAGGCCTGAGGTGGGAGCCCGCTCGGCGTGTTTAAGGTACAGCAAGAAGGTGAGTGTAACTGATTGGAGCAAGCGAGGAACAACCAGAGTCTTAACGTGCAGTTTCCAGTAGGACAACAGGAATGCTAGTGGAAAAATACAACTAACAGTATTTTTACTGGCCTGTAATACAATAACTTCAAGCTCAACATATTTTTTCTGACTTTTAAGCACAGGTGTATTTGTTAAGAAGAGGATAATGTATAATATATACAACTTACGTTTGAGCAGTGTTATGAAGTATTTTCACACATTATTTTGAGATTCCCAGGATTTTTTAAAAATCCCATCTTCACAGATGAGAACCCTAGATTCTCAGATCAGGACGTATGTACTTTGCCCGAGGTCCACGTTAGCATGAGACAGTAGCAGAACCCAGATCTTCTGGAGCCAGATTCACTCCTTGTGCTGCCCTTGTTGTTTAGATATGGCAAGATGACCCAACTGGACCATAGAAGGCAGGACGTTCAGGAAAGGTTGTCTGGCAGATCATTCATTCGTCCACACTTACGAGGCGATTGTGCCCGGCCCTCAGCTGGGCTGGGGGTCCCTCAGCTGGGCTGGGGGTACAGGGACGACCAGAGTCCTGGCCTTAAGGAGGCCATTAGACTGAAGTGGGTCCGATACCCCAGCAGCCTACGGAAGCACACCCAGCCCTAAGCCTGCCAGTGCCTCAAGGTGAAGAAACCAAAACTTAAGACCAGCCGGTCACAAACAGCCACGTGAGCTTTCCCAAATAATGCAACCCCTTAAGCGACAGCCAACCAAACACCGTCCTTGCTGTGTGTCCGCCTCTCGGCAGGCCCCGCGCTGGAGCGAGCCTCACCACTTCCAGTCTGACGCTGCCCGGCTGGAGTTATTTTTTACTCAAGCCCCGAAAGTGTTTCACATGCCTCAGTTTATCTTTTAGCACCCAGCACTGAGATGTTTGGTGTCTTACCTGCTCCCCAATACTGGGCAGGCGCTGGGGGCTTTCTCGGAAACTTCCCCGCGTCCCATCACTCGATGATTCTACCTTTGATAATCCTTAGCTCCCCAGACCTGTTCCCGTCTGGCTCTTGCCTGCACGTCCAGCCTCTCTTCACCTCACCCCACCCCACAGCCATGCCAAATTATGCCACCCCTTCACGCCTTTGCAGGCGCCATTACTCCGGCTAGAACACTCTTCTCGTCCCCTCGCCTCTCTCCCCAGTTCGTGCTCCATTGCCGATGCCCCTCATGGAACCTTCTCTGCGGCAGCCCGTCCACACGCAGCACGGGGCGCGCTGTGCTGTACTCGGCCTTTGTGTGTCCATGCCGTCTGGATTGTGAGCTCCCCACCAACAGTGACGATTGTCCATTGATACGCTTTCCCTGGGCCTGCCCAGAACCAAGCAAAGACGGACAGGGCTAACCCGGCCGTGGGCTGCTGGGCAGGGCCGGCCACACACGCTCCCGGGTTTGCCAAACTGAGTTGTGCACCAATCTGTCAGGCGGGAGCCGGGGACTGGCCCCTCTGCCCGGTGTCAGTGGTAGCAGCTGTGAAAGAGAAAAGGAGCAGTTCCTGGGTGCCTGTCATTTCTAAATGCCATCGGGATCCACCTAATTTTCTAGGCTGGAATCTTATAATCACCTCTGTTCCTTCTTCACTTGCTACCCGTCTCCCCATCTAATCAGTCACTAGCTCCTGTCAGTTCTACATCCTGATGTCCCCGAGCCTCCTGGCATCTCGCCCCCTCGTTGCGGATTCTACAGCTCAGGCCCTCATTAGCGCTCGTCTGGAATCAATGGCTCCTGACTGGTCTTGCTCCCCAGCTCTTCCGCCCTGCATTCCTCCTCTCCTTTGTCGTCCCACTGCTGCCGGGGTTGGCTTGCCGGAGCAGGTCTGATCCTGTCCCCATCCTGAGAGCAGCACCCTGGGGGACTCCGCCTGACCTGCCAGAGAGAGTCCAAGCCTCTTCGCTTCCTCCACCTTGCACCAGCTTCTCCCACTCGCCCTCCCTCTCGCCCACAGGATAACACGGTTTCCCGAGATTCCCGCGCCATTGGCCTTGGCCTTGCTGTTTCTAAGCCTGTGTGGTTCTCCCATTTTTCAAGACCCAACTCAGGGGCCCCTTCCTCTATTAGGAAGCAGGTACAGCGAGTTCATGGAGAGAGGTTAACTATAAGGAAAAAAAAAGAAAAAGAGGGCCAGAGTTATAAGATTTGTAAGTATTCTCTACCAATGCACGTGGTCTCTTCCAGTGGCTGGTGCGTTTGTCTCTGTGAGTCTCTTTGCTCCTGAGGACAAGAATTGTGTGTTGTGTTTATATCCTTTGCACACAGCCTAAGTACTCAGTAAATATTTGTGAAGTAAATGAGGCTGCAGTTGGGAGGGAACGAATGTTTGTTGAGACCCTGTTGTGAACCTATGTGCTTCTCACATATTTCATCCCCAAAACAACTTTCTGAGAGAAATATTCTTTGCTGACAAGAAAACAGGCTCAAATCAATAGTGGGTGTTCTCAAGGTCAGAGGCGTGCAAGGGATGGAGTGAGAGTTGGAACCTAAGTCTCTCCGGCTAAAACTTTCCTCAATTGACCGGTTCTTAGCCAGGGGCGGTCTTGTCCCCAACTTGGGGCACATGTTTAGTTGTTACTGGTGGGAGGGCTCACTGACGTCCAGTGGGCAGAGGCCAGGGGCGCTGCGGAACAGCCCCCCCGCCCAGGACGGCCCCCATGACAAAGACGCATCTGACCCCAAACGTCAGCGGTGCCCAGATGGAGAAAGCCCGCCCCAGACTTTCTTGACTCCATTGGAAAGCAAGTAACCAACCAAAACGAGGACATCAGGACACTGACTGGGCCGAAGAGAAGCCTTGGGGCTTGGGGGCGATCCTGAGCCTCGGGCCCCGGTGGGCATGAGGGCTCCCTGCCCAGCCCTGACTGGCCCCTGATGCTGCTTTCTCTATTGCCTCCACACCGTCTTTCTTCTTTCCATCTTCTCTTCACTTTTTCTTTCCCTCGGCACCTCCAGTTAACTTGGAGAAGGCGCCCACACCCCTCCTGCGCTTTCGGAACCCTTTCCTAACCAGAAGGTAGAGTCAGTATATAAGAAGCTGCAGGTTTCAAACTGACAATATCCCTCGAACCTGGGAACAAGGCCAGAAATGTCAGCTTCTGAAACTGACAACAAAAAGCGGGTGAGATTAATCACTGTGATAATCTTCCCAGGAAAGAACCCACCTAAGAAATTCTGGCCAAGTCTGCTGCTGATAAGGCTTGGCAGTTTCCTAATCTCCGTCAGGGTCCAAGAATGCCTCCCCTCGAAGGGAAGCACTTAAAACCCACTTATGTGAGATCCACTGTAATCTAGGAAATTTTGAAATGTTTGTCCCGGGGAAGTGGCCTAACGGGGAAGCTTTTAATGACACGTAAGGGTGACTGCCTGTAATTGTTAAGGATGTGTGCATACGTGTGTGTGTGTGTGTGTGTGTGTATTTTCTCAGCATCATAAGCTCTAGGAGGAAGGAACCAGCTTTACTTCCTCGGTAGCTCTGGAAGCGAAGCCAGAGAGCGTGGGAATTAATGGTGGCACGTGTGCATAGCGGCAGAGGGTGGGCAGAGGGTGTGCATAGGGGCAGAGGGTAGTCCTGTTCCTAGCGAAGTGATCCTTCACCAGGAAGCCGAGAACTGCTGTTGCATGCAAAATTGTGTGTGTGTGCATGCCCATTTTTTGGTGGAAAATGTCTGTAGCCTTCATCAAAGGGGCCCCTGAGCTCCAAAGAGTGGCCCTGGCGATGTGGGCCAAAGTGTGGGCCCTGGCCCACAGCTCCTGGGCCAATGAGATAGGAAGAAGAGAGCGCAGGGAAGACAAGGGAGGCGAGTTCCTGCCCGGAGAGAGAGGTTTCTCTTCAGCGTTCAGATTTACTGATGTGCACGCATGAGGCCCCTTCGTGTGTGTGTACAAGCTTGCAGTGGGGAGACAAGCTGTAAGCAAACATCAGGCAGGACAGAGTCCAGCCTCAAGGAAGCTGGAGAAAAGTTACACAGGGTCATGGGAGTGCCGGGAGAGAGAGAGAGAGGGAGAGAGAGAGAGTGTAAATCGCTCTGTGCCAACATGGATGCTGACTGTAGGTCCCCAGGGGCCTGGGGAGTAAGAGAAGGGTCCTGCAAGGCTTTCTAGGAAGCAGACGAGGCAGGTAGATGGAGTCCTTTGGTTGTTTTCCTAGAAGATCCTTTCAGCTATCAGTTACAGAAACCGACTTTAGCTAGGAGGCTTATTCCGACAAATACTGGGACATTCATAAACTCCAAGGAAGAAGCTGAGTGAGGAAGTCTGCAGGGCAAGTAACGGGGCAGCTGGGGGACTTCCCGAGTGACCTCCAGTTCCTGGATCTTTGTGTCTGGGTTTTAGAGCTCCAGGAAGGAAGGTGACTGTGGGGACGGGTCCCAGAGAAGAGGAGACCATCATGGTTGGCTGCAGCCATGACCGCTGTTGGCTCGGAGCAGGTGTCCTCTCTTGAAAAGAGTGGGAGACCTGTAGCCAAGTCTTCCAACAGCTGGTCACGCAGTGCATGCCTTCGATGCATATTCTTAATTCCTTACCGTTTGAAAATCTAATTAATAGGAATGGGGTGAAAGTGGGGTGGGAGAAGTTTCACCCAAAGGAAACAAAAGTGCAGGATGAACTTGGAGTCCCCGAAATAGAAAGAAGGCCCATGCGGCTAAGAATAATTTGCAGGACTGGGGAGCGGAGGAAGGGCCTCCATAGACCTCATGGACCACGGTGAGAAGTTAAGGGGTTTCCCATGTGCCATAGAAAACCGTTGGAGGGATTCTGGCACATAAATTACGTTAAATAAAATCCCTCTGCCAACCCCGTGGAGAACGTGTTCTAGAAAGATCCACCTGGAGGTTACTGCAGTCTTGCAGATGAGAGGCGATGGTGGCCAGGGTCAGGGAGTCGGCCGCCAGACTCCAGATGTGGGCTCGCCTGGGAGGGTGCCTCCCACCTGCGGGAGTCTGGCTGGACAGCAATGGGCAGAGGGGAGAGGAAGCGGTCAGTCAGGTCAGAGAAATGCCATTTTGTTTTTAAAGCGTGGGCTCTTCATTTGTAGCTTTGACATGTACCACTTAGTTTATTTTGGACCCTTGCATTTTTATTTATGAATCCACCCTCAGATTCATCTAGGAACTATCACCCTTCCCAGCTCCACACTTTTCCTTGCCTAAATCATTGGCAGAACCTCTCTAGCTTCTCCGTGTATTTGAGGGGCTGGCAGGAATTCCCTGTTAACTGGGCCTGGAAGGAAGGCCAAGTCTGCCAATAAATCTCTCCCTGGGCCTGTAAATATTTGTATAAGGTCCATTAACTGTATTAAGTTGCCATGGATAAACCAGGCACTGACAGGCAATTCTCATAAGCCACATGCAGAAAACCCACTTTGTGGATTATTTGCAATAAAATTTTAATTTTTCAGAGTGTTCTGTTAAAGCCTGCCTAAGCTGTCTTCCGGCACTTTGCATATTTCTGGAGCGGCTCTCTTTACCCGTGTTTAGCATACGACTTGACTTTAAAAGCTGCCCAAGCAAAACATAAGTAGACAGGTAAGCCTGCTGATTATATAGAGTATGTATATTTACACACACACAGCAAACTAAACCATACGAACAATGTCTAGCTCCTCTTAACACGACTAAGTATAATAATCAATGAGCCTACCTGAGGACCCCAACCTTTTTTCTTTTAATTTAAAATAAAGTATTCCTCTTTTTTTAAAAAATCAAAACAGTATGTCCCTTATAGACAAACAGAATGTTAAAAAGGAAATTTGGAACACAATAATTCTAAGTGCACCATTCAGAGGTAACCACTTAGGGAGTATCCTTTCTTATGTCTCTATAGACTGTGTAGTTTCAAATGGCACTAATTTGAAGTTAAACTTAACTTTATTTGTTTTAATTTAAAATAAATTTAATTAAAAATAAGCTTTAAGGGGCATCTGGTGGCTCAGTCAGTTAAGCGTCCCACTCTTGATCTCAGCTCAGGTCTTGATCTCAGGGTCATGAGTTCAAGCCCCTTATTAGGCTCCATGCTGGGTGTGGAGCCTACTTTAAAAATAAATAAATAAATAAACTTAAAAAAAAAAAAACCCTTAGCAACGTATTGTATCTTTCAATAATAAATACTTTTCGGGGCGCCTCACTGGTTGGGTTGGTGGAGAGTCCAACTCTTGATCTCGGGGTCGTGGGTTCGAGCCCTAGGTTGGGTGTAGAGATTACTTAAAAAAATAAAATCTTTAAAAAAATAAATATTTTTCAAGACTTTTTCAGACTAAAAATGCCAGGAGTTTTGCAGTGTGAATGTAGGTGCTTGTTACTGATTTGTAAGACCAGTCTCTCTATCTAAGGGATATTGATCCTATGTGTTTTAAATATTTTTCCTAGTCTGCCAATGACCTTTTATTTTTTGACCCAAAATGGTTAAAAAGTATATATAATCAAGGTCAGTCTTCTCCTTTTCTGATTTCTGTATTTGTGGTTATTTGTAGAAAGGCTTCCCCACCCCAAGATCATATTAATATTTAACTATCTATTTTTTCCAGTGCTTGTTAGTTTCATTTTTTACATTTAAATCTTCCTTCTGTGGACTTTATTTGGTGTCATGTAAGAGAAAGTAGTTTAATTCAATTTATTTCAAATGATTAGCGACTCAAAAATTAATCAATTTTTTTCTCCAAAATGTATTTTATTTTTTTAATTTAAATTCAATTAATTAACATATAATGTATAATTAGTTTCAGAGGTAGAGTTTAGTGATTCATCAGTCTTATGATGTGCTCATGACATCACGTGCCCTCCTTAATGCCCATCATCCAGTTACCCGCATCCCCCCACCCCTCCCCTCCAGCAACCCTCAGTTTGTTTCCTATGATTTAGTCTCTTGTGGTTTGTCTCCCTCTCTGATTTCGTCTTGTTTTATTTTTCCCTCCCTTCCCCTATGATCCTCTGTTTTGTTTTTTAAATTCCACATATGGGTGAGATCATATGATAACTGTCTTTCTCTGATTGAAAAATTAATCAATTTTTGTCCTGTTTTACATTTGCTTCCATTGTATTTTCAGCTGGGTTATACAGGAAAGTGCTGATCAGAAGTTGCCCACTGGACACATTTAGTCCGTGGTCATATCTAGCCTATGGACACATTTAGTCCAGACAATTTTTGAATTACTTATGCACATATAGAAATTAGGAATTTTGGGGCGCCTGGGTGGCTCAGATGGTTAAGCGTCTGCCTTCGGCTCAGGTCATGATCCCAGGGTTTTGGGATCGAGTCCCACATCGGGCTCCCGGCTCAGCGGGGAGCCTGCTTCTCCCTCTGACCCTCTCCCCTCTCATGCTGTTTCTCTAAAAAAAAAAAAAAAAAAAAAGAAAGAAAAAAAAAAGAAATTAGGAATTTTGATACAGAAAGCTGGTTTTACAAGTTCTCTTGAACAATCAGAATAACAAATCTGGGCTCACTTTCCCCCTTGCATGAAATGTGTATCTACTGCCTCGGATTGTCACGGAAGCTCCGCTCGCTTTGTCCGCTGGAAGGCGTTTGAGGGCATGATCACTACCATGTATGTTTATTTTGCAACTGAACATACTCAACTGAACATACTACAAGAGCTCTTTAGTACCAATCATGGTTCAGTTAATTTTCTTGATTTTTTAGGGTAATTATGCAAAAAATTATAATTTTGCCTTCTCTTCCAATATGTATATTTCCTAATTATTTATTTCTTACCTTATTACACTTGTTTAAAACTTCTTAATAATTTCAAATAATGGTCATGATAGCAGACGTCTTTTTATTGCACCAGATTTTAATAGGAATGCCCCTAGCGTTTGATGTTTAAGTTTGAATTAAATGGTGTTCATTCTGTCCAGGATGTATACTTTCGTGGGTCACTGATGTTCTCATTCCTTATTAAAATTAATAAAATATGTTCAATTTGATCAAATGAATTGCCAGTGTGTGCTGAGACTTTTCTCCAAATTTAATACATTATAATAAGAGATTTTCTAATGCTGAAGCGTGTGTGCTTTTTTATTACAAATGCTCACAGTGACTGACACGATGAGCCCTAATATACACCTCTCACTCTAATTGTCTATTTAAAAAACACACAAGAACTTTGCATCTATTTTCATGAACGAGATTCGTCTATTGTAGTCTTCCTTTCTTTCTCTTTGGCACTCTGTCAGGTTGTTTCTTGAAATCCGCTGCGGGTGGTATTCCTTCTGCTGCCCAGGCTTCGTCAGCTTTTATGTCAGCTGATACGTTCTTTAAACCTGCGAGAAGTTAATTTTTCATTTATATGTTTCCTTTGTTTTCTGCTTGTGATGTCTGTCTAATTTTTTTAAAATTTTTTATTTTTTTAAGATTTTATTTGTTTATTTGAGAGAGAGAGGGAGTGAGTGAACAGGAGCAGGTGAGGGTCAGAGGGAGAAGCCGACTCTCTGCCAAGCAGGGAGCCCGATGCGGGGCTTGATCCTGGGACTCTGGGATCATGACCTGAGTCGAAGGCAGATGCTTAACCAACTGAGCCCCCAGGCGCCCTGCAAGTTCCTTCCAATGGCATCCCTGCTACCCCTCCCCCAGATGAACCCACTCTCCCGAATTTCGAGTTAGTGTGTCCTCGCTTTTTGCCTCCAGTCTCCCCTCTTAGCTACGCATCCTGAAACACGGTGGTGTCCCGCCTTGAGGTGTCTGACCCCGCGTGTGTGGAATCACACTGCAGTTTCGGGCACCCCTTGTGCCCCGCGTGGTGTGTGTGCAGCTCACCCCCGCTCGTGATCTCTGCCCTGTCATTTTCCAGTCCACAAACTTACTATCTGCTCTGCTATTGAATGACATTTTTGCATTTGAGGTGGCAAAGGAGAAACCTGCTCCTTCTCAGGATCAATAGTCTGTTCGTTTTGTTTTCTACCTGGATGGCTACAGGACTTTTTTTTTCTTTATCTTTGACATTCAATCTTTGCTAGAATCTCTCCGGATTAAACTTATTTTATGGAATTTGCCTGGCACTTCTCATCTCGGCCCCTTTACTTCTATATCTGGTAATTTTTTCTGCAGGTTCTAATCCTTGCTGGGGAAGATCTGTTTGTCCAGCCAGAGGATGACGGATGTTCTGTTAGAGATGATGTGTTCCATTGAATCTTTTAGTCTCGGCAAAGGAAACAAGTTTCTGTTTTCCTGACTTCCACGGCCTTACAAACGTCATGGTCTGTGAGGGTAAGAGGGCGTGGCCACGGGCAGGCAGTCCCGCCCCCGGCCGCAGGGCTCCCGTGTGGCCGCGCCCTCCACGCCCTAGAGGCTTCGAGGCTCCCTCGGGCCTGGTTGGGGTCACACTGAGGCCTGGAGGGCCTTCTCGTCTGTGTCACGGGTCACTTCATCTTGCGAAGGGAGAGTGTTAAACGCACCCACTCGGACGGTCGTGTTGGACAGGAAACACGGCCCATGTCCCCCGCTCTGACTTCTACACTGACTCGTGGACCTTCGGGGTGTTTGTGAGGCCTCTCAGAGCCGGTGTGGAGGGCAGGGGTGGGCAGGCAGCTTTGTTTTCCGACCCACACCCTGAGAAAGTCAGAGCCTGTTCAGCGGGTTAGGGGGAGCCCGTCTGAAGGTGGCCTGGGGTTTGCAGACGCCCGGGAGGGAAGCGTTTGTTCCCAAGTTGAATTAGACGTCTTTCCTCTTGGTTCCTGGACAACACACGGGAGGCTGACCGTCTGCCAAGGATATTGTGGGCAGGGGGTCGGACGGTGTCCTTCATATCCTTCCCGTCCAGAAATGCTGTTGCTGGTGTTTTGTTTGGCTGCTAAGGGGAGTCCATCTCTCCAATCCTGGAGTCCTGATGTTCAGTGCCGGCTCGTTCCATGTCACCGATAGTTTTGTCATTGGGCTTTGAAGGATAGGGCGGTCTTGTGATCACAGAGATATTTTTATTGTCTTAGGGCCTAACAAATCAGAGATGCCTTCCCTTCGGGGGCCCTCCAGTCACAGACCCCTTTATGGGCCTGAAGTCCCCCTAACACCCGTTGTGCAGTGATGACTTCCCCTTCGTCCTGGGAAACGCACGGGGGGAGGGGGGAGCACACCGTGGCTTTGTTTATTGTTCCTAAGTACAGTGCATTAAAATTTATATGCACCTTTCCAAGAGAAGATAAATCATACATATTACAACAAGGGGTGAAAGCACAGTGATCACAACGTTTCTGAGGGAAGGGTTCTTTGTTTTCCGCTCACTGCATAAAGTGTCTAGCAGAACAGGCCTGTCCGTTCAGCTCGTCTCAGATGTTGAGTTATGATCCGGAGTCTCCAGCTTGCAGCTCCCGCTACCGCGAAGATGATTCAAGGGTGAGAACCCTTCCCCATTGTGTCTGTGGGGCTTGGCAGGAAGGGCAGGGCATCTCCAGCCAAGATCTGGAAACCACACATATGGCCATCAATTCTTGGATGGAAAAAAAGGGGAGAGTAAAATAATTCTTTGATTCTTTCATGCCTGTTGGAGTCTCGAGACGCTCTTGTCTTTGACTTTAGTACCAGGCAGGTGGGCCCAACCTGAGAAGGATTAGATAAGCCTCCTTTCTCTCATCTAAAGGAGGATTAGATTAGATAAATCTAATCTTACCAAATTTAGATAGGCACAGGATGCCAAGACACAGAGACCGGCCAAAAGGACTTGAACTGTCTCTTTTTAAATGTTTTTTTCTTACTGGACACAGTGCTAAGCAATATTCAGGCTGCCCATACCACCTCCAGCTCTGTGTAGAAGGTGGGATTCTTCAACTGTCCAATAGTCCTGGAGCCCAGAGCTGGGTGCCCGTTGCCCACAGCAGAGCCTCGGAGAGTAAGTGGTGGGCCATGGGTGCAGGCGGGGTTGGTCTGACCCCTGTGTATGCTTTCCCAGGGGCAGAAATTCTGGACCAGCCCCATCAGCCAATGGTAACTTCCTTTGTTATTTAATGACTCCATGCCTCAGTTTCCTCCTCTGTAAAATGGAGATAAAAATAGACTGTCCTTTCCAGGGATGTTGTGAGAATTAAATGAGTTAATAATGGAACAGTTTCTGGGCCAGAGTAAGTACTTAATCAATACTAATTATTCATGATATTATTATTAGCTCATTTGGATCACTGAAGAGTAAATTTCTCCCTATACTTTTTTTTTTTAGAGAATGTGAGTGCAAGGGGGAAGGGTCTGGGAGGGGCAGAGGGAGAGGGAGAGAGAGAATCCCAGAGCAGGCTCCATTCCCAGCGCAGAGCCCAATGTGGGGCTTGATCTTACAACCTTGAGATCATGACCTGAGCCAAAATCAAGTGTCTGATGCTTAACTGACTGAGCCACCCAGGCACCCCTCTCCCTATACTTTAATAGAAATGTTTAAATATTAAACAACTTGCATTCTGAATGAAGATGAATGGGAAATTCATCGAATGGGAAATTCAAAGATATCTTAGGTGTCTTCCCTTGTTGTAGATATATAGTCTATTTTCTGGATTGGGACGCCTAGAGCCTTATATACTTTGCTTAAGAACGATAGATAATGCTCACAAAGTCTCTTAATCCCATGGGCTTCCCATGAGAAGGACACAGGTACATAGTGACAGTGAATCTCAGCTCCATGACGGGTTCTTCCCAAGAGACTCCTGAAACACTCATTTTATAGTGGGGATGACTTCCAGCAAGACTGACTATAAAAAGAATTTCATTTCCCATTGACTTGTATTATAAAATCAGAGATACGATCACATCGAAAAAAATACCCCAACTGCTTTGGCAAAAATGCTTTACTAAGGAAGGAGTAGCTGATGTGCTTGTTTTATTCCACAATGAAACTGTAAGCTCTTTAAGAGAAGGGACTCCTATTTGTAGCTCATAGAGAATTAGTACAGGACCTTCGAATGTGGTAGGCACAGGAAATGTTGTTGACGTGAATTGGCCAGGTTTTTATAGCAGAAAGAGAATTTTTGGAAACTTAAAAAGAGCTGTGAAATTCTTTTTGAAATCAGAATATTATTTTAAAAATTAGTATATAAAGAGACAAAAGAGAAGTACCTAGATCAGAGGGAAGGAGAGGAGCCTGTCTTGGCCATGCCTCTCTGACACGGCCCTGGGGTGTCTTTAGGGGTACAAGGATATAGCCTCTGAGATGCTTTAGGGGTACAAGGATATAGCCTCTGAGATGCTGTGATCCCCATCCCCTGTGATTCAAGATGAGGCTCCTTTGGCTAGGACACCAAGCGACCCAACTCAGTTTATGCTGGCAAAGGGAGGACCAGAACTTGGGCTTGTAACTGTTCTGGAAGACTCCAAGATCTCCCCTTTGCTTTCCCTGTATGACAGGAATTTCTCCTATTTTGATTTACTCGGGAGACTTGTAGGATCACCCTTAACTGGCTCATTTCCTAGAAAAGGAAATTGACTGCAATACCAACATTGACCAGTAGATGTCACTATGTGCTACGTTATTGTGCAGCCGGTGTTCCACCTGACTCTACTTGTAAATTTTAGAACTGTGGGTCTGCAGACTCCTGGGAGTCCCTGGATCTCTTGTGGGTGGGGCTGGGGGGTGGAGAGCGCGGGAGAGCTATGAGAATTTTCAAAATTGTGTTTTAATCATGATGAGAAATTTTAAGGTGTTATTTAACCAGGTATAATGGCAAAACTCTTGGTTTTAATTCATTTTCATCGAAGAAAACAGGTGTCTCTTAAACTGAACTAACTCCTGGGATGAGAAGTGGAGTTAGTGGGGCTCAGGGTGGTCCCCACATTCTCTGCCATCAGCAGAGTCCCCCTTCTTTGCTTCACAGAGAAGGCTTTACATGATACAGAGTGTGGGACAGAACCGGCTTTGAACTCCAGCTCTGTGGCTGGCCGTGTGGTCTGGGGGACTTCGCGCTCAGGTAGCTTTGGATTCTTCAGTGCAACGCAAGGACACTGACTCCACGGTGCTGTGAGGGCGAGGTGAGCCAACACGTGAAGTGAAAACACAAAGACCGACTGTCACTAAATTAGCTAGGATTATTTCACTCGCTGCAGGCGTTTTGACATTTGGTCCTAGCCAAAGGGCCGAGAAGCGACAGGTGTTTTTAGAGCTAAGATTGTTTGAAAACTACTGAAGAGTCCAAGTTTTCATTCCAAAATGTGGCCAATGGGGCGTGAGAGGTCTGCTTGGGTTCTCTGATTAAATACAATGATTTATGCAAAACAAGACATGTTCCTGCTAATCTTTTACAGGTGTGGCCCTCCCCGTGGGGGGAGACTGGATATGTCACCATCTGAATTTGTAAAACTAATGAAACACAAAACAATCCTTCACCTGATGATTTACCTGCCCAACTGTTCAGTTTGTTTTTAAATTTTATCTTTATTCGTTCTGTTTTCAAAAGTAATCCACAACAAGTTTGCAAAATTTCAACAAGCCGTGGTCCGGTTGAGGCCGTGAGAACCTCTCCCCTGCCTCCCACCACACTCCCACGGGCGGAGGGGGGACCAAGGAGAGGCCAGAGGGCGAGTGCAGCCCTGTGCCCTCAGCGAACCAAAACCATCGCCTAATCCTAGGCCCCTGATGTGATGGCGTTGCCCCCAGGAAGGAGTGGGCCCACCCCCACCGTGCATCCTCACATGATTCCTGCAGTTCATAGACAGCCTACCTACCCACCCCTGTTTCCCCTCCACAGCCAAGGTCACTGGGCCCCAGGCTCGCTGTGGATGGGTTTCTGCCTCCCCACCTGCTGCTCCTGTCTCTGGGGTAAGCTGAGAGCCAAGCCCGAAATCCCTGTGGGCAGAGGCTCCCTAACCCACCAGGAACCCCTCAAGTTCCCAGGGATGGAAGTTGCCTCCCTTGGCAACTGCCCAGTGCCGTTGCTGCTCAGAATCTCCGCGGCATCCCCTGCTCGGGGAGCCCCCCAGAGTTATCTCCAGGTCCACCTTCTCTCCCTTCCTGGAAGGAAGCCCTGGAAGACCCCGGGCCATGATCTGCATCTTAGAACCATAAAGACCGGGGTCGAGGGGCACTACAGCCCTGATTCCCAGCCGGGCTGCTGCAGCCTCCAACCCCATAGTGAGCGGGCCCCAGAGGCCTGGCTGTTCCAGATCCTTCTCATGCCCCCTGTGGCTCTGGGGCACCTTGCAGACCCAGTCCACACAGGGCTAGCTCCCCACGAGGGTCTCTCTCCAGCAGTTTCCCGGGCTTCTCCTGACCCCCTGGATTGAGGCTATAAAGAAATCCTGGAGACCTCATCGGTTTATCAGGGACAAGAGGATACGAGGGGTTGTTGTAGATGGTCAGTCAATACCCATTAGCTGCTCAGAGACTGCCCAAGCACCTCTCAAACTGTAGTGTGGGTTAGATTGGCTGGGGGTGCTTTACCCCCATAGCTCTGCCCCCAAAGACTCTGACTCAGCAGGGCGAGGACTGTGCATTTTCAGCAAGTACCCCAGGAGACTCTGACTCAGTGGCTCTGGGATGCCCCATGCCAGAGCTGCTCTGAGAGGCTGGGGAGCCCCTGCTGTTTGGGAAGGTGGGTGGGTGGCTCCCAGGCCCGGGGCTGGGGGGTGGTGGGCATGGGGTCTGGAAGGAGCTAGCCTTCCCGGGCAGCCTCTTGGGCTCCCCTCCAGCGTCACTGCCTTCTCAGCCCGGGGCCAAGTGGAAGATTCTTGGCTTAATAGAGAGAAGCTCAGGCTCTCCAACTGAGAGGCAGAGAGTCATTTATATTAAATTACATTAAATTCATCACTTCCCGGCTGCCTTGAACTGAGGCCCTTTCCTTCCTCTTATATTGTACCTCTTCAGAGCAGTGAAAGCCTCCTGTATTAGTCGAGGTTCTCCAAAGAAACAGCACAATCGGAGATACACAGATATATGCAGAGATTTATTATAAGATTTGGCTCGTGTGATCATGGAGGCCAAGAAGTCCCCCAGTCTGCTGTCTGCATGCTGGAGAGCGGGGAGGGTGTCGTTCAATCCCTGTCTGAAGGCCGGGAGCGCTATCCACAGAGCCTCGCACCCTGGCCGCCTGGTCCTTCTGCCTCCGGGGAAGGGAGCAAGGTTTCCATCATCATCGTTTATGAATTGAATACTTCCCATGCAGAATGTATTGAATATAAAAATAGCACCTGACCCTGAGTTTTTCACAATCTTTTCTCAGCCAGGCAGTGCAGGCGCTGAGGCTGATGGGTCAGATTCATGCGCCCTTGGATTAGTTTCCAGTTGGCACTCACCACGCTAATGATGCTCTAGCTGCACCCAGAAGCGGGCACCTCTTCCCCCAGCAGCGGCATGCTCTCCACACTCCTGCTGTTTCTTCTCTGTGGTGGGAGTCTGAGGTCACCCATCAATCCCGATCCCCAAGGCCTCAGCTCTCTCGCGCGGAGGCCGGGGCTGCCCAGCGAGTGCTCTAACACCCCTGTGCTCTCCTCCTCGAGGGCGTCCGGTAGTGTGGGGGCTCCCTGGCTCCCAGACCTGGGCTTGAGTGCTATTTACTCCACCTCAACGGGACTCACGTCAATTCAACCGAGTCTTAGTATGGTCTCTCCTGCTAATTCACCACACTTTCATCTCGCATGTATTCTCTTCTAAGTTCACAATACATTAACGACATCTGCAAAGACCCTATTTCTGAATAAGGATGCATTCTGAGGTTCTGGGTTGACATGAGTTTTGGGGGACGCTATTCCACGCACTGTGCCCTCCCACCACAGTCTGTACGTCATCCACATACATACCTGATCTCAGCCTGTCTATTGTCCCTTATATACTTTATCAAGACAAATGGCTGATATAAATATTTTTTGAAAACTAAACATCAAGATTGATAGATTTTATCAAATTTTATCTTAAAATTCATGGGCCATGAATCTGGCCAAATGTCTACAAGTTTGATTGAACACTGCTGGAAGACAACCCACAGTATAAATCCAAAAAGTAGGTGACATAAATCCAGGAGAGTCTTCGTCCACATTTTGAGCCTAAGAATCAATGTTGCACATTAGTTAATAGTTCCTTTTTATTCATCTTTGCCTGTGCACATCTTTGAAATGCATACTTTATACTATTTAGGTGTTTATAAACTGTTCTTCATTAGTGTATTGCTGAGTGTCGGGGGTGGGGGGTGGGGTGGTGTAAAGGAACCTAAGAATAAGTGAAAGGTATTTACATTTGAGAGGTAAAACTGTAACAAAAGAATTTTTTGTTGGTACATTTGATTACTTGAAAATACAAGGTTCATACATAGAAAATTAATATATACTCGTTGCAAAAGACTTGGAAAACCATATCAACAGGAAGAGAAAAGAAAATGCTCTTGTACTCCCAACCATCAGGAGTAACCACTGTTAATACTTGGGGTATGCTTTCCAGTCTTTTTTTGCAACTGTCGTAAATAGTGAATATGTAAATATGAAGGGTAAAGGAAAGAGATCCATGTTGACACACATGCATTCACAGGATGGCAGCTTCTTCTGCCTTTACGAGGACAATAGAATTCATCTCAAGGAAGATTTATTTTAATTTAGAGACATTCCTAACGTGTGTATACGGTGTGAATGGTGGGCACCTCCCACCTCTCCTCCCTTCCAGGGAGTGGAAAGAAGAGGCGATGCTGAAAGAGTAATGAATGGCAAGTTTGAGCTGGCAGCTGAAGAGATGGGGACGCCCGAGGGCCTGGGGTGCAGAGCGACAGGGAACAGGGGGCCTGCGGGGGAAAGCTCTGCCAGCATAGAAAACGGTAGAACCTCCAGAGGAGCACGGCCTCTCCATCGCGGGCAATGTTTGTTGTTCAGTGGGAAGTGGTTTCCTGCCCTGGGCCGTAATGTCTGCCATGACTCAATATTTCAGTAAAAGTGGGCTATTAACAACACCCTTGGGTTGTGTTGCTTTGGTTGAAACGAAGCATGGAATAAGGTAGAGAGGCAAGAGAGCAAAGGAGCAGGGGCACAGAGGCCAGGGGAGGACACTGTGGGTAACCAGAATATACTGGGCATGTAGAATTTTGTGTCATTTTTGTGTTCAGCAAAAAATGTATCAACAGCATAGCCTCACATCGCTGATAGTCTTCCACATCCCCATGGTCCCCAGCCTGATAGTCACAGCACTTTTCAAATACTGGCATTTCCGGTGGGACAGTTGAAGGGATGACAAGACTCAGGACAACATCAAACGAGTTAGCAATAATTGCAGTCCAGGTGCAAATGCGGTGGAACAGTGTCTATGGTTTCTCTCCCCCGGAGTCTAGATAGAGACCCTGCGGCTAGATATACATGTGACGCTGTAATGAGCATCTCTGTACCTGCTGGTTGCCCACATCCCTAGTTATTTCCTTTAAAACCCCAGACGTGGAGTTACAAGGGTCCGAGGAGCATTTCAGAACGTGGACTAGCATTATCAATTGTCTTTCCCAAAAGTGGTATCAATGTTACTTCAACCATCCAATTATCCTTCCCAAGACTGGGTGATATATCCTTAGTTCATTTTTCCCCATAGTGTATAGTTTAAAAATAGCCTTATTTATATTTTTGTTTTTTGGTCACTACTTACGAGTTTGGATGCTATTTTGCCCATCAACATTTTACTTCTATGAATTGTCTGTTTCCATCCTTTGCCTATTTTTCCTATTAGGGTGAGCATCTTTTTCTTAATGACTTTTGTCATCTCATAAAATAAGAATGTACCTTGGGGCACCTGGGTGGCTCAGTCGGTCAAGTGTCCAACCTTTGGTTTCGGCTCGGCATGATCTCAGGGTGTGAGATCGAGCCCCATGTCAGGCTCTGTGCTGAGCGTGGAGCCTGCTTGGGATTCTCTCCCTCTCCCTTTGCCCCTCCCCATCCTGCTTGCACTCTCTCTCTCTCTCTCTCTCTCTCAAAATAATAATAATAATAAAAGAATGTCCCTCTACTGGTTAATTATTGCATGCACTTTGTCTTGATTTAGTATTTGCCTTTAATTTTAGTTATGTATTTTGGGACTGAGAGATGTTTTAAATTTTCCTGCAGTCAAAATTGTCTATCTTTTCCTTTATGGATTTGGTGTTATAGTTTAAGAGTCTTCCAAACCCAAGATTACAAGTTTTTGCCTAGCTCCTTTATGATTTCATTTTTTAAATGTTCAACTCTTTAATCCAGTGGGAATTTATTTTGATAAAAAATATGAAGTGGCTCTTTAGCTTAACTACTCTAAGGGCTGGCTGATGATCTCAGCACCCATTATTAGATAACCAGCTGTCTCCACTGACTGTAAATGCCACCTCTACGTTATGCTGGATTACACTAAATGCTCAAGTGTATGTTGGTCTGTACCAGAGGCATCCCAATACCCCTTCTCCTCTTCATCTTTAGTAATGGAACTTCCTAATTTAGCTGGGCACGTGGTTCCCCCAATTCAAAACTATAGTCCCCAGCCTCCTTTGCTGGTAAGTATGGTCATGTAGCTTCAGGACTTGTCCTTAATGAGAAGGATCATGCTCTTCTTGATGTCTTTTCCTCCTTTCTGACAAATGTACTGCAAAGAAGAGAATTCTGGCAGCCTTCTTGGACCATGAGTACAAGTTACTTGTTGAACATTATTGCAAAATAGAAGTCTTGGTGCCAAAGGAGTTCTTGATGACTTCCTATCAGCTGTGGATTGTTTACCTTGTTTGGTTTTGTTGTTATCTTACATTGTTAATTGCTTTTTCTGGTAAATGAGAGAAAAATAAACTTCCATACTGTTTAAGCCATTGTTAGGCTGTTTTATTGGTCATTGCAGATGAACTAAATTCTAACTGATGGGGCTTCTTTTTAAGTTCCCTTAGTATCTGCATATTCATGTAACAACATTATGCCATTTGATTTCAACATTGTAACACATTTGAGTAGGTGACAATGCAGATACCTGTCTTTCTTCTTTTTGAATATTTTCTTGCTGATTCTCATTTGTTATTCTTCATGTTACACTTTATGATAATTATGTTGATTTGCAAACAAAGAAATTCCCTTGGGGTTTTGATTGAAATTGCATTAAATTTTTTTAAAAAGATTTTATTTATTTATTTGAGAGAGAGAGAATGAGAGACAGAGAGCATGGGAGGGAGGAGGGTCAGAGGGAGAAGCAGACTCCCCGCTGAGCAGGGAGCCCGATGCGGGACTCGATCCCGGGACTCCAGGATCATGACCTGAGCCGAAGGCAGTCGTTTAACCAACTGAGCCACCCAGGCGCCCCGAAATTGCATTAAATTTATGAGTTTATATAAGAGCACTGACATTTTTACAATATTGAATTTTATCACCCAGGAATATGATATGTCTCTCTAAAATCTTTTTTATATTCCTCAATATAGGTTTATAGTATTTCCTTATATCAGTTCTATATACTTTTTATATTTATTATCGAGCATCTTTTTTATTGTTTATATTGTTAACAGAATTTATCCCCATAAATTCTTACACTAAAACATAGTTGATTTTTGTAAATTCATATTGTGTAAGAGAGCAGACAAAAGTAGATTTAAAGAAAGAACTGCTACTTCTGCCTTCTAGCCCAATGTCGTAATTCATCTTCGGAGTTCATGAATCTGTGTATCTTTTTTTTAAAGATTTTATTTATTTATCTGAGAGAGAGAGAGAGCACAAGCAGGGGGAGCAGCAGGCAGAGGGAAAAGCAGGCTCCCCGCTGAGCAGGGAGCCTGCCATGGGGCTTGATCCAAGGACCCTAGGATCATGACCCAAGCCAAAAGCAGACGCTCAACAGACTGAGCCACCCAGGTGCCCCCATGGATCTGTGTCTTAAGCATATGCCTAAATGGGCATTTTTGCTTGAGGAAGTCACAGCCTCATATTTGGTTAGGCAAAACTCAAAGAGGCCTGAATGACATTATTATAAAGTGAGAAGAATTTTAGTGTATGTGCTGCCGAAGCAAGCACTAAGTGAGAAGAATTTTAAGTGTCAGCAAGCAGGCTGGGAGATGGGGTGAGGGGCCAAGAGCGGGAAGGTGAGAGGAGAGTGAGGGACGTCTGGAGAGGGAGGAGGAGGAGGACTGGAGAGAAAGAGGGTGAGATGCTCATGTAGACTGGCACCCAAAGTCCAGTTGCTAGTGTAGACTAGTGCCCAAGGTTGATACGCTAGTGTAGACTGGCACCCAAAGATTATGGTCAGTGAGAAAGTCCCCATGTTGAGGAATAAAAGATGCATTTTTAAGACAATGATGCTTATATTCAATGTTGTCACCCACACTGTTCTGCAATAAAGAAGTCTCTTTCTGGGCGCCTGGGTGGCTCAGTTGGTTAAGTGACTGCCTTCGGCTCAGGTCATGATCCTGGAGTCCTGGGATCGAGTCCC